>NW_027206546.1:1890000-2292500 GCF_024711535.1 Dipodomys merriami | reverse complement strand
GATCCAAAGCATTGGAAATTCCCGCGCAGAAAAAGCTCACTATGGTGTGCGGGGGCGGGACAGGAAGGGGAATCCAGGGAGAGATGCTATGACTATGATGTAAGGTGGGGATGTGTCCCCGTGAAGCCCCGCCCCTAGCTTTCTTTCTCTGGGCCTGGTGCTGGGGTGAGGGTGGGGGCAAACTCTGGAGTGAGCTGTGATGTGAGGCATGGGGGGGAGTCATGTCCTAGTGAGTGTCGGCCCACTCTCCCTGCTGAGAGCTCCCGTGCCCCTCCCACCCGACACACCCCTCCCACCTACCCGGCCTGGGGGAGCTTCTTCCTGGAGTTGGAAGGTAGCATCTTGCTAGCCTTCCTGGCTGCTCTCCTCCCCCTCCAGTCCTGGTGCCTCTGGCCTCAGCTAGATGGCCTGTCCCCAAAATACTAATATTGATCTGATAACAAGGATACTTTTTCTATTTTGGACAGCACTGGGATTTGAACTAAGGGCCTTGCACTTATTAGCCTACAAGTTGAGCCATGTACCCAGTCTCTTTTGCTTTAGTTATTTTTCAGGAAGACCTTATGGCTGGCCTGTACCATGATAATTCTACTAATGCTTTTCTCAAAGATGGGAGGTTTTTTGTTTATATGGGGTCTTGCTAGCTTCTTTTAAAAATTATTTTTATTTTTATTTTTTGGCAAGATTGACCTTGAATCATGCATATCCTCCTGATCTCCATCTACTACTATTGTATTGCAGGCATGAGCCACCACATGCACTTAAAAAAAAAAAAAGGAAGTTTGGCTTAAAAAATATTTTTATTGTAAAGATACTGTATAGAGGGGTTTACACTAAGCTAATGACTACATTTTCTATGGAGCATTTTTACCCCCTCTTTATTTTTCTCCTACCATCCCTTCTTACCCCACTTCTTTCCTCCCCACCACCCAAGTTGTAAAGTTCATTTTCAATATAGTGTCTTATACATATTTATCCTTATTTCAGCATTTTGTTATTTCCCTACCCCACTCCAAATTATAAAAATGTATATACAAGATGCAGGACACCGGAATCAAATGCAGTGAAAAATGGGGATATACTGTGGGGGAAGAACATACAAATGAAACAAAAAAAAAATCATGTAGTCTATTATAATTACATTAAAAACAACAACAAAGATAAAACCTTTTGTGTCTCTCTCTTTCGCTTAGAATCATCTTATATGGTTATATGTATAGTTTTTGATCTTTTCTGTTTGTCCTAGACATACACTAGTTATTGCAAATAAGGGAAACAATGGGACCTATGTTTCTTTAGGCCTGGCTTACTTCACTTAATATTCTTTCCAAGTCTTTCCATTCCTAACAAATGGGGTAATGTCATTCTTTCTGACAGAGGCACAGAATTCCATTGTATATCTATTCCACCACATTTTCTTGATCCATTCATCTATTGATGGGCGTCTGGGTTGGTTCCATATTTAGTTATAGTGAATAATGCTGCGATAAACAGAGTTGTGCTAGTAGACTTACTATGGCCTTGTTTGTTCTCTTTTGGGAAAATGCCTAAAAGTGGGATTGTTGGGCCACAGGGGAGCTCTATGTGGAGTCTTTTGAGGAACTTCCATATTGCTTTCCAAAGTGGTTGAACAAGTTTACACTCCCACCAACAATGCAGTAGGGTTCCTTTCTGGCCACATCCCCTCCATCATCTGTTGTTATTAGATTACTTGATAATAGCCATTCTAACTGGGGTAAGGTGGAATCTCAATGTTGTAATGATTTGCATTTCTTTTATAGCTAGAGAAGTTGAATATTTCTTCATGTGTCTATTGGCCTTTTTATTTTCTCTTCAGATACTTTTTAAGTCATAAGATTTCTTCAGGTCTGGAGAAGTGTGGCTTTCTGCACTGTTTACTAGTTTGTTTTGTTTGTTTATTTGTTTTTTGGTCAGTCCTGGGGCTTGAAATCTGGGCCTGGGTTGCTGTCCTTGAGCCTTTTAGCTCAAGGCTAGTACTCTACCACCTGAGCCACAGTATCACTTCTGGCTTTTTCTGAGTAGTTTATTGGAGATAAGAGTTTCACAGACTTTCCTGGCCAGGCTGCTTTTCAACTTCAATCCAAGGATCTGAGCCCCCTCACTAGCTAGGGTAACATGCCTGAGCCACTGGCACCTGGCTTTGGATTTTACTATTTTATGTTTGAGTCTCATTACCTGTCTGTAATGCACTGGAATGAGTGATTTTTTTTCCTGTTCCTGGTGCTTTAACTCTTGGGCCTTGGCCCAGTACCCAAGGTTCTTTTGCTCAAGAGTAGCACTCAACACTTGAGCCACAGTACCACTTCTGGATTTTTTCTGAGTAGTTAATTGGAGATAAGAGTTTCACAGACTTTCCTGCCTGGGCTGGCTTTAAACCACCATCCTAAGATCTAGGTCTATTGAATAGCCAGGATTGCAAGTGTACTAAGGCCCTGGCGCACAGCTGAATCTCCCTATTTTAAGCCTCATATTGTAGCTTAGACAGTAGGTATATGCCCCAAGAGCCAACATCTCCCAATTTTCTGCCAGTGCTGGCCTGGAACCCTGATCT
The DNA here is from genome assembly GCF_024711535.1 of Dipodomys merriami. Lineage (NCBI taxonomy): Eukaryota > Metazoa > Chordata > Mammalia > Rodentia > Heteromyidae > Dipodomys > Dipodomys merriami. The sequence goes on along the minus strand of NW_027206546.1, from coordinate 2,289,928 downwards.
TGACAATCTGAGCCTCCCAAGTAGCTAGGATTATAGGTGTGAGCTGCCAGTGCCTTAGATTCAAGGTCTGATATAACTGTTTAGAGTCCTGCTTGTCTTCTTACATAGGACAGTATTTCAGTAACAACTATCTTTTTCTCCCACTTCTGCACAATAAAGGAGGGATTGCAATAAAACTCAAGTGTGTTTTCCCCCTCTCACTGAGGAGGTTGAAACCAACTGCTTTTTCATGGTGTTGGCAGACTTGTATATTTACCATAAGGTGAGACTTCTGATAGAATGCCTGGAAAGGAAAATACCACCTCTAGGAAATTTTCAGGGATGTTCCAGTGGCAGATTAGGCTGTGATCAGATTCTAGAGAAATTGAGATTCAATCTCAAAGTTTCTATCACCAAGTAGAATGATATTTTCATTCATTCAGTACAGTGTTTAGGATAACCAAATTCCTAGATATTTTCTCAAGAAATAGCAAAGCCACTTAGACTCAAAGCTTTTACTTTCCAGCAAATAACTACATGGAAGGGGATGCTAGTGAATGGGAATGCTAGCTAGTGCTTTGGAAAATTGAGAGAGTACCTAATAATTAGATTTAGATGACTTTGGAGAAGGTGCAAAGAGGAATATAGGAATGTTGCACAAGAGATAGAGGAATGTGGAATGTTGAATGGAGGTATGACAGAAAAGCACTTCTGTGTTGCAGTTCATGTGCAGGAGGTTAGGATTGAATGAAAAGTTCACCTCTAGCTGGGTTCTGGTGGCTCACATCTGAAATCCTAGCTACTCAGGAGGATGAGTTCTGAGGACCTGGTCCAAAGCCAGCCCTGGCAGGAAAGTGAGACAGGTCTAATTAACCATCAGAAAACCAAGTGACACTGTGGCTCTAAGTAGTGGAGTTCTAGCCTTGTGTGGACAGTCTTAGAGAAATTCAAGAATAGGACGAGAGAGAAAGGTAATGGAAGGGAGAGAGGAGAGGAAGATGAGGGGAAGAGGAAGTAGAGGAGGAGATGGTATAGGTTAGAAGAGGAGGGAAGAGAGATGATGGGGGAAAGGAGGAAAAAGGGGTGAGAGTGAAGTGAATGAAATGGAGAATAAGAAATAATGCACAGACCTCAAGCCCCAGCTCTAGCACGCACTCACATACACACACTCAACTAAAGAAAAAGGGAAAAATCTGATAAATAGTACTTCCCTCCCATCCATCCTCTTCACTTAACACTGGCCCCAACTCGAACACTCCATGGAATTCAGGATTCTTCAGCTCCCTTCATTTCTACTGTCATTTCTCCTTTAGTATTACTGTGTACCCTGTCATTCACCATGTACCCATCTTTGCCATCTTGTGACTCTCATTGCTTCTCTCACTAGAATCCCATCCATTCTTTGAGGGAATCACTGCTACTCAAATATCCCTGAGCTGGATCAATGAAGCCCCAGCCTTCCTCCTGCTGAAAATCTCATCAGTCTGCTCTGCAGGCTCAGCCTCCTATTCCCAGTGCATACGTAGCAAAGGCCAAGTCTGCCCAACTCCTCGCCATCACATGCTTGTCACGTAAAGGCAGAATCAGCCCTCCACATAACCTCTCTGTGCAAAGCTAATGTCCTGGCTGAAGCAACACAAATATGGCAGTGGTGAAGGATCATATCTAATCTTCCTGAATTTCTGTTGATATGAGAATGCAGTTATCCCAGGCAGGATATGTCTACAGGCAGAGTCCATCCAGGCCCCATCAATCCACAAGTACCACTATATCTCCATGGCTTCTCAGGTCTCCTGTTCCATCATATATTTCACCAGGTTTAGCTGAACCAAAGGGAGTATATTTTAATATATACACTTTGTGATTCCAAAAATGGACTCTTGGTGTTCAGCATGATTGACTATTGAACATCAGCTCCCTCATCAGCACGCTGGTTCTCCCAGCAGAAAAATTAGGGTCTATTCTTCCATGAGGCCAATAGTCTTTCCCTGTGAACTGCCAAGGTAAAGCACCATGTGCAAAGCCTGGTGCTCTTGGGAAGGCGTGTCAGCTGGTGACCTCTCTGGGGACTCACTGGCTCTCTACCAAGATAAGCTAACACTCAGTGCTGACCCTCTTGTACAGTGCACATGTCCCTCCCTCTCTCCCTATCAATTTGTATACCAGCCCACCACCCCCTTTCTCCCACAACCATTTATAAGGTGTCCCTCACACAGCTGTGCCTCACATATAAGTACACAAATCCCTTTCATAACAACACAGAAACCAAAGTATGCCACAGCAGACTAACAAAGTCAAATTCACTTCCTGATGCTGGAGGCTCTGCCTGTCATCCTAACTGTCCCAGCAGCCTGTATGGGAACTAGAACACTCACTCCATCTTCACTTAACTAGAAAAATGCAGGCCTGGAGCTATCATGTAGTGGTAGTGTAATAAAAAGCAGTTCCAAAGGCATCTGCCTCCCCCCACATGCTGAACTCATTGTTCCCCTGTGCCTAGCTGTAGCAGTAGGTAGGGGGGTGGGGTCAAGAAGGGATGGGACAGTGAGCTTCGTGGGGCCAGGGCATGAGTGGAGGTTGAAACTGTTAGAGCTGTTGGAGTGGGGGAGGGGCCCAGGCTATATATTGTCTGTCTGTGCTGAGGAGGAGGGGCTGGGGAGAGACAGACAGCAAGAGGCTCCTATCAGAACAGAGCAGATCAGGGCTGGCCTGTGAAGAGGCTTGCGGCCTGTGGACAGGACACTGCAGAGGCAGATAAAGGAGGAGGAAGGAATAAAAAGGAAAAGCTTTCCCCTTTGGAGGTTTGCAGACTGACTATTTGGAGGTTTGCAAGTCTGGAGGTGTGATTAAAGTGATAGTTAACCAGCCATGACCATGCAAGCTGAAAAAGAGAAAGTGTGAGAGAGGGAGGGGAAACCAGAGAGAGTCAGAGTCAGATTCAAGAGCAGGAAGAGAAGGAGAGAGAGTGGAAGTGTGCGTGAAAGGAACAAGAAGTGGGATAGGGGAAGCAGAATAGGCGAAGGTATGGGGAGAAAGGAAACAAGGGAAGAGAATGGTAGAGGAGGGAATGTGGGGAAAGGGAAGAGAGGAAGGAGAAAGAAAAGGAAACAGAATAAGAAAAAATGACTGAGGTCAATCCCCCCAGTACCAGCACAAGGATACACACAAGAACAAAAAGGGAAAAAAGGCATGGAGGCATCATGGATATCAAATGAACTACCTTCCACCCACCCTCTTCACCGAACACTGGTCCATGTGGAATTCAGGAGTCCTCAGCTCCCTTCATAACCTGGCTCCTGTCATTTCTCCTTTAGATTTAGTGTGCATCCTGTCAATTACCAGGTACCCATCTTTGTCCTCTTGTGGCCCTCAGTGCTTCTCTCACCAGAATCCCATCTCATTCTGTTTGCTGAGCTCTGCACCCCAAATAGCCCTGACCTGGACTCCTCATTCACCAGGAGCCCCAAGCCCAGCTCTTGCTGCAAATGTCAAGTCTTCTCTGCAGGCCCAGCCTCCTGATCCCAGTGTACACATTACAAAGGCCTACCTCCTCCATTCCACACTTGTCACCAAAGGCAGCATCAGCCCTCAACAACTGCCTCTGTGTGCAGACCTAATGTCCCTGGCTGAATCAACACTAATAACCCAGAGGTGGAGGATCACATCCAATCTTACCCAACTTCTGCTCATGTCCAGATGCAGTCATCCCAGGCAAGGTCCATCCTATATCTCCATACTTTCTTAGGTTTCTTACTACTTCACAGATTTCTCCACCTCTAGCTGAGAGGAAGGAAAACTATTTTAATTCATACATTTCTGTGATTCAAAAATGAGCTCTGGATGTTCAGAATGCTGCTCCCCAGCACTCTGATACCCCAAGAACAAAAACAGGACTCTGCTATTCTTCCATGAGGCTTAGAGTCTTCTCATGGGAACTGAAGGGGAGAGGAAGCACCATGCCCAATGTCGGGGAAAGGGATGTTACCTGGGGGACTCTGGGAACTCACAGAATCTCTACCCAGATAGGACATCACTCAGTGTTCACAACCTTCAATTGTGCACGTCCTTCTCATCTTGTGTATTCGGCACAGCAGCCCACCACACCTTTCCTTCACCAACCATTTTCAAGGTGTCCCTCACACCCCTCAGATAACTACACAAATCACTTTTGTCACATCAGAGAAGCCATCCTGTGCTATGCCAGTATAAGAAGATCAAAGTGTTGCTGATGGTGGTGGATCATGCCTGTAATCCTAACTCCTCCAGAAGCTAACACCTAGAGATCACAGTTAAAGCCAACCTGAGCAGACTTCATTTTAAATTAACTAGAAAAATCTTGGCTTGGAGGTGTGACTCAAGTGGTACAGCACCGGTTATGAACATGCAAACTCAAAGAGAAAGATCTAGAGAGGCAGGAGAGAAAAACACAGATTCATGAGGACAGATGAAGGTAGAAGGGAAGAGAAGAGGAAAAGAAGAGGATCGAGAAGAGGAAAAGTAGAAGAGGGAAAGCAGAGAATGGTCTGGAGGGAAGTTAGCTGGAAAAGGGGGGAACGGAAATGGGGAGAAAGAAGAGCTTTGACACAGAAAGAAAATCACTCAGTTCCAGTGCTGGGACCAGCACACACTCACAAATATATACCCACAATAAACAAAAAGAAAAAAAAGGAAAGGACTGAGAAAATATGGAAATTAACACGATTTCCCTTCCCACCCACTCTCTTCAGTGGAATTCCATGTGGAATTCAGGAGTCCTTAGCTTCCTCCTCTCAGCTCTCCTTCCACATCAGTGTCAACCTTGTCTATCAGGAAGGTGCCCATCCTTTGCCCTCTTTTGGTACGCACTGCTTCTTTTCAATGGAATACAATCTCATCCTGTTAGCTGTGTTCTGTTCCCCAAATAACCCTGAGCTGGATCATTGATCCAACAGGAGTCATCGCCCACCTGCTGTTGCAAATCACATCAGTCTGCTTTGCAGGCTCAGCCTCCTGACCCCTGGGCACACATAGCAAAGATCAGGTGTGCCCAACCCTTCCCCATTACATACTTGTCAGCCGAAGCAGCATCAGACCAAAGCACTTGCTATGTGGAAATCTAATGCCCCTGGCGAAGCGAACATAAATAATCCAGTGATGGATCATATCCAAACATACCGAATTTCTGCTCATGTCCTGATGCAGTCATATCAAGCAGGGTAAATCCACAGGCACCAATATATCTCCATACTCTCTCATGTATCTTGCTGCTCTTTCCATGGATTGTCCACCTGGAGCTGAAAGGAAGGGAAATGTTTTAATTCATATAGTTTGTGGAACTAAAAATGGGCTCTGGATGTTCAGAAGGGTCTAATATTTTAGACTCAGGTCTCCCAGTAGTCTTGATCCCCTAGGGGAACAAAATGTACTTTGCTATTTATCATGAGGCTTAGAGACTTCAGCAGAGAAAAGCCAGGAAAACAGAAACACCATGTTGAAGCATGGTGCCCTGGAGTAGGGGAGACACCTGGGGGGCCTCTGAGGGGACTCCTAGAATCTCAACTAAGATATCCCAACACTCTTGAACAATATACATGCCTTGCCTCCCTGTCAATTCTACACACCATCCCACCATGCCCTTCCTTCAACAACCATTTGTAAATTGTCCCTCACAGAGCTGTCCCCCAGATAAGTACATAAATCCCTTTTTCCACATTAGAAAAACCAACCTGTGTCTCACCAGATGAACAATGTCAAAAGTCCTGCCAGGTATGGATGGCTCTAGTCTGAAATCCTAACTATTACAGAACTTCACACCCAGAACAGTGCACTTAAAGCCAGCAAGAACAGACCATAGAAATGCAGGCTTGGAGGTTGGAATCAAGTGGTAGAGCACCTGTGATGCACATGCAAACTGAAAGAGAAAGACAGGAGACACAGAAGCAGAGGCAGAGAGACAGATTCATTCAAATTTCTGCTCATGTGCAGACACAGTCATCCCAGGCCTGGTCCATCCACAAACACCACTATATCTCCATGCTTTTTCAGGTCTCTTGTTTCTTCACAGGTTTGTCCACCTCTACCTGAAAGGAAAGAAAATTAGCTTAATTCACACATTTTTCCAGTGTAATCAGGGACTCTGTTTGCTCAGAATATTCTCAAATTTGAAACTCAGCTCCCTCAGCACTCTGATTCCCCTTAGAGAAATGTGGACTCCCAGGGCAGTTGCAATTGTAAGTAATCTGTATAGGAAAAAGGGTCTTTAAAATTTACTGTTTTTATTTTACTGTAAGTCTGAAATAAGAGATTTTTGGATGATGGCATTATGTTAGAATGGCAATTAGGTTTAGAGAGAACACACAAGAAACTGCATTAAAATGGAGGAAAGTTGGGGCAGAAACTACTGACATGGTGCATGGAGACAGGTCCCTCTCTTTTCCCAGTGAAGATGAGCCCTTGAGCTTCGACCCAGCCAGTGTAAATAGTTGTACACAGTCACCTAGAGACTGCCCAAGGAGAAGCGAGGCCAGGATGCCACCTTCCCCCCAGATCCCCCTGCTCCTATACCAAGAAGCCCGAGGGCCACACTTTAAACCTAAGTAAACAAACTAGGCAAGTAAGTAGGAAAACATGCAACATATCTGGAAGGTGAGATGATGACCTGCTGCAGCATTTGGGACAAAAACACCTTAGTGTTCAGGGGACAAATGGGAAGTTACTTAATAAAGTGACATTACTTGAAAGTAAGGGATCGAGATGGATCCACCAAGCTCAGAAGGTACAGACAGCTTGAGGCCAACTTTCAGCTTACTTTTCAACATTTAAAAGTCAGCTCCCTGTCAGCTCTCCTCTCACTGGAAGGAATGCTAGCTGGGGAATCCCCTAGCACCTGTCACTCAGCCTGGCTATGCTGGACTGAGACCTCTGCTGGGGATACTGGGCACACAGCAGTGTGAACATTCTGCATGACTCCCTCCCCTCCTGCAGATCTTCAATTCCACACCTCTCTGCTTTTCCACACCTTAGTGCTGTGGCTGAGTTCTGCACCTCTTTCTCTGGAACAGCTTTGTTCTTAAGCTGTGGACATTACTTTGGGGGCCTTCAAACAGTAGCAGAGTTTGTGAAAAATGGTGACTATCCTGTGAGCCACGCTCTTCCAGCCCCATCACTTATTCCAGCTGGAGGCTATGGCCTCCCCCTGTGCCTGTCCAGAGGGAAGGGCATTTTCCACCAAGTGCCAACTCTCTAGTCTGCTCAGCCAACTAAAAGAATCCTGGCCCCAGGTTAAGCTAGTACTGGAGCTGTATGGGGAGCAGAGGGGAAGGACAGGCAGACTGGCACTTTGGCCTCTCTTCAGGCAACTGTTTGTCAACATTTTACAATTGAATTTCTGAAGACAAACTGAATGTGTTAAGTTGTGCAGCTAAGCTGACTCTCCTTCATGGACAGAGGGCTGGTGGAAAGTGCCTGAGGAGTTGAGGTACAGTGGAATAGCCAAAGGCATCATTTTCCACTCCACACTTCTGGCACTCCCTTTTGAGTTTTCTTGGATGACCAGATAGGTACCCATGGCTTCATTGAACGCTCTGTCCTGGATTGCCTTTTCAATGTCAGCAATGTTGTAACCCATGTCCCATAGGACTGTGACACTAATGGGGTCCAGCTTTCTGGGCAGTGGCTCATCAAGAAGCAGGCCAAACCCCACACCTACAGCCAGCCATGGGTTTCTGATTGACATCCACAGTCAGCAGTTTGGAAAGGAGATAATGTCTCTTTGCAGATAGATAAAGGAGAGCTGTGTAACTGGCCTCAAGGATGTGTACCCATGTCTGCCATCTTCCTCCCCTCAAACAGCAACTTTCCTGTTGTCCTCACATACAGAAGCATACCTAGGATCCAAATGTCCTCTTTATAGGCATCATACATTTTGTATAGGAACATTTCTAGAAGTCTGAATATCAAGGCTCCACAAAACCCCTTTAGCAATTGCCCCAGCAACACCCTGATGCTCAGCCCCAAATTACTGACTTTGGCATTGCATTTGCCATCCACAGGATGTTCCTGTGTGTGAATCTATTCTTGTGATGGTAGTGCACAGCACTCACCATCTCCTTGAACAGCCTCCTGGCTTCAAGGTGGTGACAGGAGGATTTGCCAGTCCACCCTGTCCTATACTGGCTGTTGTTACACATTTTGTCATGACTCAATTTCAAGGCCTTTTGAGTCAGGGTAGGGTGGAGATACTGCCTCTTGTCTCCTGAAGTGTTAGTCATTTGGTTTGGACTTTAAATGACATCAAGCTGAAATTATTTACATTGTTTCAAAACCAAACAAATTGATGTTCACATGTTTTTTGGTCATGTGTGGGACTTGAACTCAGGGCCTGGGCAGTATCCTTGAGCTCTAATGCTCAACCACTTTGAGCCACAATGTCACTTACAGTTTCCGGGGTTAACTGAAGATAAGTGTCTCATGGGCTTTCTACTCAGGGTGGCTTTGAACCTAGAACCTCAGGTCTCAGTCCCATAAGGAACTAGCATTACAGATGTGAGCCACCAGTACCTGGCACAAATAGGATTTTAAAAAGATGCCAAGTTTTAACCTTAGACAAGACCATGAGGTCTGAAGGGCTGAGACCTTATCACGACTTCTGCTTGGTAGTTCAAGTTCCTGTCTGCCATTGCTCTGTGAAGGACTCTATGTGTTTCTGAGTTAGCCCACGGCAATCTTTTTATTCTGTATTTTATTTCATTTTTAAAAGGTTTCAGTGACATTATTTTCCAAATATGTTTATGGAACAGCCACCATTGTCAATGGCTGGAAGTGGAACATTTCCCAGGGTGTTATTTTTAATAAGTCATTACTAACCATTATGATGCAGCATGGAACTCGTAATGGCTCTTGAAGGAAGGTGGAATCTTTCCTAATTAGGTTTTTATTATCTGTAAGTAATTGTACAGGACTGGGAATGTGGGTTAGTGGTCGAGTGCTCACCTAGCATGCACAAATCTCTGGATTTGATTCCTCAGTTTCATATACATAGAAAAGCCAGAAGTGGAACTGTGGCTCAAGTGGTAGAGTGCCTCAAGCAAAAGAAGCTCAGAGACAGTGCCAAGGCCAAGTTCAAGACCCAGGACTGGCAAAAACACAGGAAGGGGTAAATGATCTGAATAGAAATTTCAAAAAATAAGAAATGCGGGAGTTCCGGGAAGATGGCAGAGGAGAAGCTGGAATCTGAACAAGCACTCACATAGAAAGCAGTTTTAGAGTTCCAGTGAACAGTCCTAAGCCAGAGAATCACACCAAGTGTGCCATCACAGAACAGAGAGTTAGACAAGAGAGGGGAAGCCAAGGCAAAAAGACACATCTGAGCGCCTGCCAGCAGCTGCCGTTGCGGCGGCGACCACCGCCGTGGGGTCATACCTGAGACACAGAGAGTCCGGGATGAAGGAGCCAGATGCAGGGGACTAGCGGATTCTACTCAACCCCAACAAGAACTGACAAGGAAAAGACATCTTCATCCTGCAGTTTGCAGACCAGAGACGACCCAGGATCCAAGACTCGGCGTGAGTACAAGCCCGACGTCCTCACTCCTTCTCAGGGAGCAGAGAGGGGAAGGCCACCCCTCCCCCCCCCCAGCACCGGTGATCTCCATCTTGGATACCGACAAAGCTCGGAGGAGCTGCTAGCTCCAGCTCAGGCCTTGGAATAAAACGAGTCATTTAGCAGGTCACAAGAACTTACTGGCAAAGTGACCTGCCAGACTCAGCTCCATCCAGGGAAAAGTCACCCAGCTCAGGCGCCAGCCATTGGAGTGGCTTTCCCCACTGGGTAACCAGAGCCAGAAGCTGCCCCTCCCTCTAGCAGCCACCACAATCAATTGAAAAACAGAAACCCTGAGAATGGCTCCAGGCTGGGCGCTGTGAGTTTTATCACAAAATAGCCCCAGGGATAAGCTACTGTTTGTTGAAAGGCCTCAACTCTACCCAGAACCTAGCCTCATCACTGCATCCCCCTCTTTTGTGATTCTCAAAGCTGATCAACCTCCCAGAAAACTAACCTGGGAAGGGGATCTCAAAATCTTGGGTAAAGCAGAGCATTTTTCTGCCTCTTCCAACAAACCGACTTAAGAAACAAATCAAGCCACAGGACCTCAAGCTGACCAGAGACTCCAACAAGAGTCTGGCTACAGACAAAAGGGAGATACAGGATTCTTCCCACACACACACACAAAAAAAAAAAATCAAAGGACTTTTTTTTTCTTCTTCTTCTTTTCTTTTTTTCGTTTGTTTTTTGTTTTTTTGTTACCTTATATATATATATATATATATATATATATATATATATATATATATATATATATATAATTTTTTTCTCTTCTAAAACTTTTATTAATCTTTAATTTTTGCCTCTTCTGAAAAAATAATTGTTTTCCACTAGCTTTTTTTTTTCTCCTCTTATAATTTTTATTTTAGGAATATGTGAATGAGCGTTTTCCTTTCTCTTCTTCTCTTCTTTCTCTTTTTCTTTCTTTCTTAATCAACTTTTTTTTTTGTCTAGCGCTACTGAACTTCTGATCTTTTCTTCTCCATTTCCCATCCTTAAAGTTTTTCACATCTCCTCTATGTCCCTCCCTTTCTGTCAACATATTCACATTCCTCTCTAAAGAGATGGTCTTTTAATCTATATAATAACATTAATTTTTACGTTTCTATTTTTTTTCTGGTCTCTTTTCATTCCCCTTTCCATCTCTTCCTTTTCTCTCTCTCTCTACTTGCATCCTACCCAACCCATTTCCTGCATTATGATTAGGACATAGTTAACTCTCCTTGTGCCTCCCCACACCAATCTATTCCTATTTTTTACCCACATCTCTCCCTAATCCTAATAATTTCGGGTTTTCCAAATTCTTTTCTGCACTTCGAAGTCCTTTAACATATAGTTGTTCAATGTTGAATAGATGTATCTGTTGAACTAGATGCTATCTGTAGACTATTGACTGTACAAATGCAAACTTTGGTTGAGGGTTGCCTTAAGATAGTGTTCTAGCACAAAACTGGTGCTATCTTCATCTCAAATAGGCACAGTAAGCCGGAAAAACACAAGAAAAATGGCAAATTCGGGTATCTCAATTCCCAGTCCTGATAATCAGGGATTAGAACAGATAAAGAATAATCCAGAGGAGAGTTCCCAAATAGCTCTACAAACACTACTAGCAAACATGATAAATGAGATGTTTGACAATGTACAAAGGACTCTATGACTGTGATAGGGAGAGAGAGGAGGCATCGCAGAAGTTTATACAGGAATAACATAAGCGTGAGGAAGCTACTCAAAAACTGATACAGGATTTGTGTGAACAACTTGAGAATACTCAAAGAGAAAGGGAGGAATGGCGTGAGCTGGCAAAGAACACTCAAAGAGAACTGCAGGAATCCCAAGAAGGGGAAGAAAGAGAACTGCAGGAATCCCACAGACGGGAGGAAGCTAATCAAAGAGTAATTCAGGAATTGAGAGACCAGGTAGAGAATACACAAAGATCACTAAAGGCATTCATGGAATCCATTAAAAAAGAGCTGAAGGAAGTCAGGGAGACCACAAAGGGAATGCTGAATGGAACCCAACAGAAGGAATGGGAGTCCAAAGAAACCATAACCAATCAACTAAGTGATCTGAGAACAAACACAGAACACCAAATTAAGGAAGTAAAGAAATTCATACAAGACCTAAAACAGAGCTTCAACAAAGAACTTGAAGCCATCAAAGCTGACCAATTAGAAGGAAAAGAGATAAAAAAGAAAGTAGAGAGTCTTGACAGCAGGTTAGACCATGCAGAAGATCGAATCTCAGGGATTGAAGACAGCCTAGATATTATAGAGAAAGTACATGCAACCATCCAAGACAAGTCCAAGAAATATGATAGGTCTATCCAACACCTGGAAGACACCATCAGAAGGCCCAATCTAAGGATAATGGGTGTAGAGGAGCACCTAGAAACATAAGTTAATGGTCTAGGAAATTTGTTCAACAGGATCCTAGCAGAGAACTTCCCAAACATACAAAAAGATAGGCCTATTCAGATAAAAGAAGCTTTTAGAACCCCAAATAGACCAGACCAGAATAGGACAACCCACCGTCACATTATAATCCACACAGGATCAACTCAGACCAAGGAAATGATCCTTAAAGCTGTCAAGGAGAAAAGGTTAATCACCTATAAAGGGACACCAATTAGAATTACCTCAGATTTCTCAGCAGAGACAATCAAAGCAAGAAGAGCCTGGAATGACGTATGTCATGCCCTAAAAGCAAACAACTATCAACCAAGAATACTGTACCCAGCTAAACTCTCCTTCATAACTGAAGGCCAAATAAAAACCTTCCATAGCAAAGAGAAATTGAAACAATACATCTCCACCAAACAAGCCCTACAAAAGATTCCTTAAGATGTCCTACACATAGAAAACCAACAAGACCGCAACAAAGGCCCAGAAACTGCACCCAAACTGAGAATCCAAGAACCTTAGGAAGAACCCAGTTTTCACAGCCCCCAAGAAGGTGGATAACATGGCAGGAACTCCCAAATACCTCTCAGTCCTATCTCTTAACGTTAACGGACTGAACTCTCCAATTAAGCGACATAGACTGTCTAGATGGATTTTAAAAAAGACCCTTCTATCTGCTGCCTGCAGGAGTCACATCTTGCCTGTAAAAACAAACACATTTTCAATGTTAAAGGCTGGAACAAATTCTACCAAGCAAACGGCCCTCATAAACAGGCGGGAGTTGCAATCCTAATATCAGATAAAATAGACTTCAAATTAAAAATCGTGAGAAGAGATAAAGAAGGTCGCTACATACTAATTAAAGGATTTCTCCTTCAGGAGGATATTACAATTCTAAATATCTATTCGCCAAACAATGGAGCACCCAAATTTATCAAAGAAACACTACTTTCGCTCAAATCCCATATAGATCCAAAGACATTAATTGTTGGGGATTTTAACACACCACTCTACCCACTAGATAGATCAACTCGGCAAAAACTCAACAGAGAAACCGCAGATCTAAACAGCTGCATAGGTCAACTAGATTTAAAAGACATTTACCGAACATTTCACCCAGCAGCATCAGAATACACATTCTTCTAAGCAGCACATGGAACGTCTTCTAAAATAGACCACATTTTAGGCCACAAAGCAAACTTGTCTAAATTCAGAAACATTGAAGTTATACCTTGCATTCTCTCTGACCACAAGGGAATAAAATTAGAACTCAACACCAAAAGCCACCAAAGAAAGTCTGGTATCACATTGAGGCTGAACAACACACTGCTGAATCACGAGTGGGTCATGGAAGAGATTAGAAAGGAAATTCAAATGTTCATGCTATTCAACAAAAATGAACACACAAATTACCAGCTCATCTGGGACACAGCAAAAGCAGTACTCAGAGGCAAGTTTATAGCTCTGAGCTCCTACATCAACCAATTGGAGAGATCTGAAACTAACAATTTAATGACACATCTGAACCTCCTTGATAAAGAGCAGCAAGATAAACCCCAATCCAGTAGATGGAAAGAAATAATCAAAATTAAATCAGAATTAAATGAATTAGTATCCAAAAAAAACTATAGAAAGAATCAACAAAACAAAGAGTTTGTTCTTCGAAAAACTTAACAAAATTGACAGACCCTTAGCAAACCTTATCAGAAAAAGAGAGAACACACCCAATTTAATAAACTCAGAGATGAGAATGGAAACATCACCATGGAAACAACCAAGATTCAGAACATTATAAGGGAATACTTCTCAAAACTTTATGCTAATAAGTTTGAGAACTTGACAGAAATGGACCTTTTCCTAGCAAATATTGACATGCCAAAACTAAATCAATATGAGTTAAACCACCTTAACAGGCCCATATCAAGCATTGAAATAGAAACTGCAATAAGAGACCTACCAGCTAAGAAAAGTCAAGGAGCAGATGGTTTTACAGCGGAATTTTACAAGGCCTTCAAAGCAGAGCTCACACCAATACTTCTCCAACTCTTCAATGAAATTGAAAGAGAAAGCTCACTACCGAACACATTCTATGAAGCCATCATAAACCTCATCCCAAAACCAGGCAGGGACTCCTCAAAGAAAGAGTACTATAGACCCATTTCTTTGATGAACATTGATGCAAAACTTCTCAACAAAATTTTCGCCAATCGACTTCAACAATTTATCCACATATCATACACCATGATCAAACAGGATTCTTTTCAGGGATGCAAAGCTGGTTCAATGTATGCAAATCAATTAATATTATTCATCACATCAACAGGAGCAACAATAAGAACCACATAGTAATCTCAGTAGATGCAGAAAAAGCATTCGAGAAGATCCAACACCCCTTTATGATGAAGGTTTTGGAAAAATTAGGAATCCATGGAACATTCCTCAATACAATAAAGGCTGTATATGACAAACCTACAGCCAGCATTATATTCAATGGTGAAAAACTAAAGCCATTTCCTCTTAACTCAGGAACAAGACAAGGATGCCCACTCTCTCCACTTCTCTTCAATCTAGTATTAGAATGCCTAGCTACAGCAATAAGATAAGATGCAGACATAAAGGGGATCCAAATAGGGAAAGAAAAAATAAAACTCTCCCTCTTTACAGGTGACATGATCTTGTATTTAAAGAATCCCATAGACTCCACTCCCAAATTACTCAAGGTGATTCAAAACTTTGGCAATGTAGCAGGTTTTAAAATTAACCCCCAAAAATCAATGGCTTTTCTGTATGCCAACAATGAGAAAAGTGTGGCTGAAATTAGGAAAGCAACTCCATTTGTAATAGTCCCACAAAAAATAAAATAACTAGGAATTAACTTACCTAAAGAATTTAAGGACCTCTACGATGAAAACTTTAAAATCTTGAAAAAGGAAATCAACACAGAACTTAAAAAATGGCAAAACCTCCCATGCTCCTGGATTGGCAAGATTAACATCGTGAAAATGGCAATACTTCCCAAGGCTATCTACAAATTCAACCCGATACCTATCAAAATTCCACCCTCATTCTTCAAGGAAATAGAAGAGGCAATCCAAAAATTCATATGGAACAATAAAAGACCCCGAATAGCAAAAACGCTCCTCAATGGAAAGAACACTGCTGGAGGAATATCAATACCAAATTTCAAACTCTACTATAAAGCCGTAGTAATCAAAACAGCTTGGTACTGGCATAAGAAAAGACCTCAGGACCAATGGAATAGAATTGAAAACCCAGAAATGAACCTACAGACCTATAGCCATCTTATCTTCGATAAGGAAACTAAAACAATAGAATGGAAGAAAGACAGCCTCTTCAGTAAATGGTGCTGGCAAAACTGGTTAACTACATGTAGAAAACTAAAACTAGATCCTTATATATCACCCTGCACCAGAATCAACTCCAAATGGATCAAAGACTTGAACTCAAAGCAGACACTCTGAAAACATTACAGGATGGAATAGGAGAAATCTAGGTCTCTTAGCTCAGGACCAAATTTTCTGAATAGAGACCCGGAAACACAACAAATCAAAGAAAGGTTGGACAAATGGGATTGCATAATGTTGCAGAGCTTCTGCAGGGCAAATGACATAGCTAGCAAGATCAATAGAATGCCCACCGATTGGGAGAAGATCTTTACTAGCCATACAACAGACAAGAGTCTCAAATCTAAAATATATTTGAACTCAAAAAATTAAACCACCCAACAACAAATCCTCAAAGAAAAAACTGCCCAATAAATCAGTGGGCGAAAGACTTAAAGAGAATCTTCTCTGAAGAAGAAATATGGCCAATAGACACATGAAGAAATGTTCAACATCCCTAGCCATAAAAGAAATGCAAATCAAAACAACATTGAGATATCACCTCACTCCAGTTAGAACAGCAAAAATCAAGAACTCTAACAACAACAGATGCTAGAGGGGATGTGGACAGAAAGGAACCTTACTTCATTGTTGGTGGGAATGTAAACTTGTTCAACCACTTTGGAAAGCTGTATGGAGGTTCCTCAAAAGACTTCACATAGATCTCCCCTATGATCCAGCAATCCCACTTTTGGGCATTTACCCAAATGTTTACAAACAAGACCACACTGAAGCTACCAGCACAACTATGTTTATTGCAGCATTATTTACCATAGCTAAGATATGGAACCAACCCAGATGCCCCTCAGTAGATGAATGGATCAAGAAAATGTGGTATATATACACAATGGAATTCTATGCCTCCATCAGAAAGAATGACATTTCCCCATTTGTTAGGAAATGGAAAGGTTTGGAAAAAATTATATTAAGTGAAGTAAGCCAGGCCCAAAGAAGCATAGGTCCCATGGTTTCCCTTATTTGCAATGTCTAGTATAGGTATGAGTCAAGAGGAAAAGGTCAGATAATGTGATTTTCGGAAAATGAACCCTTAAATATGTATTTTAATGTTTTCGTTTCTTTCATGCATGTGTTTCTAACGCATTTATAAGATTATTTCTTTGTTGCTTTGTATGTCCCTCCCCCACAGTGTAACCCCCGCTTTCACTATATTTGATGTCAGTATAACATGTGGAGGAGATGGGGACAAACAAGTGGTTTAAGGTTTCAGGTGGACCTGTTGCAACAATGAGAAGTACAAAATGTCATGTCAAAACCAGCTTTACAATGTCGGTGTGGGGGCAGGAGTGGGGTATGATTGGGTGGAGGGGAGGGGGGAGGCTGGGAAGGGAGGTGAAGGTAAACAAAGGAGGAGGCTGCAATGCTTGGTAAGAAATGTATGCATTATCCTGCCCATGTAATTGTAACCCCTCTGTACAGTATGTTCTCAAATAAAATAAAATAAAATAAAATAAAACGAAAAAAAAAAAGAAATGCAAATACCCAAAAATATATGAAAAAAATGTCCAGTGTCTTTAGCCATGTTGGAAAACTTTTTAAAAAAATCAAAACGATAGAAAGATAACATATGCTGGCTAGGATGTAGAGAGACAGATTGTAAATTGATACAAGCATTATGGTAAACAATTTGAAGGTCTCTAAATAAATACATGAGCTCACGTACAATTATACTATGTCTATTTCAAGATTATTTATACCAGCTTGGCTATAGAATCAGTCTAAATGTCTATCAATGGAGAAATTGGTAATGACCTTTCTCTTTCACACACATATATACATGCACACACACACACACAAAGGAGAATTTTCCAGGCATAACAGTGATTGGAAAGCTATCATTTGGAGCACAATGGAGGCAAGGATTAAGTAAAGTTATCGAGACAAATGGCCCAAGTTCGCTCAGATATGTAGAGAAAAATGACGACCATGGACTAGTGCTGACCAGAGGTTGGGGAGGAGGAATGAAAAGGGGAAAGGTGAGGTTTGTTTGATCAGTGTGTCATGTCCTGTGTATGATTACTACTTGCTTATAAAAAGTATCAATATTAAGATTGTCATCTTCCATGACCAGAAGAGAACCGTTTTCTCCTGCCTACATGACTCCACTGCAGCCTAGGCCCCTGCCCCTGGCCCTAGGTGGTCTTCCCATTCGCCCTACTATGTCCCTCCCAAAATCATCCTTGTAAACACAACCCACAGCATACTATTCTCTGTGTGTATGTGAGTGTGTGTGGGTGCAAGCACAGGCCAATATGTGGACTTGAACTCCCTGTTCAGTGTGAATGCTCTACTCCTTAAGCCACAGCTCCACTTCCAAGTTTTCTGGAATCATGCAATTTTCTACCCAGAATAGATTTGAATAATGACCTGTCAGCAGCCAGCCCTAGAATACTTTATCTGCATGCATGTTCTATTTACTATAGCACCATTCACAATAATATAGGGAATCATTCAAGTGTCCATCACTGGACGAATAAAAAGACAGTACATACATATTGTAGTACATTATTCAGCCTAAAAAAATAAAAATAAAACTGCCTGGTACAGGTGGCTCCTGCCTGTCATCCTATCTACACAGGAGATAGGAGGATTGAAGTCAAAGCCAGCCCAGGCAGGATATCCATGAGAGTCTTACTTCAAATATCCATCAGAAAACCAGGAATGGAGCTGTGCCTCAAAGTGGTAAAGTGATAGTCTGGAGCTAAATGCTCAGGGACCACTTACTGTCCCTAATTCAAGCACCAAAAAGGAACCAGAAAAAAGAAACCAACACTCAGACACTATGGATGGATCTGGAGGATGTAGGGAGCCGAGGCGAGACTCCGCCCACTCCCTTGCAGTTTTGAGGATTACCACTCCAGACGGTGCTTGGCGGGACGCCTGGGCTGTGCGCATGCGCGAGCAAGGTAGTGTCCCCAGCCAATCCCATGACACCTGGTGACGGTAAAAGGCAGGCGACCAACAATAGAAAAGACCCGTGTTCGAATTCCCTATATAAGCGGCTGTATTTGGGGTGCACGCTCTCTCGCGCCCAAGCTCTCCTACAACTAAAAGGCTCTCCAATAAAGCGTGATCTGAGAAGACTCCTGGAGTGGTGGTCGTTTTTCCTCGCTGGTCGAGTAGGCGGTCACTACAGGAGGACACTCAGTTTCATGAAGTAATACAGCCAGAGGAACACCAATATCGCACACACCCTTTCATATTTAAAGAAATGTGGCTTTAGAGTAGATAGGAGAACCACAGGACATTGTTGAAGCAGCCTCCTTTGGTGAAGTGGAGAGCCTCTGCTACCAAGAGGCTCCTGTGACTTCTCTGATCCTGTTCTCTCCACTGAGCCCAGGCTTCCTTGCTGCAGCCACACTGGCATTTGCACTTTAGGATCTGGGGGCCACTGCTATTCCAACTGCCTGGAATGCGTTTCCCGACACCCAGCTGCTCACTCCCCTATTCTTCCCCAAAACCCCCTTGCCAAACAGGTCTACTCTGATACTTAAAAATACAACCTTGTGCACATGTGTACACAACACACATCTGCAAACACACAAAAACACAGAGTATTTCCAACACTCATCCTGATTCTTTCTGCCTTAATCTTCCTTTTCATATATACTATGTAGTACTTTTATAAGTTTGGGTATTCTCACTCTCCATGCTTGAGTGTAAACCCACAGAGATAATTTTATGCTGTTCTCAGCATTCTGTCAGTCTTCAGCATGATGTCACTCATCCTGTAGGCACTCAGTAAATGTCCATTGAATGAAAGCCTACCCATTCCCTCACACATTTATTCAACAAGTATACTGCCATACATGGTCAAAGCTCTTTCCTACTGTTTTACCATGACTCCTCTACACAACCCCTGTCACCCTTGCCTCGTGGTCTCCCCACCTGTGTTCCCAAGCCCTTTGCCTAAAGCTTTGTGACCCTCAATTTTACATATGGAGATGGTGTGCACACACCAAATAACCTGTTCCTCCTCTGGGAAGCCTTTCCATACCATCTGAACTCCTTACTGGAGTTCTTCCAAGTCTCTCTGTAAGCCATGAACCCGTCCTAGCTAATGGTGTGTGTGACATTGTGGCTAACCTGTGGAACCCTCATCCTCAGGCCAACTTTTCGTCTTCTCTCCAAGTACTGAGCCAAATGCACTCCAGCTGTTCCACAAAGGTTTAGGAGTGTTCGAGGATGCCCATGCATCATACTGTCAATTGAAAAGTCAAAGGAATACCTGAGTTTTGGAGAGTGAGCTCATCTGGCCCCAAAAGACTGGCATGAAATCATAAAATGACTTGCCTCCTGGTTGGCACAAGGCCCTGCCCACAGCCCCAAGGGTACACAATGCCCCTCTCCCTCATCTCCATAATGCAACCCAACACTGAAATCCCACCCAGTGCAGCAGTGACGAGGCACCCTATCTACTGCCCTGGGACTACTAGAAACTAGCTTCAAGCCAAACCCACTGCCGGGAACTGAAACCTAGTCCCTCATTTCAGGACCGCTAAGACAACGAAAAAGAACTTAGAAACCATGGAAATTCACAGTACGTCCCTCCCCATCCACCCATTTCACTGACCAATGATCCTTGCGGAATTCAGAAGTCCCTAGTTTCCCCCTCTCAGCTCTCCTTCAGCATCCGGGTCAACCCTGTCTATCAGCAAGGTGCCCATTTCTTGTATATTTTTGGCTCTCAGTGCTTCTGTAACAAAAATCCTATCTTATTCTCTGGGAAGAGCTCTGTTCCCTAATTACCCCAGAGATATACCACTGTTTCACTGGGAGCCTCAGCCTTCTCCTGCTGCAAATCTCATCAGTCTGCCTTGCACGCTCAGTCTCATGACTCCGGTGAACATACAACAGAGGTCCAATGTGTCCAACACCTCCCCATCACACACCTGTCTTCCAAAGGCAGAATCACCCTCAGTACTTCCATCGTGTAGAAATCTAAAGTGCTGCTGAATGAATATCACAGTGTTGGAGGTTCATATCCAATCTTACTGAATTTCTGCTCATGTCCACATGTACTCATCTCCATCCACATGCTCCTATATTTTCATGCTTTCTTAGGTCTCTTGCTCATTCAAAGGTTTCTCCACCTCTAGTTGATAGGAAGGAAAAGTATTGTATTTCCTACATTTTTTGGTTCAAAAATGGGCTCTGGAGACTTATAGTGTGGTAATATTTGAAACTCAGCTTCCTCCACACTATGTGCCCTAGGACAATAATCAGGCCCTACTCTTCTTCCATGAGACCTAGAGGCTTCCCCTGGGAACTGACAAGGAAAAGGAAGCACCATGCCCAAGCCTGGTGCTCTGGGGAAGGTGGTGTCAACTGGAAGCATCTTTGGGGACTCAAAGGGTCTCTCCTAAGAATCTGACAAATCCCAGTGTTGAAACCCTTGTATTATGGAAATGTAATTCTCTATCTTTTCATTTTCCACATGCAGCCCAACCCAATACCCTTTCCTTCCCCAAACATTTTTAAGTTGTCCCTCATACAAGTACACAATTTCCTTTTGTCATAACAGAGAAACCAACCTGTGCTGTACCAGATTCACAAAGTCTAGGTGCTAAAGGCTCACCTGTATAATCCTAACTACTGCACACGCTGACACTGAGAAGACAGTAGATAAAGCCAGCCTGAGCAGACTCCATGTCCAACTCTGTAGAAAATCAGGCCTAGAAGAGTGACTCCACTGGTAGAACATCAGCCAGAAAAACACCCACACTCAAGAGAGAGAAAGGGAAAGAGGGGACCTGAGGGGGAGAAAGAAAATGGACAGAGAGAAAAACAGAGGGACATGCATACATACCTAAAGACAGAGAGACAAAGAGACAAATTCAGGAGAAAGGATTGAGTGAGAAGGAATGGGATAGGGAGAAAATGATTAGAGGGAGGAGAAGAGGAGAAGAAGAATGGTGGTGTAAAAAAGGAGAGATTAGAGACAGTAAAGGGGAGGATGGCCCAAGGAAAGGCCACAGAGGAAAAAGGAGACTGAAAAACAGAGTTCAAGCCAGCACACTCCGAAATGCATACACACAAAAACAAAAAGAGAATAAAAAAGCATTGAGAAATCATGGAAATTAATATTACTTTCCTCCCCAAATGCCCTATTCACTGAACACTGTTCCATGAGGAGTTCACCATTCCTTACTTTCCTCCTCAGCTCTCTTTGAGTATCAGTATCAACCCTGTCTTAAACCAGTTATGCATCATTTGTCTATTTGGAACCTTATTGCTTCTCTCACCAGAAACCTATCTCATACTTTGAGAATAGCATTGCTCCCCAAATACCCCTGAGCATTACCACTGATCCACCAGGAGCCCCAGCCCTCCTCTTGCCTCTAATCTCATCAGTCTACTCTTCAGGTTCAGCCTTCTGACCCAGTGTACACATAGAAAACGTCAGGTTTGCCCAACTCCTCCCCATCACACACTTCTCACCCAAAGGCAGCATCAATCCTCAGCACGGCCTTTGTGTGCAATTCTACTGCCCTGGGTGAACCAATACAAATAATCTAGTGTGAAGGGTCATATATAATCTTACTGAATTTTTGTTCTTGTGGGAAGGCAGTCATCCCAGGAAGGGTCCATCCACGGGTGTGGTCCATATACAACCAATGTCCGTCCAGGCTATGTCCTTCCACAGATCTCAGTTTATATCCATGATTCCTGAGGTTTCCTGTTCCTTTACCACCTCTAGCTGAAAGGAAGGGAATATATTTTAATTCATACACTTTGTGGTTCCAAAAATGGCCTCTTGATGTTCAGAATGTTCAAATATTTAAAACTTGGCTCCGATAGCATTCTTTATTCCACACGAAGAAAAATTGGGCTCTGCTATTCTTCCATTTACTGGAAGAATATTTACTGGGAAATGGAAGCACCATGCCCATGCTGGGTGCTCTGGGAAAGGGGGCCTCTCTGGGGACTCATACAGTCTCTACTAATATTCTGACACCTCTCAGTGCACCTTTAAAGTGCACATGTCATCCTTCCCTGTCCATTTACACCAACCCATTACACCCTTGCTTCCACAACCAATTGTAAGGTGACTCTTACACAGCTGTCCCTCATATAAATACACAAATCCCCTTTCAAAACAGAGAAAGCAACCTTTGCCTCACCAGATTAACAAAGCCAATTGCCTTCCCTGATGCTGTAGGCTCATTTCTGTAATCCTACCTATCTGCCAAGTTGACACCTTGAAGATTGCATTTACAGCAAGTCTGGGAAGACTCCATCTTCAAGTAACTAGAGAAATGCGAGCCTGGAAGTGTAACTCAAGCAGGAGAGAACCAGACATATCCATGAAAACTGAGAGAGAGAGAGAAAAGAGAAAGACAGAGAGGGAGAAAGGGAAAGAAGAAATAAGAGAGAAGTGTAGAGAGAGAGGAGTAGTGAGGGAGGTGGGGAGAGAGAGACAGGTTCAAGAGCGGGAAGAGAGGGAAAGGGAATGGTAGAGGGAAGTAGAACAGCAAGAAGAGGAACAGGAGAATTAGAATAGCAGTAGTTATGGGAGGAGTGAAAACAATGAAGAGAAATGGTGGGGAGGAGCAGGGAGAATGTGAGAAAAGTGGAGAGAGAACAGAGATGGCAAAGGATACAGAGCATAAGAAAAAAAAGCACTGAGGTGTAGCAGCACACACAAACACATACACACAACAAACAAAAGGAAACAATAAAAGAATAACGATTGAGAAATCTTACAAATCAACAGTTAATACCTTCCCAATCACTTTCTTCACTGAAGAATGGCACATGTGGAATTCAGGATTCCTCAGTTCCCTTCTTAACTTGCCTCCTGTCTTCTCCTTTACATTTAGTGTCCACTCTGTCATTTACTTTGTACCCATCTTTTCCCTCTTGTAGCTCATATTGGGACTCTTACCAGAATCCCATTTTGTTCTTTCAGGGGAGATCTGCTCCCGAATAGCTCTGAACTGGACCACTGATCCCACCTCCTGCAGAAAATCTCATCAGTCTGCTCTGCAGGCTTAGCCTCCTGATATCAGTGCACACATAGCAAAAGCCAGGTGTTGGGGCTGGGAAGGTGGTTCAGTGGTAGAGTGCTTGCCTTGCATGCATAAGTCCCTGGGTTCGATTTCTCAGCATTGCATAAGCAGGGAAAAAAGGTGGAAGTGGAGCTGTGGCTGAAGTGGTAAAGTGCTAGCCTTGAGCTGAAGAGCTGAGGGACAGTGCCCAGGCCCAGAGTTCAGGCCCCATGACAGGACCCCCTTCCCTCAAGAAAAAAAAAATGTCAGGTGTGCCCAATTTCTCCCCATCACACACTTGTCTCCCAAGAGCAGACAGCATCATCCTGCACCACTCCCTCTCTGTGGAAATCTCATGGCCCTGGCTAAACCAACACAAATAACCCAGTGGAAGAGGTCATATTCAATCTTACCGAATTTTCACTCCTGTCCAGATGCAGTCATCCCAGCAGGGTCCATCCACAGGCACCACTGTATCTTTATGCTTTCTTAGGTCTCGTGCTCATTCACAGGTTTCTCTGATAGGGAGAAAATGTATTTAATCCATACATTTTCTTTCATTAAATAATGAGCTCTGGATGTTCAGAATGTTCTCAGATTTGAAACTCTGCTCCCCTGGCAATCTGATTTACTAACCAGAAAACTTGGGCTCTGCTCTTCTTCCATGAGGCCTAAAGTCTTCACCTGGGGACTGCTAGGGGAAAGGAAGCACCCTGCCCAAAGCCTGGTGTTTGGGGGAAGTTGTGTCAGTAGGGGGACTCCCTGTGGATGAACAGATTCTCTACAATACCTCTCACTCCTTTCTGTGCTGACATACTGGCACTGTGCACAGGTTCTTTCCATCCTGTCCATTCTGCACAACCACCCACCACATGTTTCCCTCCTCAAACAGTTCCAAGATGTCTCTCACACATCTGTCCCTCAGATAAGTACACAAATCCCTGTGCTACACCAGATTAACAAGGTCAGAAACATTGCTGATGGTGGTGGATCATGCTTGTAATCATAGTTCTTCCAAAAGGTGACACCAGAAGATCAGAATTTAAACCAGCCAGGGCACACTCCATCTTCAATTAAGTAGAAAAATGCTGGCTTAGAGGTGTGACTTAAGTGATAGAGCAAGAGCTATGAACATGCCAACTCAAAGAGAAAGATCTAGAGAGGCAGGAGAGAAAAAGACAGATTTGTGAGTACAGTGGATGGGAGAGAGAATAGAAGAGGAAGAGAAGAGGAGAGAGAAGAGGGAAAGGGGAAGAAGAGACGGAGAGGAATGGCTTGGAGGGAAGTGAGCTGGAAAGGGGAAGAGAGACAGGAAATAGGGAGAAAGAAGAGACAGAAAAGGAGACAAAGAGAAAATCACTCAGTTCAAGTGCCAGTACCAGCACACACTCACAAACACATGCACACAACCACAAAATAACCCAAAGAAAATAAAATCAAACGAGAGACACAACATGGAAATCAACAGTAATTCCCTGTCCACCCGTCTTCACTACAGATGGTTCCATGTATAATTCAAGAAACCTTAGCTTCCTCCTCTCAGCTCTCCTTCAGCATCAGTGTCAACCCTGTCTATCAGCAAGGTGCCTATTATTGGCCCAATTTTGGCCCTCATTGCTTCACTCACCAGATTCCCCTCTCATTCTTTCAGCTGAGTTCTGTTCCCCAAGTGCCCCTGAGCCAGCCCACCTCCTGCTGCAAATCTCATAAGTTTGTCCTGCAGCTTCAATCTCCTGGACCCAGTGCACATATAGCAAAGGCCAGGTGTGCCCAAGTGCTCCCCACGGCTCATCACCTAAAAGCAGCACCAGCCCTCAGCATTGCCTCTGTGTGGATTTCTAATATCCTAGCTGAACCAACACACATAACCCAGTGGTGGAGGATGATATCCTATCTTAACAAATTATTTTTCATGTGGGAACACAGTCTACCCAGGCAGGGTCCATCTTCAGGTAAAGCCCATCCAGGCCCTGACCATCGGAACTACTTATAAGCAGAAGGACACAAGCAACTACTATTATCCACACTTTCTCAGGTCTCTTGCTCCTTCAGAGATCACTCTCACTCTGGTGAATGGAAAGAAAAAATGCTTTAATTCATATACTTTGTAATACCAGAAATTGACTCTGGATGTTAAAAATGTTCTAATATTTGAAACTCAGCTTCCTTCCCTCCATGGTTCCCATAGGAAAAAAATCAGGCCCTCCTATTCTACCATGAGACCTATATTCTTCCCTTGGGAACTTACAGGGAAAACACCATGGCCAAAGTCTATGCTCTGGGGAAGCAGGTTCAGCTGGGGCCTCTTTGGGGAGTCTCACAAGGTCTCTACTAAGAACCGGACACCTCTCAGTGTTGACACCCTTGCACTGTGGAAATGTAATTCTCTGCCTATTGTCATCCTACACACTAGCCCACCATAGCCTTCCTTTCTAAACACTTGTGAGTTGTACCTTACACAGCTATCCCTCACATAAGCATACCAATCCCTTTTGAAACAACAGACTAACCAACCCGTGCTCTACCAGATTCACAACGTCCAAAGAACTGCTAGCTCCTGGAGGCTCATGTGTGTAATCCAAACTATTCTACTAGTTGACATTGGGAAGTCTGCAGACAAAACCAGCCTGTGTAGACTCTACTTATTGCAACCAGAAAAATTCAGGACTAGAGGTGTGACTACAGAGGTAGATCACCAGCCAGAAACATGTAAACTGAAAGAAAAATGAGAGTGAGAGACTGAGACAGACAGAGAGAGAGAAAGAGAGAGAGAGAGAGAGACAGACAGACAGACAGACACACAGACAGACAGACAGACAGACAGACAAACAGACAGACAGACAGAATCGGCGGAAAGAGACAGAGACAGATTCAGGAGGAAGAAAAGGGTGAGATGGAATGGGAAAGGGAGAAGAGGGGAAACATCAGAAATGAAGGAGAAGAGGAAAATATGAGGGAGTAGGAATGAAGAGAAATGGTAGAGGGGGGAGAGCAAAGAAAGTCCAGGAGGAAAAGGAGACTCGGAGAGAAAACCAGACAAGTATAGAGTACAAGCCATTATACCACCACACGCTCACAAATGGATCCAATAATAAAGAAAAAAGAAAGACAATAAAGAAAAATCATGGAGACATCATGGAAATTCACAGTTCTTCCCTCCACACCCACCCTCTTCAATGAACTCTGGTCCATGTGGAGTTCAGGACTGTTAGCTTCCTCCTCTCACCTCTCCTTCAGCATCAGTTTCAACCCTGTCCATCACCAAGATGCCTGTCCTATGACCACTTTGGCCCTCACTGCTTTTCTCACCAGAAACTCATTATTTGAGAAGAGCTCTGTTCCCTAAATACCCCTGAGGTGCACCACTGATCCCACAGGAGCCCCAGCCCACTTCCTGCTGCAAATCTCATCATTATGCAGTGCAGGCTCAGCCCTCTGAGCCCAGCCCCCCCCATAGCAAAGGCCAGCTGTGCCCAACTCTCCCCATCCCACACTTGTTACTCAAGGGCAGCATCCGCCCTCAGCACTGCCTCTGTGGGAATCTAATGACCTTGCTGAATCAAAACAAATTTCACAGTGGAGAAGGCTCACATCCAATCTCACTGGATTTCTGTGGAAATGCAGTCAGCCCAGGCAGGGTCCAGCCACAGGCACCACTATATAGCCATGCTTTCTCGGGTCTCCTGTTCCTTCACATAATTCACCACCTGTAGCTGAAAGCAAGGGAATATATTTTAACTGGTACACTTTGTGATTCCAAAAACGGACTCTTGCTGGTTCTCCCTGCAGAAAATTAGGGTTTACTTTTCCATGAGTCCTACAGTTTTTCCCAGGAAACTGCCAGGGGAAAGGAAGCATCATGCCCAAAGCCTGGTGCTCTCGGGAAGGGGGTGTCAGCTGGGGGCTTCCCAGGAAACTACCAGAATCTCTAGAAAGATATGACAACACTGAGCGCTGACCCTTTGTGCAGTACACATGTTCCTCCCTCCCTGTCGATTTGCACACCAGGCCACCACCCCCTTCCTTCAACACCATTTGTAAGGTGTCCCTCACACAGCTGTCCCTTACAGAACTACACAAAACCCTTTCAAATAACAGAGAAGGCAACCTGTGCTACACCAGACTAACAAAGTCTAATGTGTTGCCTGATGCTGGAGGCTCTTGCCTGTAATCCTAGCTATCCCACAAGTTTACCTGCAACATTATACAGACAGCACTTTGGGAAATTCCTTCCTCAATTAACTAGAGAAATGAAAGCCTGGAGGTATGACTCAAGTGGGAGGGAACTAGTTATGACCATGTAAACTGAAAGAGATGAAGAGAGAGATAGGAGAGACAGAGAAAAAGACATTGTGAGAGACTGATTCAAGAGCAGGGAGAGAGGAAGACAGAATGGAACAGGAAGATTCATGAGGAGGGAATAGGAAGAGAAGAAGAGGGAGAAGAATGAAAGGGGAAGAATAGGAGGAATGTAAGAGGGAGAAAGAAAAATAAGGAAGGTAGTTGGGATGGGGTGGAGAGGTGAGAAGGTGAGGATGAGAAGAGAGTGCAAAGGAGACAGAAAGAGAGAAAAGCAGAGTTCAAGCTCCAGTACCAGTACACATGCAAAACACGTACACACAACAAGCCAACATGAGATAAAAGAAAAAGCATGAAGAAATCAAGGAAAGTCAGAGAACTTCCCTCCCCACCCGCCCTCTTCACTAAATACTGGTCCATGTGGAGTTCAGGATTCCTCAGCTCTTTCCTGACCATCCTGAGTTGTCATACAGCATCAGTGTCAGTCCTTTCTTTCAATAAGGTGCCCATCCTTTACCCTCTTTTGGCCTTCCTTGTTTCTCTCACCACAATCCCATCTCATTCTTTGAGGGGAAATTTGCTTCCCAAATGGCCCTGAGTTTGATCTGATTCACCCAGAGGTCCAGGCCACTTCCTTCCACTGTCTACTCTGAAGGCTCAGCTTCTTGACCCAGAGCACAAATAGCAAAGGCCATGTGGACCCAACTCCTCCCCATCACTCCCTTGTCACCCCCCGAAGCTGAACCAACACATATGACCCAGTGGTGGAGGGTCACATCCAATGATACCAAGTCTCTGCTCATATTCAGAAACAGTCAGCCCAGTCAGGGTCCATCCACAGACAAAGTCCACCAAGCATCCATCCACAGGCACCACTGTATCTCCATACTTTCTCAGGAATTGTGCTCCTTCTCACGTTTCTCCACCTCTACCTTCAAAGAAGGGATATTATTCTACTTCATATCCTTGGCCAGTCTAAACAGTGGCGCTGGTTGGTCAGACTGTTCTCTTATTTGAAACTCAGCTAACCCAACCTTCTGCTTCCCCTTAGAGAAAATGGGGGCTCATGGGAGGAGTTGCAATTCAAAACAACCTGTCTAGGTAATAGGGTCTCTTTGATAGTGAGCAAATAAACAACTCTGAAAAAAGAGATTCTTGGATGATGGTTTTATGTTGGGATTATGATGAGATTTAGAGAGAAATCACACAGGCAGGAGAGTGCATTGAAATGGAGGAAAGTAGGGGAGAAAACATTGAAAGTGCACTGGGTGAATGGCGACAGGTATCTCTCCATTCCCAGTGAAGATTTGCCTTTATGCTCCAACCTTGCCAGGGTAACTAGTGTGCTCAGGTGTTGTACCCAGTCACCTAGAGACTGCGGAAGGAGAAGCAGAGTCCAGGATGTGTCCTGCCCCTCATATGCATGGATTCCTATACCAACAAGCTCAAAGGCCTCACCTTGAACCGAACTAAAGAACTCAATAAACTGGCAAGTAGGGACACAAGCAACCTACCTGGAAGGTGAGATGACCCGCTGCAGAGTTTGGGACAAAAACACCTTAGTGTTGAGGGCACAAATGGGAAAGGTTGTTCAATGAAGTGACAATACTCTTAAGTAAGGGATCAATGTGGATATGCCCAGCTCAGAAGGTACAGGCAGCTTGAGGCCCCTTTCAGCTTACCTTTCAGCATTGGAAAGCCTTGGTGATGTCAGCTGTCCTTTCTCCAGAAGAAATCCCTGCTGGTGAATCACACAACCTGGCCATGCTGGCCTGAGACGTCCGCAGGGTGAACTTCCTGCACGACTCCTTCCCCACTTGCAGCTCTTCAATTGCACACCTCTCTGCTTTTCCACACACCAGATAGTCACCCCGAAGGTCTGAGTCTGGTGGGTGGTTTTCAATTTTGCTGTTTCAGAGTTCTGTACCCATTTCTCTGGGCCAGCTTTACTCTCAATCTGTGGACATTACTTTGGGGCATTCATGACTTACAGCTCTTCAATTCCACACCTCGCTGCTTTGGCACACCCCAGTTAGAGTTACCCCAAAGGTCTGAGTCTGGTGGGTGGTTTTCAATTCTGTTGTTTCAGATTCCTGTCCCCCTTTCTCTCGGACAGCTTTACTCTCAATTTGTGGACATTACTCTGGAGCCTTCACACAGCAGCAGATTCTTCAAAAAATAGTGACTATCCTGTTAGCCACCCTCCTCCAGCCCGTCTAATGTTCCACCTGGGGCCTATGGCCTCCCCCTGAGGCTGCGCAGTGGGAAGAGCATTTCCCACTGAGTGGGAACTGTCTAGTGTGCCCGAGCAGCTAAAATAATCCGGGCCCCAAATGAAGCTGGAACTGGAGATCTGCAGGGTGTATAGCGGAAGCACAAGCAGACTGGCACTTCGGGTTCTCTTCAGAGGTAACTGAAATTCTGAGGACAAGCTGAAGGCCTGAGGTGCAGAAAAGGTTGCTCTTTTTCATGCAGGGAGAGGGCTGGTGGGATTTTCCTCAGGAGTTAGGCATGGTGGACTAGCCAAAGGCATCGTTTTTGGTTTTACACTGCTAGCATTCTCCTTGAAGTGTTCCTGCATGAGCAGGTAGGTGCCCATGGCTTCATTGAATTCTCGGCCCTGGATTGCCTTTTCAATGCCAGCTACGCTGTACCCCATGTCACACATGACTGTGACAATAATGGGGTCCAGCTTTTTGGGAAGTGGCTCATCAGGAAGCAGGCCAAATCCCATACCTAGAGCCAGCCATGGGTGCTGCATTATTTTCTTAATAGCAGGCCTCAGATTGAAGTCCACAGTCAGCAGTTTAGAAAGGAGATCACGGCCCATTGCAGATAGGTAAAGGGGACCGGTGTACCTGGACTCTAGGATTTGTTTCTCTATCTGAGTCATCTTATACCCCTCAAATGGGAACTTTCCTGTTGTCATCATATATAACAGGATGCCCAAGTCCCAAAAGTCCACCTTGTACCCATCGAACATGTTGTATAGGAACACTTCAGGAGGGTGGAATATCAAGGCTCCACAAACCCCCTTTACCAACTGCCCTGGGGACACCCTGATGCTAAGGCCAAAATCACTGACCCTGGCATTGTGGTTGGTGTCCAACAGCAAGTTGTCGACCTTCAGATCTAGGTGTGCAATACCGTTCTCAGCTCTTTCTTGAGAAGAACTTTGACCGCCACTGTGGTGTCTGTGAGGCAGTGATGGGCCAGTTTTACATAGCCAAAGCTGCCGTAACCAATGACCTCTCTTAAATTGTACTTTCCAATGACAGTGATCTCCTCCTCCCTGGGGAAGGAACTAAAGTTGTATATTAACATCTTGCAGCTGGGATGGCAAGTGATCAAGAATAAGAATTATCTAAGATAATCTAAATAGAGTTAGTAACTTATAAATCTTAAAAGGAAACTACCAACGAACAAGTAAATACAACCCCCACCCCTGACAAGTAAATGAAATCCCCAAACCCAAACAACAAAACCACCACTCCTCCCCACACCCAAAGA
Source organism: Dipodomys merriami (assembly GCF_024711535.1). NCBI lineage: Eukaryota > Metazoa > Chordata > Mammalia > Rodentia > Heteromyidae > Dipodomys > Dipodomys merriami. Next base: position 2,258,746 of record NW_027206546.1, on the reverse strand, counting down.
AAGCAGCCAAGTAGCTCGTAGTCCATCCAGCGGATCAGCAAGTAAAAGCTCCCAGCGCTGTAACTGACAAAGCTGGAGAGCAGCTGCTTCTTATATACCCTGCTGGGAATGCCTCACAATGCCCTGTGATGTCAGGGGCAGATGGACCAATCACAAGTCAGGCCATTGACATAAGTGAGGAAGTGGACCAATCAGAGCCCAGTTCACACCCGCTGGCAGTGGGCACATGGCAGGATGCTCTTCCTGCTACCATGGCAGCCACGTGGGAATCATGAGGACATTGAGCAGTGGCCCTCATATTTCTTGGGGTTTGGGCATCCTAGGATGGTCCCTGGGAGGGAATCACCCACTGGCCTCTTTATGAGACAATCCAGAGAGCAAGACAATCCTTGCAGGCACCATAAGAAGTGAACAAAACAAGTTTACACTATTAACCCCAGAAAGGTCTCTTGAGACTACCTTGTCCGGGGCTAGATACCCAGAACCAAGAGCAGCCTCAGCCACCAAACCTCCAAACCTACAATAGGCAATTCTGACCCTCCAACCTTTATTAGTTGGTCTGCAAACCACCCATTAGTCGGTCTGCAAACCTCCAAACCTCACACCTCCAAAGCTCCAAAGCTCCAACCCTCCCAAGGGGAATGCTTTTCCCTTTCTTCCCTTCCTCCCCCACATGCAGGCCTCTCCACTGTCCATAGACCTCCTGGAGGGAGGTCCCAAATGGCCATTCATGCTCCTCCCCCAAGCTGCCCAACTACAATCCCAATAGGCAGCTTGCTATGTGCATGCCTCTAGAAGCAAGCCCCACCCCCTTGTGGTGGCACGCCCCTCCAGTGCCCCTTGGGGTGGTGACACCTTGAAGATTGCATTTACAGCAAGACTGGGAAGACTCCATCTTCATGTAACTAGAGAAATGCGAGCTTGGAAGTGTAACTCAAGCAGGAGAGAACCAGACATATCCATGAAAACTGAGAGAGAGTGAAAAGAGAAAGAGAGAGGGAGAAAGGGAAAGAGGAAAAAAGGGAGAAATGTAGAGAGATAGAAGGAGTGAGGGAGGTGGAGGGAGAGGGAGACAGATTCAAGAGTGGGAAGAGAGTGAGAGGGAATTGTAGAGGGTAGTAGAACAGCAAGAAGAGGAACAGGAGAATTAGAATAGCAGTAGTTATGGGAGGAGTGAAAACAAAGGAAGAGAAATGGTGGGCAGGAGCAGGGAGAAGGTGAGAAAAGTGGAGAGAGAACAGAGATGGCAAAGGATACAGAGCATAAGAAAAAAAAAGCACTGAGGTGTAGCAGCACACACAAACACATACACACAACAAACAAAAGGAAAAAAAATAAAAGAATAGCGATTGAGAAATCTTACAAATCAAGTTATTTCCTTCCCAATCACTTTCTTCACTGAAGAATGGCACATGTGGAATTCAGGATTCCTCAGTTCCCTTCTTAACTTGCCTCCTGTCTTCTCCTTTACATTTAGTGTCCACTCTGTCATTTACTTTGTACCCATCTTTTCCCTCTTGTAGCTCATATTGGGACTCTTACCAGAATCCCATTTTGTTCTTTCAGGGGAGATCTGCTGCCGAATAGCTATGAGCTGGACCACTGATCCCACCTCCTGCAGAAAATCTCATCAGTCTGCTCTGCAGGCTTAGCCTCCCGACATCAGTGCACACATAGCAAAAGTTAGATGTGCCCAAATCTTCTCTATAACACAAGTGTCACTCAAGTGCAGACAGAATCAGCCTGCATCAAAACCTGTCTGCAAATCTCATGGCCCTGGCTAAACCAACACAAATAACCCAGTGGTAGAGGTCATATACCAACCTACCGAATTTTTGCTCCTGTCCAGATTCAGTCATCCCAGGCAAGGTCCATCCAGAGGCACCACTTTATCTACATATTTTCTCACCTCTACCTTCAAGGAAGAAATATTATTCTACTTCATATCCTTGCCAGTCTAAACAGTGGCGCTGGTTGGTCAGACTGTTCTCATTTGAAACTCAGCTAACCCAGCCTTCTGGTTCCCCTTAGAGAAAATGGGGGCTCACGGGAGGAGTTGCAATTCAAAACAACCTGTCTAGGTAATAGGGTCTCTTTGATTGTGAGCAAATAAACAACTCTGAAAGAAGAGATTCTTGGACGATGGTTTTATGTTGGGATAATGATGAGATTTAGAGAGAAATCACACAGGCAGGAAAGTGCATTGAAATGGAGGATAGTAAGGGCAGAAACCATTGACAATGCACTGGGTGAATGGAGACATGTACCTCTCCATTCTATTGAAGATTTGTCTTTATGCTCCAACCCAGCCAGGGTAACTAGTGTGCTCAGGTGTTGTACCCAGTCACCTAGAGATTGCGGAAGGAGAAACAGAGTCCAGGATGTGTCCTGCCCCTCAGATCCATGGATTACTATACCATCAACACCAAGGGCCTCACTTTAAACCTAAATAAATATTTTTGCATTATTTACCATAGCTAACATATGGAACCAACCCAGATGCCCCTCAGTAGATGAATGGATCAAGAAAATGTGGTATATATACACAATGGAATTCTATGCTTCCTGCAGAAAGAATGACATTGCCCCATTTGTTAGGAAATGGAAAGACTTGGAAAAAATGATATTAAGTAAAGTAAGCCAAGCCCAAAGAAACATAGGTCCCATGGTTTCCCTTATTTGCAATAACCAGCGTATGTCTTGTGTCAAGCAGAAAAGGTCAGATAAGGTGATGTTAGGGAAATGAACCCTAAGATATGTATTCAAAGATTTTTTTCCTTTCATGTGATTGTTTCTAACACATTTATAAGATTATTTCTTTGTTGTTTGTATGTCCCTCCCCCACATTATAACCCTTGCTTTCACTGTATTTGATGTCGGTATAATTTGTGGAGGGGAAGCGGAAAAACAAGTCATTTAAATAAGGATACAGGTGGACCTGTTGCAGCAATGAGAAGTACAAGTTGTCATGTAGAAAACGAACTTTACAACTTTGGTGTGGTGGGGGGAGGTTTCGGTGGGGAGGCAGGTGGAGGCTAGGAAGGGATGTGAAGGGTAAACAAAGAGGAAGCTACAATGCTTGATAGGAAATGTACTCAATATATTGCCCATGTAATTGTAACCCCTCTGTACAGTATGTTCACAATAAAAAAAAATCTAAATAAATGAACTAGCAAGTGGGGACACAAGCAACCTACCTAGGTGAGATGACCTGAAGCATTTGGGACAAAAACACCTTAGTGTTCAGGGGACAAATGGGAAAGGTTGTTCAATAAAGTGACAATCCTCTTATGTAAGGGATCGATGTGGAAAAGCCCAGCTCAGAAAGTACAGCAGCTTGAGGCCACCTTTCAGCTTACCTTTCAGCATTGGAAAGCCTTGGTGATGTCAGCTGTCCTTTCTCCGGGAGGAAGCCTTGCCAGAGAATCCCCTAGCAGCTGTCACACAACCTGGTCATGCTGGCCTGAGACCTCCACAGTATGAACTTCCTGCAAGACTCCTTTCCCACCTGCAGCTCTTCAATTCCACATCTGCTTTTCCATACCCCAGTTAGTGTCACCCCGACGGTCTGAGACTGGTGGCTTTCAATGGTGCTGTTTCAGAGTTCTGCACCACTTTCTCTGGGACAGCTTTGCTCTCAATCTGTGGACATTACTTTGGGGCCTTCACATAGCAGCAGAGTCTGCGAAAAATGGTGACTATCCTGTTAGCCACCCTCCTCCAGTCCTGTCTAATGTTCCACCTGGGGGCTATGGCCTCCCCTTGAGGATGCCCAGAGGGAAGACCATTTTCCACTGAGTGGAAACTGTCTAGTGTGCCTGACCTGCTAAAAGAATCTGGGCCCCAAATGAAGCTGGAACTGGGGCTCTACAGGGTGTAGAGGGGAAGGACAGGCAGACTGGCACTTCAGGTTCTCTTCAGAGGTAACTGAAATTTTGAGGACAAGCTGAAGGTGTCACGTCCTGCAGAAAAGGTGGCTATTTTTGTGGAGGGAGAGGGCTGGTGGGATTCTCCTCAGGAGTTGTGTATGGTGGACTAGCCAAAGGCATCATTTTTGATTCCACACTTCTGGTATTCTCCTTTAAGTTTTCTTGGATGAGCAGGTAGGTGCCCATGGCTTCATTGAATGCTCTGTCCTGGATTGTCTTTTCAATACCAGCTATGGTGTACCCCATGTTCCACATGACTGTGACAATAATAGGGTCCAGCTTGCTGGGCAGTGGCTCATCAGGAAGCAGGCCAAATCCCACACCTAGCACTTTTTCCTCCCTTTCGTTTGTCCCTCCCTTCCTTTCTGAGATAGAATTGGGTGATGTAGCCCAAGCTATTCTGATATTTATGTTCTTCCCGCCTCTCACTGGCAGTACTAGAGGAGTACACTGGTATGACTGGAAAACTCCCAATGGAGAGAATACTGGCCCATTATCTTTTTCCATAAAGGTCTCCCTAGATTCCCTAGACTCTTCACACTCATTAGGCTGTTTCATGTCTTCTATATCTCTTAAACTTTTTTTCTGAATTTCCTTTTTGTTCCTGTCCCATTCAGTGGCCCTTAGCCTCAGGGTGGTTCTAACCAGTGCCAGGCACACCTAACCTTCTCTGAGACCAGGTACCTTGGGCACAGACTCATTCAGGCAATAGACAGAGCATAGATGAGGTGTAGATTGTCCCTTCACTTCAGGATCCATGAGCCACAAGCTGAGCAGGTCCCCTTAAGGTAACACACTCTGAAAGGAAGTTCCAGGTCAAAACCATACCATTCCTGACAATCACCTGCAATCTCTCATTTTTCAGAGATGGCCATGTCTAGTTATCATTTCTAGTGAATAGAACGTGGCAGAAATGAGAGATATCATTTCTCAGATTGCAATATAAATAGCTATTGCTCTCACAGTACTATCTCTCTCTCTCTCTTGCTCTCCCTTGCTCTCTCCTGCTCTCTCCCATTTTCCTATACCCTTTGCTCTGGGTGCAACAAATGCATGTGTGAGCAGTCTATGGAGAAGGCCCCATGACAAGGAGCTGCAGCTTCCAGATGACAGCTGGAAGACATGAGTGGGAAGTAGTCAAGCCTGGAAATGATTCTGACATAAGTCCAGGTTTTTTCTCTATCTCTTTTGGTTTCTGAATAATAATCATCTGGGCACAACTTCCCCAATGAGAAAATAATACCCAAGGGCAGCAGATGGCCATTCCTACAGACTATGCAGAAACCATGTTCCGAATGGCAAAAAGTAGACTTTTTTCCAAGTCTCATGGCTTAGCAGACAGTCTCCTCCAGCAGAGACTCTCATTCCTATCATGCAACAGAACCAGGCTGCTGCATCTTTCCACTGTAGATGAGTGCCTTGCCGTGATTGAAACAATGGTCAGAAAGAGGATGAGAGCACCTTGGTAAAATGCATCCAGCTGTAACAAGGTCAGCAGCAGGGGATGTTACATTCTGAACTCGCTTTACTGCACGCAGAACCAGAGACTGTGGTTCCAAATAGTATGGCCTTTTGCTTTGTGAGACAGAAATCTTAACTTCCATCCAGAAAGATGGGTGAAGAAAAAGAGGTCCTTGGCTAGGTTTCTTATGACAGAGTAGTTTGAGACCAGATGAGGCCAAGACTCACAGGTATTATATCTCTGCAGAAACCTGTCCCCAAAGAAGAGTGATGGATGGAAGTCAGCTCAGAGAGTGAGTGAGTTTCAAAGTGGTGCTGACTAGCATCTGGGGATGGCTCCTGGCTTCTGGCTTGATTAAGCATCTCTGCTAAGTGTGTCTGAAGATGTATAAGAACAGGCTTTCTAAATCATAGAGATAAATGATACACACAAACAAAAACTCCCACAGAGCAGGCAATCTGTCAACCTTGTCCATTCCAAGTCGATTGACCTGATTCAACAGTTCAAGTACTTCAGTGTTTATAAAAGTGCCTATGAGCCAGGTGCCAGTGGCTCATGTCTGTAATCCTAGCTACTCAGGAGGCTGAGACCTGAGGATGGCCGTTCAAAGTCAGCCTGGACAGAAAAGGCCATGACACTAGTATCTCCAATAAGTCACTCAGAATACTGGAAGTGTCATGGTTGCTCAACTGGTAGAGTGCTCGCCTTGAGCTAAAGAGCTGAAGGACAGCTCCCAGGCCCAGAGTTCAAGCACAATGACTGACAAAAAACAAAAAAAAGGGCCTATGAATCAATTCTTACATGTTGTTTTTCCCATATAGAAAATCTGTAAGAACACATCAGTAATGCTTTTTGAATGCAAAAAATGATACCTGTTGTTGCAGAGAATAATTACACATGTTTGAAATTTCCAAATCTTGGTTTTCTATTGTGTAAGGATCACACAAATCTATCTACATTGGTTCATTTTATTCTTAATAATCATCCCAAGAATTGTCTTTTATTTATTATTATTCAAACATACACACACAGAATTGCAGCTTAAAATTACAAGTCAGGTATTTAAGTGTGGAATCTAGCATTGGAACCCAGATCCAACCACACTCATGTCCACTACTCTATGAAGAGGAATGCAAGCAAGCAATTACTTGAGGTTGTTTTTCTTTCTTTTAATTTTGCTCTACCACTTGAATAACAGCTCCAATTCTGGCCTTTTGGTGTTTAATTAGCAATAAGAGTCTTAATGGTCTTTTCTATCTGGGTTCACTTCCAAATGTGATCTTCAGATTTCAGCCTCTTGAGTAGGTCTGCTTTAGGTGCTTTGCTTTCCCTGAAAGCTAAAATAAATTTATAGGTCTAAGAGAGGATGGAGGTCGGGGAGGATGTATCTCATTGTTAGTCAAGCTCCAAGAGCCAAGTATCACATTTTTTACCCATCCAGACTTAAAAAGAACGGCAAAAATCAAGAACTCTAACAATAACAGATGCTGGAGGGGATGTGGACAGAAAGGAACCTTACTTCATTGTTGGTGGGAATGTAAACTTTTTCAACCACTTTGGAAAGCAGTATGGAGGTTCCTCAAAAGACTTCACATAGAACTCCCCTATGACCAAGGAATCCCACTTTTGGGCATTTACCCAATTGTTTACAAACAAGACCACACTAAAGCTACCAGCACAACTATGTTTATTGCAGCATTATTTACCATAGCTAAGATATGGAACCAACCCAGATGCTCCTCAGTATATGAATGGATCAAGAAAATGTGGTATATATACACAATGGAATTCTATGCCTCCATCAGAAAGAAGGACATTGCCCCATTTGTTAGGAAATGGAAAAACTTGGAAAAAATTATATTAAGTGAAGTAAGCCAGTCCCAAAGAAACATAGGTCCCATGTTTTCCCTTATTTGCAATATTGAGTATATGTACGAGTCAAGCGGAAAAGGTCAGATAATGTGATGTCAGGAAAATGAACCCTTAGATATGTATTTTAATGTTTTTTTTCTTTCATGCATGTGTTTCTAACGCATTTATAAGATTATCTCTATGTTGCTTTGTATGTCCCTCCCCCACAGTACAACCCCTGCTTTCACTATATTTGATGTCAATATAACTTGTGGAGGAGATGGGGAAAAACCAGGATACAGATGGACCTGTTGAAACAATGAGGAGTACAAGTTGTCATGTCCAAAACGAGCTTTACAATGACGGTGCAGGGGGGGGGGGAAGCGGGGGAGAAGGTGAAGGATTGGGATGGGGGGAGGGGTGAGGCTGGGAAGGGATGTGAAGGGTAAACAAAGGAGGAGGCTGCAATGCTTGGTAAGAAATGTACGCATTATCCTGCCCATGTAATTGTAACCCCTCTGTAAAGTATGTTCACAAATTAAATTAAATTAAATTAAAAAAAGAAAGATATGCATATCTAGATATAAACATTTTTATAGACATGACTAGATAACATGATTTAAATGTGGATCTATATTGGAATGAAAGGGAGAGAGAATGATAGGATATAAATAAGATTAAGATACATTGTGATTAGGTAAGAAAATTGTGTAACGAGACACACTGAAAGCTACTGAATGTTGTGGTAGAAGGATATGGAAACAAAGTGTAATAAAAGAGAGGAATCAGAGTAAATTATAATATATGTACTGGTGAAAAGGCATATACAAAGCCCACTGTTGCCCTAAGTTACACTTAAAAAATGAAAACAAAATGAATGATAGGAAAGTAAAATATGAGGGAAGGCCAAGAGGGAAGCTGAATGAGAGTGAATATGGTACAAATGCTTTATGAGTGTATTAAAATAGGACAATGAAACCTGTTGAGTTTGGTAGAGAGAGTGGGGGGGGGCTTGAACTCAGGATTCAGCAGGCCCTGCTCCTGAGCTATTCTGCTCAAAGCTATTGTTCTATCCTTTGATCCACAGGTCTACTTCTGGCTTCTCGTTAATTCATTGGAGATAAGTATCTCACATACTTTTCTGTCCCAGTTGGCTTTGATTCAAGATCCTCCAGTCTCAGGTTTCTGAGTATCTAAGATTACAGGTATGAACCGCCAGTGCCTGCCTACATTTGTTTCAAAAAGGGAACAAAAGAAAGTGATGGAGAGAGTGTTTAACTGAGATGCATTGGATGCATGTATGGAACTATCATGAGACCTTTCCTTAGACAACCAATTACATGCTAATAAGAATGGTCTTTTAAAAAAGTTTGTTTTGGGTGCCTGTAACTCACTCCTATAATCCTAGCTACTCAAGAACATCAGTTTGAAGCGAACTCGGGCAGAAAAGATCTTTAAGACTCTTATTGCCAATTAATCACCAAAAGGCCAGAAGTGGAGCTGTTATTCAAGTAGTACAATGCTAGCTTTAAGCAAAATAAAACCAAACAAAATAAAAAAAAAAACCCACCAAGCTCAAACACAGCTCCCAGGTGCTGATTTCTGGCTCCAGTACTGGGGATGGGGATGTGGGGGTTGGGGATATTTTGTGGCTATGCATGAATTTAAGTTCCTCCAAATGAAATGCATAAGATACTTTGGAGAAGTCCAGGAAACATGGAACCAATATCTACTATATAGTGAAGTACAGTAAACAGAAACGAAATAATTCATTCATTCATCCCTCATACTGGCTTTCTAGGGTTAAGAATATGAAATATGTGTCTCATACCCCTAATCCTAGCTATTCCGGAGGCTGAAACATGGAGAATCACAATTCAAAACATCCTGGGCAGCAAAGTTTTTGACACTCCATCACCAAAATGCTGGACTAAATGCATGGCTCCATTGGTAAAACACCAGGGCTGATCCAAAGAACTGAACAAGAACACACACTCCTGGGTTCTAGTCCAAAAACTAGGCCCACTGATGTTCATTTCTTCAATTTTGTATATCTAAAAATAGTGTTTATGTGAAGATGTATACACTCTATACACTGGCGGACAGTTTGCTGCATTCAAAGCTCAACCTTCTCATACTTTGGACATCAACAGAGGGATGAGTATGCTGTTTGTTTGGCCAGGACCACTGCTGAATGTTGCACAGATTTTGTATTTTGCAAGCCTACAGGCTACCATGCATATTCCCACTCACTTCTACTTGTTCAAGTGTCATGGTGACTTTCTGGTACACTCCATCATTAAGTGAATAAAGTCCAAATAGAAAGAAAAGGAAATATTGGGTGATAGTAGGGATTTGATTTGCCTTGGAACCAAAAAGGAACAGGGAAACTTCTCTGGGAGCTGTCATTAATGACGGAATAAAAGTCCTAGGGTAGGAGATAAAAATGAGGATGTATCCCAGAATCGTAAGACTGATCCTTTCTTGCTTTCTCTCCCCAGGTGTTAACACATGAACTTGGTTCAACTTGACAGACTTCTTTCTGCTCTTCTTACCAAGCAGCCAAGCATCTCTGGGAAAATTCACTTTACTGAGAAATCTGGAGTCTCTACAATTCCAGGAGAGGAAGCTGGTAAGTTATCTGTTTTTGTTGGTTTCTTTTTATTCTGCAAGTCCTGGGACTTGAACTCAGGGTTTGGGCACTATTCCTGAGTTTCTTTATCTCCTCAAGACTAGTGTTCCACCACTTAAGCCACAGTTCCACTACTAGCTTTTGCTATTTATTTGGTACTGAGGAATCACACCCAGGGTTTCATCCATGGTGGTAAGCGCTTTACCACTAAGCCACATTCCCAGTCCAAGAAGCTCATAATTTCTTAATATGATCTTCATACTTTTTTTCATCCCCATCCTTCCTGTTAAGTTTGCAAACTTCTACCCTTTTATTCAAGCATAGTATTTAGTCTTCATTTTGCTCCCTTAGTATATGGCCTATCTTTTTAAAAAATTAACTATGGCTAAGTAGCTAGCATTACAGGTGGGAGCTACCATCTCCTGGCTTTGTCATTTAACCTCCGGAAATTCAAGACAGTGTATAATTCTCTCCACAAACCTCTCAACTCTGCTGGTGGGATTTTGAAAAGCTAACCCCTCCTACAACAATTTTCTGTCTGACACTTCTTCCCCCAATTATCACTCTTGGTGAGAATCTTCTAGGATATCACCTTCTCCAGGAAGACTTCCCAAGCACTGTTGTTACCAGATCATGTGAAAGAATCATCCCCAAGTAGCCACTTTTTGGTGTTCTCAGACATGTCATTATGGTTTCTATTTTGTTTCCTCTACTCCAATCCCGCTTTTAAGCAACTGGTACGCTGTAGCCAGTAAACCAAATGCATCCTTCCACCTTCTTGAGTAAACCAAGTTCCCTAGAATGTTGTCAGGCCCATTCATGTACCTACCATGAGCTTTCCCATCATGACAGCAAACCAGAGGGACTGTGACAGAGACCAACCACGGAGTTTCATATGCAGGCCTATGCTGAAATGTTCATACCCTCTCTCTTAAGAGAAAAGGAAGTGGACAGTCCATATTTGTATTCACACCCCCTTCTTCGGACATTGGCATAATCTACAAGCATAGTTAATTACTTCAAAAATGTTGCTGGATTAATGAAGGTAATACAGAAATTACTTGACCTCATATCTTTCAAATTGATCAAAATAAAATTGATCAAAAGTAAGAATTGTTCAAGATTATATTCCTTAGATGGAAGCACTTCATGTAACTTTTAGGGCAAGATTCCATATACAGGCAATTGAGCAGCATCCTTATAAAAACACATAGTTAAAAGGCACATAGTTAAGAGAGGTCCTCCCAGATAAATACCTCCTTGTTCTTTTTCTTTAGTCACATTTTTCATGACCTAATAATACTGTGTGTGTGTGTGTGTGTGTGTGTGTGTGTGTGTGTGTGTGTGTGTGTGTGTGTGTGTGTGTGTGTGTGTGTATACACTAGGGCTTAAACTCAGGACCTAGGAGGACCTGTCCTTTAGCATTTTAACTCAAGACTAGTGCTCTAAAACTTGAACCACACATGCCAACATTTCTGCCTTTTTATTCATTCATTAGAGATGAGAGTCTCAAGGATTTTCCTGCTTATGTTGGCTTCACACTGTGACCCTCAGATCTCAGCCTCCTCAGCAACAAGGTGAGAGCCACCAGCACTTGGCAATAAACACGTTATTTTCAATGACCTCTTTTCTCCAGCCAGACTGATGCTTCTTAAGAACTCAATTTGTTTTCTACAGCAATTCCACATTGGTGCTCAATGTGTCATGGATAACTAAAGACCCACAGAGTGCTCAACACTGTTGGTTCATGCCTGTAATCCTAGCTACTCAGAAGGCTGAGTTTTGAGGATCATGGTTAGAAACCAGCCTGGGAGGGCTGGGAAGATGGCTCAGTGGTAGAGTGCTTGCCTCACATGCATGAGGCCCTGGGTTTGATGCCTCAGCACTACATAAGCAGAAAAAGCCAGAAGTGGCGCTGTGGCTCAAGTGGTAGAGCACTAGCATTGAGCTGAAGAGCTGAGGGACCAGAGTTCAGGCCCCACAACCACCACCACCACCAACAACAACAAAAGATAGCTACAAGGGATTGGGCAGGTGGCTCAGTTGTAGAGTGTTTGCCTTGCATGCCTGAGACCCTGGGTTTGATTCCTCAGCACCACATAAGCAAAAAGAAAAAAGCCGGAAGTGGCATTGTAGCTCAAGTGGTAGAGAGCTAGCTGTGAGCTGAAGAGCTGAGGGACAACGCCCAGGCCCAGAGTTCAGGCCCCATGACTGGACCCCCCCACCAAAAAAAAAAAACAAAACAAAAAGAAACCAGCCTGGGCAGACAAATCCATGAGACTCTTTATCCCCAAGTAGACCACAAGAAAAACAAAAGTAGAGAATGGTCAAGTAGAAGAGTGCTGTCTTGAACAAAAAAGCAAATGAGAATGTGAGGCTCTCAGTTTAACCCCACAAAAATAAAATAAAAAGACTCATCAACCTTTCTCAGTTGAATGTGTAGCTTATTTCTCCAAACATCTAACTTTACCTTCGGAACACTGAAGTCCTACCAAACATGTAATGCAAATTTCTATTTTAAGATACAGCTGTTTATTGACTTAACACTAAGTGACATGCTAAGGAACTGAAATGTTTATGCACAAATCAATGTGGAATCAAAATTGTGACATTAAATACAGGTAAAGGTATTGAGTTTTATAAGACCTATGATGATTTTTTTTGTTTGGGTTTTTTTTTTTGTTGCTGTTGTTCTTTTTGTATATCTTTTTTTTATGAACCCCAAGAAAAGGACTCAACTGTTTTTCTCTTTCTTGCTATTGTTTCTAACATATTTATAAGATTTTCTCTGTTGCTTTGTATGTCCGTCCCCCACAGTATAACCCCTGTTTTCACTGTATTTGATGTTGTTGTTCTTTTTGTCAGTCATGGGGATTGAACTCTGGGCCTAAGCACTGCCCCTTACCTCTTCAGTTCAAAGTTGTAGGTTAGTCTACTTTATACAAGTCCATTAATTTTATGAGTGGATGCATAAAAACCAATAGCCAAACTACACTGAGATGTTTTTCCATTTATCACAGAATAAGCAAATGCATTATTACCTTGAAATTAGATTTCTACAAGTATTTCCTTGACTGAGAGCAGCAAGGTAGATTGTTCAGATTGTTCTGATAGTTTTTAACGTGAATAAAACAAGCAAATAACAGGTGTTATTTACTTAAGTTGTTACCTGGATATGTCAAACATTGGGAGAGTTACCTGTGAAGAATTGAAAGAAAGAAAATACTGATCTGTAAACTAGGCATGGTACTAAATGCCTGTAATCCCAGCACTTGGAAAGCTGAAGATACAGGAGGATCATGTGCTTCAGGCCAACATAGGTCAACAGGGTGCTATACAGTCTGACAAGAAAGAAAGAAATGAAAATAGAGGGAAGAGATACTGGCATGTATTTCGTTTTAGCCTTGAGGCAGCCCGGTGAAAAGTTACTATTAGCACATTTTTCTCCAGAGAATATTGATATTTAGAGAGGTGAGGTCTCAGAGCTCGTGTCATATAGAACTGAGACTAAAATCAATTCTCCTGACTACATAGTTGACACTTGTACTTCTCCACCATAATTAAAGGTCTTTTTACATCTCAAATCAACCCTACTGATGATCAAGGATTACGTTGGGATTGTAAATTCATCAACCATAATCTGAATCTGGCTACACTATATTTATCTAAGGCCATTCTTGCCACCAATTTTAGGGAAACCAGTGCACATCTACATTTAAAAAGATAATGTAATTCCTGAAGCCTGGAAAAAAAGTAATTCCTAATACATGAAGCCTGGTGCTGTTCCTAGGCCAGCCAGGAGCCTTCCATGCATAGATGGGTTTCACCCAAATGGAGTCTTAAAGAGGAATCTGTAAAGCAGGTCTTCCTACATGGTGCATGATGTCAGTTTCAGCTCTATTAAACTGAACTCAATTCTCAACCTCCCTGTTTAAATATTCCGCAAGAACAAGAACATAATTAGTTTTCCATGCAGTACTTAGAAAGGAATCTCATTTCGTACTCATAAGCACCATAAAGAAATCTCCAAGGAATAAGACCACGCAAAGGCTGTCAGATGGCATTGGACAGAATGAATTCAGCTCTAGGCTTGAGATACCATTCACTGCCACCTGGTGGTCATAGGTAGGCAACAACGGAGTCCCTGAAGGACCTGAGACAGTGCCTGGCACAGGGCTTTTGGTGTGATCTATGGTGATTTATGAAGCCCTTTTCTCCCTGTTCACCCAGCAATTGCAGGACCTTTCAGTCCTAAGTTGATTTGGCAAAGACATATGTCTCAAAACACATATGCTCCCTTTAAGACATGTACAATTTCTTCTGTGTTAAAGCATTCACTTAGTTATCATAAAAACATCTAGTTGACAAATATTTTCAGATTGTCAACTAAGTGTGCAGATTTTTTTCTGGTCACTGGGGGATTGTCTATAGCAAAGACAGATGTAATCTTTGTTTCATGGTGTTTATTTTGGGAGTAGTGAGAACATCGCTGTTAGTAATTAGGGCCAGAGTTTACCAGTGGCACGCAATTATCCCCATAGATGTGAAAAGGAACGCCACTCTAAAGAAAATGCTATCTGTGTGGGAAGGGTTCCAAAGGCCATGGAATCAAGGCCTTCCCTTTGCAGAGGTGACAGAAGGGGGCTCCCGGGACAGGGTGATCCTCTATCTCTATGATCTATACAAGTCACTTAATCTTTCTGAGTCTTTTTGGTCCTCCTAATGGACATTGTAAAACTAGTTGTGACCCAGGTGCTGACAGCTCATCCCTGGAATCATAGCCTCTCATGAGTCAGAAATCCAAAGGACTATAGCTCAAAGCCAACCTGGGAAGATAAGTCCCAGAGACTTAATCTTCAAAGCAACCAGCAAAAAGCAAAACAGGAGATATGTCACAACTGGTAGAGCACCAGTCATGTGAGCAAACCTGAAAAGCATTTGTGAGGCCATGAGTTCAGACCCCAGTACTACCCCCCCAAAAAAAAGAACTCTGTAGATTTGCATGTGGCTTGGCAGACTTGTTGCAAGTTGGCAAGGGAAGGTGGGGTTCATTCAGAGGTGGCACCAGAATGTTGCTCCATACACTGCTCCTTGTCCCTCTGCTTCTCATTTTTATCTACAGGGGGTAAAATATGATCTTCACACTGCTACAGAACACACAGAACTGTGACTTTGCTTTTGGGTTGTTCTTTTGTGTTCTTTTGGAAGACTTGGCACATTCCACATTATCACATTTCCCTCTCCTTTAGCACAGCAAGGAATAAGCTAGGATGTTATTGTCATGCTAAGTCACTGGGAGGGACATGTGAAGACCCCTGCAACCTGAGTGATAAGGCATGACTCTATCCAAGAAACATTAGTTGTTCATTCAAACATTACTGTTCATCCTCACTATGTCTTCTTATGATTGATTCATGCCTACTGATTAATCACATAATTACAAGTATGATTACAACTGCTTTGTGTGCATTTGACCTCAGGCAACAAAACCCTAAAACTCATGAGCTTAGTTTACCGTGAATCATATCCAGGTTATTTTGGATACTGTTCTGAAACTGGTCCTATTTGGAATCAGGACATGTAATTCAAGTAAAGTGCCCCGGGATACTATGAGTGACTGAGGGTTCTGGCACTCTGCTCTTTCTTTTCTCTCCCTCAACAGTACTGTTGTTTGGTATGCCAGGACTATGACTTGAACTCAGAGCCTCAAACTCTCACTTGACTTTTCTCCTCAAAGCTGACACTCTACCACTTGAACCAGACCTCCTTTTACACGTCAGGCTTTTCGCAGGTGAATTCAAGAGTTACTCGGGGTTTGCCTGCCTGGGTTAGCTTTGAACCATGATCCTGAGATCTCAACCTACTGAAATAACTAGGATTGGCCATGAGTGGCTGGTGTCATTACACCTCTTCTGTGCCTCAAAGGCAGGAGATGTTATGAGGATGGAAGGAAGAGGCATCAAATCCCAGGAGCAGAGAGTAAAGAAAGGAGAATGAAGGTCATAGATATTATTCATGAGCCAGGCAGAGAAGACATATGAATGAACAAGTATACCATGGAACTGATAGAGGTCAGAGGACAACCACCAATCACAGCCCATTATTGTTTAGTGGACTACACACAGCTAGGACCACCACCAATCACAGTCAGACACTTTTTAGGGCAATACCCACATGCTGGAGAAGCCAAAACTCTACAACTCACACAACACTTTCAATCTCTACAGCCACACTTTGTAGTCACAAAGCAGCTAAACTAACACTGTTTAACCACAGATTGCCTGTTTGTCATCCTGATCTAATTAATTATCCAATTGACCCTTTTAAATAAATTGTCCCTTTTAAAATAAAATAAAAAGTAACATCGAATTTCATAAGGAAAATGATACAGTCAATCAGTTTATAAAGCAGGCTGAAGAACAAGATGCTTATTAAATCACAAAAGTGCTAGGTATTTATTTTTCATGTACCATCTTTTTATTCTCATACACCTTGCTATAAAACTGGCATTTGTGCATAGCCTCAACCACAGTGGCAGGGCAGAAAATATCTCACATATGATTAACCTCTACAGTTTTCCAGAAAGCAAGTGACAATGCCAGAAACAAACAACAGAAATAAAACGACAGCAACAACACAAACTGAAGGTGTTAGTTTAAGAAAGAAATGCAACCCTGATGGATCAAAAGGCACTGTGGAGGGGCTGGAATGTGGCTTAGTGGTAGAATGCTTGTCTCCCATTCATGAAGGCCTGGGTTCAATTCCTCAGCACCACATAAACACAAAAAGCCAGAAATGGTGCTGTGGCTCAAGTGGTAGAGCCCAGAGAATAGCTTTGAGCACAGAGAGGCTCAAGTTGCCCAGGCCCAGAGTTCAAGCTCTAGGACCAACAACAATTAAAAAAAAAACATACAGATAGAATAGTTATGCAGTTAATGTAATGAGATTTGGAACCATAATTATCTTTAAGTAGGAGAAAGGAATTCTGGAGGAGCTTAATTACCAATCTAAAACTCCTGCTGAGATTGAGGAAATTTGCATTCTAGCCCCATCTTGAGAGCTAGCCCATGACTTGGAAAAGTTACTTTGTCTCTAACTTTCCCTGGTTGCTTAATCTCTCCTTACTTCTCAACTCAAAAAGCAGCAGGTTGTTTGTTGGTGGTTGTTTTTGTAATGATTAAAACAAATAGCTAGCAAATCTAGCATGTAGAATAAACAAGGAAAAGACTCAGTGTGACACTAAAGAAAGCCAGGAAGGAAGTGACATTCTGCCCCCTGCCTTCCATCTTGGGTATTGGCATCCTTTGTAACTGCTTTCAAGAAATTGTCCAGGGACTGAAGACCTGAGGCCAGAGGCCCGAGACTGGAGGCCAGGGACTGGAGCCTGTTTGCTGAGCCTGTGTTTGCACTTGAGAAGCTCATGTAGAGAGAAAGGGACAATTCCCATGAGAAGCTGGGCATTCATACCTACCATCCCATGTAAACTTTTATCATGATTATCATTTTTCATTACTACAGATGGGATCCAAGGACTCTCCTACATTTCTACTTTGAGCTATGACCCACAGACCCTTCTGTTTTCAAGAACCTTAATATTTCTATGTAGGGGGGCATCAAACTTGTGATTGTGCTCTCTCTGCCTGCTGGGTAACAGTAATAACAAGCATGAACATTTATTTCTTTTATGCCTACTGGGGCATAAACTCAGGGCTTCATGCTTAGCTTTGTCTGCCAGGTATAACCCTGAACCATGATCCTTTCTGGGTCACAGCTAACATTTTACCACTTGAACCAGTCCTCCAGCCCAATGTTTTGCTGGGTAATGGGAAATTGAGTATGGATGATTGTCTTTCCAGGTTGATTCTGAACCTCAATCCTCTAGGTCTCAACCTCCTGATAGGTAGGATTACAGGTATGAGGTGTCAATCTGTTTTACTAATTTCTTTTTTTGATGCCAGTGCCAGGACTTGAACTCAGGGCCTCGCCATGGTCCATGAGCTTACTTTGCTCAAGGCCAGCACTTCAACCTTAGCTCTACTTCTGGCGTTTTTTTTTTTTTTTTTGTAGTTTAGTGGAGATAAGATTCTCATAGGCTTTCCTGCCCTGCTGGCTTTGTATTGCAATCCTCAGATCTCAGCCTTCTGAGTAGTGAGGATTACAGACATGAGTCACTGGCACCTGGCTGTAAACATACTATTTTTAAAGAAATCTGTATCCTCTTGATTTCTGGGTCCTAGATCTCCAAGCCAGTTCATCACTACCTTTGAAAGGAACCATTTTGCAGACACAGAATGATGCTTTCTTTGCCATTCTAAGTAGTGTCACATAGAATTTTCCCCTCAGATAAGAGTAACAGAGCCCTGGGAACTGGAAGAGGTGGAGACACAGACACACTAAGCAACATACCTCAATCGTGGAGCTATGAAGATGGCTGCCACAATCTTGCTGTGACACCAACACCACACCCAGCTCCTCCCTGTCCAAGAGCAGAAATTCCCCTCCGTGTCCATGAGATCAAAGGGGCTTTGGTGACATTGTTCTTATTTCTCATGGGCCACTTTTCATTCTACTGCAATGGTCTAATTAGGACAAGAAGGAAGGAAAGCAAAAAAATGACACTTTGCAGCTGGCAGAGAGGAAGAGGAAATGAGAGAAGGGTTAATTGCCTCCTACCTGTCAGTTCTGTAATTATATTCAATTTGTGGATTACAGGCTTCCTTTGATGATGTGAAACAAATCACCAAATACAGCCAATCTTCTGCTGTATGCTGCTTTTATTTCAAAAGTAAAGTGGCCTCGACACAGCCTGGGCTAAACGGTATGTTTTTGGCTAGTGGCCAACTGTAACTAAGTTTCTGATTGCTGGGGTTAGATTGCTTGCCTTCTGTGTTCTAAAAGAAAGTGAATGGGGCTGTGCAATGCGGCCATTAGAGTGATCTCAGCCCACACGGCAGGAATCAGAACACGGTTAAGTCCAGTAAACCCATGGAGTCATGAGAAATTGTAGTTGATGCTCTAATAGGCTAAGTGCTGAGAGAGTGCATTGCAAAAGAGGCAAAGATGGCCTCACAAGGCCATGCATGCTCACCCACTTCTTCAAGCTACTTGCACAAGGTGGCGCCTGCACACGGGACTCTAGGTCACATGGAAATGCTGAAACAACCGAATCCCAATGTAGGACAAGTATAGGCCCCAAACCCCTCCTGAAGCTATGCTGAGTCAGCCTGGCTTACTCCACTTAATCTACAGGTGGCAAGAAATATCTAGTAATCAGAGACCAAACAAAGGATCGCTAGGCAAACACTGTCCACACAAGGACCTGCCACTCCTACGAATAAGAATGTATTTCAGGTTTTCTTCCCTCCTGGTTATGACCATACCATTTCTTTGCCCACACTCTGGAATGGTTTCCAAACTCCTTTATTTCACTTGAGAACTTCCCACATGGTGTGGTCCTGACGTTTTTTAGTTTTGTTTTTTAATAAGCTTTTTTTCTGGTGAAAATACTGTACAGAAGGGTTACAGTTACAGGAGAAAGGTAATGAGTACATTTCTTATTAAGCATTGTTGCCTCATCCTTTTTTTCCCCTTCCCATCCTTTCCCATCCATCCCCGCCCCCCCCCCCCGACCCCGTACCAAAGTAGTAAAGTTTGTTTTTCAACATAACGTCTTGTACATCTCATTGTTGCAATGGGTTCACCTGTATCACTATTTAAGCATTTCGATTTTTCCATTCCCCTCCCCCAATTATATCAACATTGAATACAGTGAAAACAGGGGTTATACCATGGGGGAGGAACATACAAAGCAATAAAAACCACACATAGTACATTATAAATATGTTAGAAACAGTAGCAAGAAAGAAAAAAAACACTTGTGTATCTATCTTGGGGTTCATTTCACTTAACTTCATCTTATCTGGTCATATGTACATAGCTTTTGACCTTTTCTACTTGTCACAGACATAAACTATTTATTTTAAATAAGGAAAATCATGGGAATTATGTTTCTTTGAACCTGGTTTACTTCACTTAGCATAATTTTTACCAAAGCTTTCCATTTCCTAACAAATAGGGTGATATAATTCTTTTTTGATGGAGGCATAGAATTCCAGTATATACATATTATATATCATATAAGTAATATATTATATATCACATTTTCTTGATCCATTCATCTATTGAGGGGCATCTGGGTTGGTTCCTGACTTCTTGTACTATTTTCTCCTTTGGCTACTTGTTCTTCCATCATGGTTATGATGACATTCCATTTCCTTGCTCACACTCTGGACTGGTTTCCAAACTCTCCCTTATTTCGCTCCAGAGCTTCCCACATGGTATTGCCCTGACTTCTTCCACTATTTCCTCCTAAGGTTACTTGTTCCCAGTTACTAATGTCTTTTCATCATTTATGTCTGGATCCTGGCAGCTCATTCTAGCTAATCTTCCCTCCTTTCTCAGTCTGGTGTAGCTGCTTCTGCTATGAGCTCTGGGGTGTCCTAAATTTTCTGTTTCTGTTCTGTGCTATCTGTTCTCTTGGATTCTCTGCATAACTCTACCAGTCTCTTCGCAAGCACATGTGCACATGTGTGCGTGTCCACACCTGGAAGTGAGCATCTCTTGAGGTGGAAGAGGCAGCATGCTGTAGAGTTGGAAGTGCCCCATTCCTCAGCCCCAACTTCTGTGTGTGTATGTGTGTGTGTCTCACACTAAAAGTTAGTATCAATTCTTCATGTGGCCAAATGAGTAACTTAAGTACCTCCACCTGTGTTCTTCTGCAGCTGATTCTCAATGGCTGAATGTCAGGATGACGCTTGTTAAGAGTGGTCATGTCACCACTCTGCTCAAGGCTCAAGGGTGTTTTAGTTCATTAGGAGTAATACCCTCAGGATACCCTAGACCTCCAGATCCATCATAGCATCCTCATCTCTGCCACTACTCAGCCCTCACATCCCTTCCACCCCTTGCCCCTCACAGTCATAGGCTTTGTCCTGTTTTCGTAAACCATTCTTCCCTGGTTATACCCTGGTAGACACTCTCCCCGATCAAATGGTCACATGACTCATGCCCGTCTTTTTCATATCTATGATGTGCCTCTCTCAAGAAGTACTACTGATATCTGGCACCAGTGCCTCGTGTACCTAATCTTAGCTACTCTGGAAGCAAAGATCTGAGGGCCCCATTTAAAAACGAAACTAGAGAGAAAAGCTCCCGAGTATAGAGTATGATCTCCAATTAACCAGCCAAATGCTGGAGGTGAACATGTTGCTCAAATGGTATACTATCAGCCTTGAGTAAAAAAAAAAAAAAAACCTAAGGGAGGGCTGGGAAGGTGGCTCACTGTTAGAGCACTTGCCTTGCATGCCTGAGGCCCTGGGTTCGATTCCTCAGCACCATATAAGCAAAAATATAAAAGCCAGAAGTGGCAATGCGACTCAAGTGGTAGAGTGCTAGCCTTGAGCTTAAGAGCTGAGGGACAGCACCCAGGCCCAGAGTTCCGGCTCACAATCGGATCCAAAACAAAAAACAAACAACAACAAAAAAACAGAACCAAAAAAACTAAGGGACAGCTCATGTACTAGACCTCAAGCCCCAGTACTAGTACTAAAATAAAATTAAAATAGAAAGCCAGGCACCAGTGACTCATGCCTGATAACCTAGCTACTCAGGAGATATCTGAGGATCATGATTTGGAGGCAGCTGAGACAGGAAAAAAGTCCATGAGACAATTATCTCCAATCACCTTCAAAAAGCCAGAGTGGATCCTCTAAGGAGGATCCTCCTCTAAGGCAGAGGATAAGGAGAAAGTTGAGGAGGAGAAAGAAAGGAAACTTGGCACCAGTTGCTCATTCCTTTAATCTTTATCCCACAGGAGGCTAAGATTTGAGGTTGAGTTTCTTGAAGACAGACTGGGCAAGAAAGCCCATGAGACTGTTATCTCCACTTAAGCATGAAGAGCTTGAGTGGTAGAGCAGCAACCTTAAGCAGTGAAGGCTAAGGGACAGCACCTAAGCATGAGTTCAAGCCCCCATATCAGCATGAAAGAAAAAGAAAGAGGAGGACATGAGAAAAAAACTGTAAAGAATTCCATTGTGTGGTCAGCTCTGTGCACACATCATCCACTCTCCCAGAGCAGCAGAGGTGTCATCAGGTTCTCTGTGAGAGAGACAGATGAGCTGGACACTAGTGTCTCACACCTGTAATCCTAGGAACTCAGGAGAATAAGATCTGAGGATTACAGTTAAAAGCCAGCCTGGGCAATGAAGTCCATCAGAATCTCCAATTAACTACCAGAAAATCAGTAGTGGAGCTGTGGCTCAAGTGGTAGAGTGCTTGCCTTGAACTGAAGGGCTCAGGAACTGCACCCAGGCCAGAGTTCAACACCCTCCCCTGCCACTGACAAAACAAGAACAACAACAAAAGAAGAGAAGGCCCCATGCTACCTCTCTCTGGGACTATTTCAGAGCTATGCAATGATCAGAGGCTTGTGGAAAGCTTGAAAGAACTGTCCACATTGCAATGGTCTCACAAAACACTCGGATAGCAATGCAGTCTCTTGTAGAGACCAGAAAAACACATCACTCAAAGAGAATAAATGTGCCTGCCTGGTGCTGAAGTGGTCAAGATGGAAAGGGTATGCAGTCCTTCTATCAGCATTAGTCATTACAGAGTAATAAGCAGCACCTCTGTCACACACAGTGCCATTTCGCAGCAACCTTCTCCACAAGGAAGCAAAAGACATTTTACAGTCTTTCTCCTTCATTTAAACATGACATTCTGGGATCTGCACCCAAACTAACATGCTGGGATTCTACAGACAAATATACAGAAACACAGAAACACACACACACACACATACATACACTCAAAAAATTCTCATTAGTACAACTGATAAGGTTCTTATACCTAAAATATACCTGGAACTGAAACAATTAAATCCCCCAACAAGAAATCATCAAAGAAACAACTGCCCAATGAATAAGTGGGCTAAAGGCTTACAGAGAAAATTCTCTGAAGAGGAAAAAAAGATGGGCAATAGAAACATGAACAAATGCTCAACCTTTCTAGCCATAAAATAAATGCAAATGAAAACAACATTGAGATTCCACCTCACCCCAGTTAGAATGGGTATAATCAAGAACTCTAATAACAACAGATGATGGAGGGGATGTGGACAGAAAGGAACCTTACTGCATTGTTGGTGGGAATGTAAACTTGGTCAGCTACTTTGGAAAGTAGTATGGACATTCCTCAAAAGACTCCACATAGAGCTTCCCTTTGACCCAGCAATCCCACTTTTGGGCATTTACCCAAATGATCCCAAACAAGACCATACTAAAGCTACCAGCACAACTATGTTTATTGCAGCATTATTTACCATAGATAAGATATGGAACCAAAAAAAAGACATGGAACCAAGCAAGATGCCCCTCAGTAGATGAATGGATCAAGAAAATGTGGTATATATACACAATGGAATTCTATGCCTCCATCAGAAAGAATGACACTGCCTCATTTGTTAGGAAATAGAAAGAGTTGGAAAAAATTATATTAAGGGAAGAAAGATAGGCCCAAAGAAAAATAGGTCCCATGGTTTCCCTTATATGCAATAACTAGTATATGTCAGACAAGCAGAAACAGTTGGATAAGTTGATGTGAGGCGAAATGAACCCCACGATAAGGATTCAAATGTTTGTTTCTTCTTGTGATTGTTTCTAACATATTTATAAGATGATTTCTTAATTACTTTGTATTTCCTCCCCCAAGGTATAACCTCTGCTTTCACTGTATTTGATGTTGGTATAATTTGTGGATGGGAAGGGAAAAAAACAAATCGTTTAACTAGGGATACAGGTGGATCCATTGCAACAATGAGATGTATAAGTCGTTATGTCAAAAAACGAACTTTACAACTTTGCCTGGAGTGGAGAGGTGGGAGGGTGGGGGTATGTGCGAGATGGAAGGGATGGGAAGGGGAAACAAAGGAGGAGGCAACAATGCTTGATAAGAAATGTACTCATTACCTTGCCCATGTAATTGTTAACACTCTGTACAGTATTTTCACAATAGAAAAATAACAAGAATAATTGGAAAAAATTAACATTAGGAACTTAAGTTCTTGACCACTTCTAAATTGATGAAGCCAACAAAAGTGACACCTGAAAAACAGAGCTATCTGCCTCCACCCTCAGCCTCAGCAATCCAAACTGCAAAAGTCCTGGTGTCACCAACAAACATAGCATGTTTGCAGTCTGCGTGCCTACCCCCTTAGACAACAACTCCACAGCAATAGCTGACAGATTTAAAAAGTCAAATTATTTTTATTTATTTCGTTTTTTATCGGTTGTGGGAGCTGAACTCTGGGCGTGGGCGCTGTCCCTCAGCTCTTCTGCTCAAGTCTAGTGCACTACCACTTGAGCCACAGTGCCACTTTCAGCTTTTTTCTGCCTGTGCGGTGCTGAGTAATTGAACCCAGAGGCTCATTCATGCAAGGCAAGCACCCTACCACTGAGCCAACTTCCCAGCCCAAGTCAAGTTATTTTTAAGGTGATATGTCAGCTCTTTTCTTTCAAAACCTTTTAGTGAATAAACATTCTGGGACTTTCATCAGTTAGCTTTCTTTCCTAGTAAGATGCTTATATATGTGTATATGTATATATTTACATATGTGTATATATTTATGTATGTATATATGTTTACATATATAAATATATTTACACAAGAAGAATTCTCTATAGTTAACTACATCCTTGTAATATAGAAAAAACTAACTGCTTATATATAAGGATGTAAACTTACATATATGTGAGTTTATATATGTGTATATAAATATATACACATATGTAGAGAATAATATACATACTGAGTGAATATTTTTCTTTCAATTTTGACCATTTATAATTGATTACTGTGGTAGATATAAACATTTATTAATTACTATTATTATGACTTTTTGAGGGAGGGCAGTCATGGGGCCTGAACTCTGGGCCTGAGCGCTGTTCCTCAGCTCTTCAGCTCAAGGCTAGCATTCTACCACTTAAGACACAGTGCCACTTGAAGCTTTTTCTGCTTATGTGGTCCTGAGGAATCCAACCCAGGGCCTTATGCATGCAAGACAAGCACTCTACCACTGACACATCTTCCCAGCCCCTTATTACTCATTTTGCTCAACTGTCTTTTGCTTTTTCCTTTTTATTGCCAGTCCTGGGGCTTGAACTCAGGTCCTGGGCACTGTCTCTAGACTCTGTTCCCAAGGCTAGCACTCTACCACTTGAGCCATAGTGACACTTCCAGTTTTTTCTGAGATGAGAGTCTTGTGGACTTTTTTGCCTGGACTGGCTTCAAACAGTGATCCTCAGATCTCAGACTCCTGAGTAGCTAGGATTATAGGCATGAGATACTGGCACTTGTCTCTTTTCTTTTTGAATTTTGTGCCATTATTGGGGCTTGAACTCAGAGCCTCATTCTCTCCCTTGGCCTTTTTACTCAAAGCTGACACTCTTACCATTTTACTACCTGGACCATGTCTGCTGAAGACATTTTGCTTGTAAATTGGAAATAAGATTTTCACAAACTTTCCTACACAGACTGGATTTGAACTGCAATTCTCAGATCAATTGTAGCCTCCTGAGTAGTTGCATTACAGGTGTGAGCCTCCAGCATGCAGTTTCAGCAGAGGTATCAATGTTTTCTAGCCGGGGGTGCTAGAAAACACCTGCAATCCTAGCTTCTCAGGAGGCTGAGACCTGCGGATTGTGATTTAAAGCCAGCCTTGTTAGGGATGTCCGTGAGACTCTTACCTCCAATTAACCACCAGACAACCAGAAGTGTCACTGTGGCTCAAAGTGGTAGAATGATAACCTTGGGCGAAAGAGTTCAGGGAGAGTGCCCAGGCTGAGTTCAAGCCTCATGACCAATAACAACACAACAAAAATGTCTAGCTGAAGATTTTGCTCCATGGTAGACATTGATAAATGAAGAATCAAA
Organism: Dipodomys merriami; assembly: GCF_024711535.1. NCBI lineage: Eukaryota > Metazoa > Chordata > Mammalia > Rodentia > Heteromyidae > Dipodomys > Dipodomys merriami. The sequence continues at coordinate 2,232,885 of NW_027206546.1, read as the reverse complement.
TAAATGATAAATCATATAATACAGTGTGCAAGTGGGTATGTATAGATGGCAGTTTTTATGTAGCTCTGTTAGCCAAGCATAAAATACTAAGTCTATCCCAGAGGAAGTCCCATAGTTTATGGGCCTGAAGTTAATTCTACTTGACAGGTCTTTTAAGGAAAATAATGAGTTGGGCACCAGGTGTTTATGCCTGTAATTTTACCTATTCCAGAGACTGAGATCTTAGGATCTGGGTTTCAAGGAAGCCTTGACAGGCAAGTCCACGAGACTCATCTTGACAATTAATCACCAGAAAACCACAAGTATCCCGATGCCTCAAAGTGGGAGAGGGCTAGCCTTAAGCAAAAAAAAAAGAAAGATAGAAAGAAAAGAAAAGAAAAAAAGCTGAGAATGCGCCTACATCCTGTGTCCTGATCCCAGGACTGGCAACAGCAACATTAAAATGAGATACTCAAATAATGCTATATTCACAGAGATGCAGAAAGCAGAGGCAGAAGGTTTAGGGATTGAGGTCTACTTGGTCTGTATAGTGAGTTCCAGTCTAACCTGGGCTACAAAGCAAGATTTGGTTCAAAAAACCATCCCACTTCTCCTGCAAGAACACTCAGAGAAGAATCTCAGAGAGCTGTTCCTCTATAACCATATTTCATTTTCTCAATTATTGTCACCTACTACTTTATTCTCTTTAAAAACTCTCCATATTTAGTTGCTGTCATTTATCATTGTTGGTTCATACATGAGGGTTCTTTACACATCCTAACATATACTTTTCCCCTATTATTGGTTCTTCTAATTCCCTCCCTTCATTCCTGGGTTTACCCCTTCCTTTTCTTTTCTAGTTCCTCCTTTTCTTTCCCTTCGTTGCATTTTTCCTCCCTTTGCCTCGCCCTCCCTTCCTTTTTGAGATAAAATTGGGTGATGTAGGCAAAGCTATACTGGAATTTATGATCTTCTTGCCTCAGCATTCTGTCATGACTGCCAAATTCCCAATGTGGCAGAATGATTGGCCCTTACATTTCTCTTGTGCTCTTTTGTTTCCTGTCCCTCTCAGTGACCCTTAATCTTGGGGCGGTTCCAGACTATGCCAGGCACACCTAACCCTCTCTGAAACCAGGTTTCTTGGGCACAGACTCATTCAGACACTGGTTATGACAGAGCATAGATAAGGTGTAGAATGTACCTTCATTTCAGGACCCATGATCCATTAGCTGAACAGTTCCCCTTAAGGGAACACACTCTAAAGTAGGTCCCAGGTCAAAACTACACCAACTCTAACAATCATCTGAATTTAAATTTTTCAGATGTGGCCAGATTTAGTTCGTGGTTCTAGTGAACAGAACACGGTACAAATGAAAGCTATCATTTCTGAGATTGCCATAAAATGGCTCTTGCTCTCAGAGTGAGATCTCTTTGTCTGTCTTTCACCCTTTGCTCTGGGTGAAACAACTGCATGTGTGAGCAGTCTATGGAGAAGGCCCTAGGACAAGGAGCTGCAGCATCCAGTTGATGACTGGAGTACATGAGCAGGAAGCAGTCATGCCTGGAGATGACCCTAGCCCCAGTGGAAACTTTCACACTTGTCTCCTAATCTCCTCACTCAGAACCCCCATGCTAATCGTCTCCTGGATTCCTGTCTCCCAGAAACTGAGTGAGAATAAATGCTTAGTGTTTGCAAGCATTTGTTACACAGGAATAGAGAACTGATGGTGTAAGTAGTAGTGGTGCTGGAGAATGGAGTTGTTATGAGGAGTAACAGGTATAGTAGTTACTTCAAGTACAGTGTATAGTAGATCTCTTTAAAATCTTCTTAAAGAGCATCTGTTTTCCACAAATACCCAAAAGGATTGTGTCTGTTGGTTTTCTGTCATAAATTTTAGGAATGCAAGATCCTAGGATGGATGTGTCAGTGTCTTGTTGCTATTGTCACAAATGACTAACGATTTAGTTGCATAAAGTAATCAAACAACATCATTTCCAAGTTCTGGAAATGACAAATTCAAAATGGATCCCACAGGTTCTTAAGGGATCTCAGAGGAAATCAAGGTGTGCAAAGAGCAGTCTACCTTTGGGAGGATATAAAGCAGAACCCATGCAGAGCCTCTTCCAGTGTCTACATAGGCTGCCCATATTCCTTGGCTCATAGCAACACCTCTCGAAACTCTGCTTCTGCTGTCACATCTCCTTTCCCTCAAACATTCCTCTCTAAAAAAAAAAAAGACCCTGAGTAGCATATCATGAGGGCCACCTTAGGTAATGTGATAAAGTTTTCTTTTACTATATTTACATCTACCAAATCCCTTTTTTTCCATGTTACTGAACCCTTGCAGAATTCCGGGGATTAGGAAATATTTTAAGGGACCCACACGGATCCTTAGTTCCATCTGCTATTCCTCCCACCAGGGAATACATTGCCTTTGCCTTCAAGTCCTCTTCAATGATCTCCATGCCCCAAGATTCTATCAAAATCAGGCTCTGAGCTGCGGGCTAGTGGCTCAAGCCTGTAATCCTCATGTCTCAGGATTCCGAGAGCTGAGGATTGCAGCTTGAAGCCAACCCTATATGGAAAAATGTTTGTAAGACTCTTCTCTTCAATTAACCAGCAAAAAAGCCATTTAAGAGCTGTGGCTCAAATGGTAGATTTGGTAGCCTTGATGATAAAAAAAAGAAACTCAGGGACAGTGTGTTCAGGCCCTGAGTTTAATCCCCAGGACAAGCAGGGAATATAAAAATAATGATAATAATAATAAACAGGTTGTATGAGAGAAATTCTTAACACTTTAAAAAGTGAAGTCTTCAGTTCTCACACATTTCACAACACTTCAGCGAAAAAACAACATTTCCTCCCTCTCTTGCTAACACCGTTATCCACATGAAAATGCCTGCTTCCTGTTTCAACTGGCTCCAAAGTTGCTCACACAAAGAAAGGAGAAATATTCAATAAACTCAAGCTGGCATGTTGAAACTGACCTTTCATAGTTGCTCATTTAGGTTTCCTCACAGTAGATTATTAGGGTTGTTACTTTGACAAGATTGCTCTTAGGAAGTGGTGTGTGTGTGTGTGTGTGTGTGTGTGTGTGTGTGTGTGTGTGTGTGTGTGTGCGCGCGCGCGCGTGCGTGCCTGCGTGTCTGCGTGTGTGTGCACGTGTGTGTGTATGTGTGTGCTACGAATGTGTGTGTGTGTCACCACTAAGGGGCCAGAGGTTCACACAGGGTATGGGCCTCAGTCTCATAAGCATGGAGGGTATTGAAATGGCACCTATGATATCAGAGAGTGAGACAGAGCTCATAGGAAGTAGGGTGAGTGCATCTGGGTCTCTCCACCCCCTCCCACCCAGCTGTGTATCTCTGGGGCCATCTATGGTCCCATCACTATGCTAGTGTCTTGTAGGGAGCCAGGGTAAACGCCATTACAAGATGGCGCCCACTCCCTTGCAGCTTTGAGGTAACCACTCCATTTCAGGCAGTGCTTGGCAGGACGGTGGGTCCTGGGCTTTGCGCATGCGCGAGCCATGTAGAGTCCCCAGCCAATCCCATGGCACCTGGTGACAGGGAAAGGCAGACAACCAATGATAGAAAGACCCGTGTTCCTATTCCCTATATAAGCGGCCATGTTTTGGGAGCACGCTCTCTCGCGCTCAAGCTCTCCCATCAACTAAAAGGCTCTCCAATAAAGCATGATCTGAGAAGACTCCTGGTGTGGTGGTCGTTCTTCCTCGCTGGTCGAGAAGGCGTTCGCTGCAGTGTCTCCCTCTCTCCATAGTTTTCAACAGCATGACATCTGGCCAACACCAAACAACAAAAAAAGCTCAAATGGTTGAGCTGTGAAGCAATGTGTGAAGCCTGCTTGTCTGTTAAAAAACAACAACCCTCAAGGACAGACACCAAGACTTTAAGAATAAGATATAAAACCTGCACTGAAAAAGTAAAGCAACCATCCAGGGGTCAAAGAAACACATGAACCAGCTCTGGGTGGCCAGTGGATTTCTACTTCTGAACCCCATAGGTTTGCACTCAGGACCAGGTCTTGCCTGTCACAATGAGACATGATGAGACTGTAAAGGGGTTTAAGTCCTATGTAAGATGTTCTTTGTCATAAAGAGGGAGTTTATACATCATGCTCAGATGGACTGACTTCTGTTCTGCCACTTTGTCGCTTGCAGGGTTTGAAGTGAGGGCCTGACCACCCTATTCATTTTTAATTCTTTTTTCTTTTAATTCAAGACTAGCAGAATCTACAGTTTAAGCCAAAGCAGACATTTTGACTTTTTAAAAATGTTAAAACTTTGGGAGCTAGTGCTAGGGTTTGGAATAAGGGCCTGTAATTTGTAATAAGTTTTTTACCCCTCAAAGTTACTGGATTTACAGCTTTAGCCACAGGTGAAATTCTGGCTTTTTTATTTTATTTTTTAATTTTTATTGTGAAAATACTGTACAGAGGGGTTACAATTACATGGGCAAGATAATGAGTACATTACTTATCAAGCATTGTAGCCTCCTCCTTTTTTCCCCTTCCCATCCCTTCCCATCTTCCCCCCGCCCCCTGACTCAATCCTCCCCCCCCCACACACCAAAGTTGTAAAGTTTGCTTTCCACATAACAACTTGTACTTATTGTTACAACGGGTCCACCTGTATCCTTATTTAAACGACTTGTTTTTCCCCTTCCCCTCCACAGATTATACTGATATGAAATACATTGAAAGCAGGGGTTATACTGTGGGGGAGGGACATACAAAGCAACAAAGAAATAATTTTATAAGTGTGTTAGAAACAATCGCATGAAAGAAAAAAAAAAAGACTTGAATACAGATCTTAGGTTTCATTTCCCTAACATCACCTTATCTGGCCTTTTCTGCTTGACTCATACATATACTAGATATTGCAAATAAGGGAAACCATGGGACCTATGTTTCTTTGGGCTTGGCTTACTTCACTTAATATAATTTTTTGGGCTGGGATGTAGCTCAGTGGCAAAGCGCTTGCCTAACAAGTGCAACATCCTGGGTTCAATCCCCAGTACCAAAAAAAGAAAAGAAAACAAATTCTGGCTTTTTTATTTTTATGGTACTGGTCCTAGGGCTTTAACCCTTGCTATAACATGTTGCTCCCTTCTCAGCACAATTCTTTTTATGTATCCATAGATGGAATATGAAGTATTGATTCCACCCTGTTTTCCCAGGTGCATACAGATACCAGGCAACCCACCAAAGATAAGTGCTGACTGCCTGACTCCAGCAGGGCAATCACTCTAAGCCCGGCTCTAAGCATTCCACCGTGGGCCCAGCCAAAATATCCCGCCCCCTGCCTCCGCTCCCTTGACCTAGTGGCTTTTTCATTAGCTCTGCCTCCTTGCTCAGACTTCATAAAACCTAGCTTCTGTCACAGCTATGACAGGCTCCGAGCCTGTGGGAAGGCTCTTCCTCGCTGCTCTATCTCAATTAACAGTCCTTGCCTGCGGAAGATCAATTCAGGCCTGTTTCCATCCTTTTTCCTTCATTTCTTAACAGTTTAGTTGTTTTTCTTCCTCAAGGTTTGCAGCTCATACAATTTGATGCACAGTTCCACCAATGACCTTTTCTGTTTGACGATTTTCTGATGCTGAAGAGGAGATAAGAGACCCATAGGAAGCCAAGGGCACTACACAGAAGCTTGAAGCCTGAGGATTGCCTTTCAAGGCCAGCTTGGGCAGGAAAGTCCATGAGACTCACCTCCAATTAACCAAGAGGCAGGAATCAGTAGAGTTCTAGCCATGAGCAAAATACTTCCAGTTCAAGTGCATGACTGGCACACATTCAAACAAGTCTCATGGACTTTCATGCCAGGGCTGGTTTTGAACCATAATGCTCAGATTTCAGTGACTGTGAGAAGGTTGGATTTCAGGTGCGAGTGTAAAGGTTTAAAAACCTTTAATTGGCTTTTTCTCATGCCTGCATTTTCATTTATTCTGGGTCTTTTGTTTGTTTTACTTTTTCAGTGCAGGTTTTATATCTTATTCTTAAAGGTCTGGTGTCTCTCCTTGAGGGTTGTTATTTTTCAACAGGCAAGCAGGCTTCACACGTTGAACCACAGCTCAACCACTTGAGCTTTTTTTATTGTTTGGTGTTGGTCATAGGGCTTGAATTCAGGGCCTGGTTAATGTCCCTGACATTTTTTCTCAAGGCTAGGCTCCACAACGGAGCTTTTGGCTTTTTTTCTTTTCTTGGTGTTTAACAGGAGATATATCTATGTGAGGCCAGACACTACACAGGGGCCTGAAATCTGTGTATGGGGCAATGTGTGGGACAGCTCAGGATGAACAATAGGAGGGAGCGGCTGAGAGGCAGGCAAGACATGAATTGTGGGTGTAAAGTACGGGGTCTGCCTAAAACTATGCTCTAGTTGAAGCTACTTCTCTAGTCACTGAGAAGATGCACCCCTACCTGGGTTCCCATGCCTTCTTCTCACCAATCACCAATGCACATGAAAACTTTGCCAAGGTGCCTTCCTGAGATTTTGATTCCTGGAAATGGCTATACTGATGGAAAGAGAAGCTTAAAGTTTGGTTTCACATTTCTGTTCCTCAAATTCAGCACTCTGCAAGTTGTAACTACTGCAAATTCTTGTGAGTTTAGAACAGAAACCAGATATAGTCCTATACATATCCTAAGGTGAAGGCCAGCTCCTTTTTCCTATGCAGTGGCCAAGTGAGGAGTTACCAAGTGAGGAGAATTAGTGCAGAAGTGGATTCTTCTGCCCAGGGCAGCCCTAGTAACCTAGTATTTCCCACTTTACCTACAGGTTTACTTGCATGCCGACGCTGGCACCAGAAATATTTTTTTCTCTCAGGAATGTGTGTGTGCGTGTGCGTGTGCATGTGTGTGTGTGTGTGTGTGTGTGTGTGTGTGTGTGTGTGTGTATCACACTTTGAATTTTAAAGTGTTGTACAGAGGGATTATCATTTCATAAGGCAGGAAATGAGTATATTTCTTTTAAGAAAATGTGAGAAATTATTTCAAAGGGGGACATTGATCATGATGCATTATGCTCATAATCTACCTTGTGGAATTGAAACTCCTTTACACAACTACATAAAAATAAATTAACCCATACACACCACAAATACTTGTGAGACTGATACTGGTTGCTCACACCTATAATCTAGGTACTCAGGAGACTGAGATCTGAAGATTGAGTTTCAAAGCCTGCCTGGGTAGACAAATCAAAGGGAGGTATGGATTCTTATAAATCAGTAGAAAGCTAGAAGTAGACCTGTAGCTGCAGTGATACAGCAACAGTATTGAGTGAGCATAGGTTAAGGAAGAGCACCAAGCTCTGAGATCAAGCCCCCAAAAGCCCACTTACCTTCAAGAGTTGATTTCACATCTCACCACCAAATGCTGTGCTTGGCCTTTGTCCTTTTGTGAAAAGCTCTGCACTTAGAGGCGGTTCACCTTGAATCCCAACTCTGGACTTTGGTAACAGTAGGACCCTAGTTGTCTCATATTTTACTTTCTTAATTTTACCCTAGTTTTCAGGTGAAAACCATTAAGTGTATTTTTAAGGCTGTTTGGACATAATATGCCCACCCAGATATATCAAAATCAACCTATACTAGAGATACCTGTATACCAATATATATCTGGGTGCAATTCACAACAGCTAGGTACATCAGCCTAAGTGCCCATCACCAGATGAATTGATAAAGAAAGGCACATGCTAACACAATGGGGTATTACTTCAGCCACAAAGATGTAGGAAATTATATGGCATATGCAGGAAAATGAAACCGGAGATTATCATGTTAAAATAAGCCAGACAGAAAAATATCACATATTTTTATCCTATGTAGAATCGATTGATAAGTAAATTGAAAAGATAGGAACCTCATTGAGAGATCTTTTCTGGAGGAAGAATCAGATAAGTATGAAATGGAGACAAGGGAAGGTAATGAGGGAACAATAGGATCAAAATGTGTGTGTGTGTGTGTGTGTGTGTGTGTGTGTGTGTGTGTGTGTGTGTGTAGAAGTGTCATAATAAACCCCATCATTTTGTACAACAACAGAAAAATATAGTATGAAGGAATATATGATTACAGACATTCTATCTCCAGAAAAAAGATAACAAATGCAGCCAGGATACTCGTAGGAATGTACTAGTTCATGACTATGGAAATCAGCAGGGAAATTCCTCACAAAATGAAAATTTCCATATAATACAGTCACACCATGGCTACATACTACATAGAATCAGAACTTACCACAGAGCTATTTTTGTACTCACAATTATATTAGCACTGTACATAACAATCAGATCATGAATATAGCCTTAATGACGATCATCACAAGGATAAATAAATGAACATAAAGATATTAAATATATTAATATAACATACTTATAGATAGCATATCAAACATTATATAGGCAACAGAGTATTACTTAGCCATAAGCAGAATAGAATTCTTTTCCTTTGCTAGAAAATGGATAGAATGGAAGATTATCTTGTTAAATGAAATAAGTTAGTCCCACAAAAGCAAATATCACATTTTCTTTCTCACTAAGTTAGAGAGAAAAAAGAAAACAAAGGAAAGTTTAAAAAGATCATGAAAGTAAAAAGAAGTATGGGAGGATTAGATCAGCACTACTTACTAGACCCTATGTTGAAAATGAACTATTCAACTTGTGGGTGGGGATGGCAGAGCGAGGGAAGGGATAACATTCTTTACAAACAAATGTACTCTTTTTTGTCATCTGTGGGACTTGAACTCAGGGCTTGGTCACTGTCCCTGCGACTCTATGGCTCAAGGCTACTGCTCTACTACTTGAGCCATGATTCCTTCCAAATTTTGAGTGGCAACTGGAGATAAGACTCTTATAATGACTTTTGTGCCTGTGATGGCTTGGAATTATGATCCTCAGGCTGAGTAGCCAGGATAATAGTGTGATGCACCAGCACCCAGACAGAAACTCACTCTTTTAAATAACCCTTCTGCACATCACCTTTATGGTTAACAATAAATGCATGAGCCGGGTGCCAGTGACTCACACCTGTAATCCTACCTACTTATGAGACTGAGTTCTGAGGATCAAGGTTCAAATCCAGCCTTGGCAGCAAAGTCCATGAGACATTTATCTCTAATTAATCACCAGAAAACCAGAGTGGTGCTATGGCTCAAGTGGTAGATCCATTTACCTTGAGCTGAAGAGCTCAAGGACAGTGCCCAGGTCCAGATTGCAAGCCCTATGACCAACAATAAATAAATGAATAAATAAAGCACAAAAAAGGAGAGTAATAGAGGGACAAAGAAGAGAGACAGAGAAAATGACAGGGTCAGAGAGTGAGTCAAGACCTGACAGAGAGGAGAGGAAATGGAAGTGGGAGGTGAGGGAAGAAGAACAGAAGATGCAGTAGGAGATGGTATGGGGTGGAAGAAGAGGTTGGAAGAGAGATGGTACAGCAAGAAACATGGGAAAAGGGAAGAGAGGAAAGAGAAGGAAGAGGAAATCGAAAGAGAAGAAAAAAGCACTGACAGAAAGACCCAGTACCAGCGCACACTCACAAAACACACAAAAACAAGGAAAAAATAAAGAACACTGAGACATTATGAAAATCAACAGTATTTCCATTGCCAGCCAGCCTCTTCACCGAACACTCTTCCTTAAGGACTTCGGAATTCCTTAGCATCCTCTGCAAAGCTCTCCTTCTGTATCACTGCTATCTCTGTCTATCAGCAAGCTGCCCATCTTTCGCCCAATGTGGCCTTCATTGATTCTCTCACCAGAAACTCATCTCATTCTTTGAGCTGAGCTCTTCTCCTCAAATACTCCTAAGTTGGACCATTGATTTGACCAGAGCTGTAGCCCATCTCCTCCTGAATACCTCCTCAATGGGCTTTGCTAGCTCAGCCTCCTGACCCCAGTGCACACATAGCAAAGACCAGGTGTGCCCAATTCCTCCCCATCACACCCTTGTCTCCCAAGGGTAGAATCAGCCCTCAGCAGTACCTCTGTGTGGAAAGTCAGATGACTGTGGATGAATCAGCAAAATAATCCGGGGTCAGAGGGTCATATCCAGTCTTACCAAATTTCTATATGTCCTAGGAAGGGTCCGTTCACAGGTACCATTTTATGCCCATGGTTTCTCAAGTGTCTTGCCCCCTTCTGACCTTTCTCTCCTCTAGTTGAGTATCTCCATGGTTTCTCAGGTGTCTTGCTCCCTTCCAAGGCTTTTATTTTTACATTTTTCACATCTCTTTTATATCTCTCCCCTTCTCTCAGTATATTCACGTTCTTCTCTAAATAGATTGGTTTCGTGTGTGCATGATCTTATTAATTTTTACTTTCCTATTTTTTCTGGTCTCTTTTCGCTTTCCCTTTCTTCTTTTTTTTCTCTCTCTCTACTTTCATCCTACCCAACCTATTTCCTGCTTTGAGATTAGGAAAATCCGGTTATCTCAGTTCCCCATCTTGATAATCAGGGGACAGAACAGATAATGAATAATCCAGAGTAGAGTTCCCAAATAGCTCTACAAACACTGCTGACAAACATGATAAATGAAAAGAATGAAAACATACAAAGGACTCTGTATGAGGGTGATAGGGAGAGAAAGGAGGCAATCCAAAAGTTTATACAGGAATATCATAAGCGTGAGGAAGGTACTCAAAAAGTGATAGAGGATTTGCATGAGCAGCTTGAGAACACTCAAAGAGAATGGCAGGAATGGCATGAGAAGGCTGAGAACACTCAAAGAGAACTACCGGAATCCCACGAACGGGAGGAAACTAATCAAAGAGTAATACAGGAATTGAGAGAGCAGGAAGAGAATACACAAAGATCACTAAAGGCATTCATAGAATCCATTAACAAAGAGCTGAAGGAAGTCAGGGAGACCACAAAGGGAATGCTGAATGGAACCCAACAGAAGGAATGGGAGTCCAAAGAAACCATAACCAATCAACTAAGTGATTTGAGAATAAACACTGAACACCAAATTAAGGAAGTAAAGAAGTTCATACAAGATCTAAAACAAAGCTTCAACAAAGAATTTGAAGCCATCAAAGCTGACCAATTAGAAGGAAAAGAGATAAAAAAAAAGTAGAAAGTCTTGACAGCAGGTTAGACCATGCAGAAGATCGAATCTCAGGGATTGAAGACAGCCTAGATATTATAGAGAAAGTACATACAACTATCTAAGACAAGTCCAAGAATTATGATAGATCTATCCAACACCTGGAAGACACCATCAGAAGGCCTAATCTAAGGATAATGGGTGTAGAGGAGCACCTAGAAACAGAAGTTAATCGTCTAGGAAATTTGTTTAACAGGATCCTAGTAGAGAACTTCCTAAACATGCAAAAAGATAGGCCTATTCAGATACAAGAAGCTTTTAGAACCCCAAATAGACCAGACCAGAATAGGACATCCCACCATCACATTATAATCCACACAGGATCAACTCAGACCAAGGAAAAGATCCTTAAAGGTGAGAAAGAGAAAAGATTAATCACCTATAAAGGGAAACCAATTAGAACCACCTCAGATTTCTCAGCAGAGACAATCAAAGCAAGAAGAGCCTGGAATGATTTATGCCATGCCCTAAACACAAACAACTATCAACCAAGAATACTGTACCCAGCTAAAATCTCCCTCATAACTGAAGGCCAAATAAAAACCTTCCATAGCAAAGAAAAATTAAAACAATACATCTCCACTAAACCAGTCCTAGAAAAGATTCTTAAAGATGTCCTACACATAGAAAACAAACAAGAACACAATAAAGGCCAAGAAACTGCACCCAAACTGAGAATCCAAGAACCATAGGAAGAACCCAGTTTATGCAGCCCCAAGAAGGTGGATAACATGGCAGGAACTCCCAAATACCTGTTAGTCCTATTTCTTAAGGTTAACGGACTGAACTCAACAATTAAGCGACATGGACTGTCTAGTTGGATTAAAAAACAAGACCCTTCTATCTGCTGCCTGCAGGAGTCATATCTTGCGAGTAAAACCAAACACATTTTCAATGTTAAAAAGGCTGGAACAAAATCTACCAAGCAAACACCCCCCATAAACAGGCAGGAGTTGCAATCCTAATATCAGATAAAATAGACTTCAAATTAAAATTTGTGAGAAGAGATAAGGAATGTCGCTATATACTAATTAAGGGATCTCTCCTTCAGGAGGATATTATAATTCTAAATATCTATTCGCCAAACAATGGAGCACCCAAATTTATCCAAGAAACTCTACTTTCCCTCAAATCCCATATAGATCCAAAGACCTTAATTGTTGGGGATTTTAACACACCACTCTCCCCACTAGATAGTTCAACTCGGCAAAAACTAAACCGAGAAACCGCAGATCTAAACAGCTGCATAGATCAACTAGATTTCACAGACATCTACCGAACATTTCAGCCAGCAGCATCAGAATACACGTTTTTCTCAGCAGCACATGAACATTTTCTAAAATAGACCACATTTTAGGCCACAAAGCAAACTTGTCTAAATTCAGAAACATTGAAGTTGTACCTTGCATTCTCTCTGACCACAAGGGAATAAAATTAGTACTCAACACCAAAAGCCACCAAAGAAAGACCGGTATCACATCAAGGCTCAACAACACACTGCTTAATCACGAGTGGGTCATGGAAGAGATTAGAAAGGAAATTCAAATGTTCATGCTATTCAACAAAAATGAACACACAAATTACCAGCTCCTCTGGGACACAGCAAAAGCAGTACTCAGAGGCAAGTTTATAGCTCTGAGCTCCTACATCAACAAATTGGAGAGATCTGAACCCAACAATTTAATGAAACATCTAAACTACCTTGAAAAAGAGCAGCAAGATAAACCCCAATCCAGTAGACAGAAAGAAATAATTAAAATTAAATCAGAATTAAATGAATTAGAATCCAAAAAAATAACTATAGAAAGAATCAGCAAAACAAAGAGTTGGTTCTTCGAAAAAATTAACAAAATTGAGAGACCCTTAGCAAATCTTATCAGAAAAAGAAGAGAGCACACCCAAACTAATAAACTCAGAGATGAGAATGGAAACATCACCATGGAAACAACCAAGATTAAGAACATTAAAGGTAATACTTCTCAAAACCTTATGCTAATACGTTTGAGAACTTGAGAGAAACAGACCTTTTACTAGCAAATATTGACATGCCAAAACTAAACCAAGATGAGTTAAACGATCTTAACAGGCCCATATCAAGCATTGAAATAGAAACTGCAATAAGAGACCTCCCAGCTAAGAAAAGTCCAGGACCACATGGTTTTACAGCAGAATTTTACAAGGCCTTCAAAGCAGAGCTCACACCAATACTCCTACAACTCTTCAATGAAATTGAAACAGAGAGTTCACTACCGAACACATTCTATGAAGCCATCATAACCCTCATCCCAAAACCAGGCAAGGACTCATCAAAGAAAGAGAACTATTGACCCATTTCTTTGATGAACATTGATGCAAAACTTCTCAACAAAATTTTGGCCAATCGACTTCAACAATTCATCCAAAAAATCATACACCACGATCAAACAGGATTCTTTTCAGGGATGCAAAGCTGGTTCTATATATGCAAATCAAATAATGTCATTTATCACATCAACAGGAGCAAGAATAAAAACCACATGGTTATCTCAATAGATGCAGAAAAAGCATTAGACAATGTCTAACACCCCTTTATGATGAAGGTTTTGGAAAAATTAGGATGCAGAAAAAGCATTAGACAATGTCTAACACCCCTTTATGATGAAGGTTTTGGAAAAATTAGGAATCCATGGAACATTCCTCAATACAATAAAGGCTGGCTATAACAAACCTACAGCGAGCATTAGACTTAATGGGGGAAAAACTAAAGCCATTTACTCTTAAGTCAGGGAAAAGACAAGGAAGTCCACTCTCTCCAATTCTCTTCAATCTAGAATTAAAATGCCTAGATACAGCAATAAGACAAGATGCAGACATAAAGGGGATCCAAATAGGAAAAGAAGAAATAAAACTCTCCTTCTTTGCAGATGACATGATCTTGTATTTAAAGTATCCCATAGACTCCATGCCCAAATTACTCAAGCTGATTCAAAACTTTGGCAAATAGGAGGGTATAAAATTATCTCCAAAAATCAATGGCTTTTCTGTATGCCAACAATGAGAAACGTGTGGCTGAAATTAGGAAAGCAACTCCATTTGTAATAGCCCCACAAAAATAAAGTACTTGGAATTAACTTAACAAAAGAAGTGAAGGACCTCCATGATGAAAACTTTAAAATCTTGAAAAAGGATATCAAATCAGAACTTAGAAAGTGGCAAAACCTCCCATGCTCCTGGATTGGAAAGATTAACATCATGAAAATGGCAATACTTCCCAAGGCTACCTACAAATTCTATGCGATACCTATCAAAACTCTAACCTCATTCTTCAAGGAAATAGAAGAGGCAATCCAAAAATTCATATGGAACAATAAAAGACGTCGAATAGCAAAAACCCTCCTCAATGGAAAGAACATTGCTGGAGGAATGTCAATACCAAATTTCAAACTCTACTAAAAAGCCATAGTAATCAAAACAGCTTGGTATTGGCATAAGAACAGACCTCAGGATCAATGGAATAGAATTGAAATCCCAGAAATGAGTCTACAGACCTATAGCCATCTAATCTTCGGTAAGGGAGCTAAAACAATAGAATGGAAGAAAGACAGCCTCTTCAGTAAATAGTGCTGGCAAAATTGGTTAACTACTTGTAGAAAATGAAAGCTAGATCCTTATATATCACCCTGCACCAGAATCAACTCCAAATGGATCAAAGGCCTCGAAGTCAAAGCAGACACTCTGAAAATATTACAGGATGGAATATGAGAAAACCTACTTCTTGGCTCAGGTTGAAATTTTCTGTGTAGAGACCCGGAAACACCAAATCAAAGAAAGGTTGGACAAATGGGATTGCATGAAGTTGCAGAGCTTCTGCATGGCAAAGGACATAGCTACCAAGATCAATAGAGAGCACACGGATTGGGAGAAGATCTTCACTAGCCATATAACAGACAAGGGTCTCATATCTAAAATATACTTGGAACTCAACATATTAAATCCCCCAACAAATCCTCAAAGAAACAACTGCCCAATAAATAAGTGGGCTAAAGGAAGGGTAAACAAAGGAGGAGGCTGCAATGCTTGATAAGAAATGTACGTATTATCCTGCCCATGTAATTGTAACCCCTCTGTACAGTATGTTCACAAAAAAATAATAAAATAAAATAAAAATTAAAAAAAATAGAATGCTGACCTGGAGGTGTGACTCAAGTGGTAGTTCACCAGGCATGAACATGCAAATTGAAATAGAGAATGAAATAGAACGCCTTAGACAGTGAGATGGGAGACAGAGAAATGTACAGAGTTAGGGAGAGAATCAAGAACAGGAAGAGACAGAGAGGTAAGAGATGAGAGGTAAGGGAGATAAGAGAAAGAAGAGAAGGGGAAGGAAAAGCAGACTAACAGACAGTATGAGGTAGAGGAGGAGGAGGGAAGAGAGATGATAGACTGGGGGAAAGGTGAAAGACAAAAGTGAAATAAAAGGAAACAGAAACAGAATTAAGCAAAAAAAGAACTGAGATAAAGCGTTTGTACCATCACACACTCACAAACAAAAAAAGGAAAAAAATAAAAGGCATGGAAACATCATGGAATTTAACATCAATTCCCTCCTCATGTACCCTCTTCACTGAACACTGGACCATGAGGAGTTCAGGATTCCTCAGCTCCCTTCATGACCTTCCTCCTCTCAGTTCTCCTTCACCATCAGTGTCAACCCTGTCATTCATTAAGCACCCGTCCTTTACCCTCTTCAGCCTTCACTGCTTCTCTCACCAGAATCCCACCTCATTCTTTGAGGGTAGGTCTTCTCTCCAAATAATCCTGAACTGCACTTGTCCACCAGGAGACCCAGCCCTCCTCTTGCTACAAATCTCATCAGTCAGCTCTGCAGGCTCAGCCTCCTGACCATAGGGTACACAGAGCAAAGTCCAGCTGTGCCCACCCCCTCCCCATCACACACTTGTCACTCAAGACAGCATCAGCCCTTAGTACTTCCTCTGTGTAGAAATCTAATGGTCCTGGATGAACCAATACTAATAACCCAGTGGTGGAAGGTCTCATCCAAACTTACTGAATCTCCACTCGCGTCCAGAAGTAGTCATCCCTGGTAAGGTCCATCCTCAGACAAAGTTCACAGAGGCCTGGTCCATCCACAGACACCACTATACCTCCATGTTCTCTCAGGTGTCCTGCTCCTTTAGAGGTTTCTCGATCTCTCACTGAAAGGAAGAGAAAAATATTAATTCATATACTTGTGATTCCAAAAATAGGCTCTACATGTTCACAGTGGTCTCATATATGAAACTCAGCACTCACAGCACTCTGTTTACCCGAAGAGAAAAATTGGGCTAACAGGGGAAGTTGCAATAACGACTACCGGGTGTATGCATTAGTCTTTCAAATATATGCTTTATCTTTTACCAATGGGAGCAAATAAATGTGAAATCGGGTCCTCCTTGATGATGGCTGAATGTTGGTATAGTGATAAGTCGAGGATTATGGAGAAAACACACAAGAAACAGCACTGAAAAGGAGGAAAGTGGGGCAGAAACTACTCACATGGTGCATGGAGACAGGTCCCTCTTCTTTCCCCATGAAGACCTGCCCTTATGCTCCAACCCAGCCAGTGTAACTAGTGTGCTCAGGAGTGGGACTCAGTCATCTAGAGACCACTGAAGGAGAAGCAGAGTCCAGGATGCCTCCTGACCCTCAGATCTATGGGCTTCAGCTCAAACGTGAAATAAACAAATAAGTATATAAACAGACAGGAAACATACATGGAAGGTAAGGTGATGACCTGCTGGAGCATTTGTAGCAAAAACACTTCAAAGGACAAAGGTGAAGGGTTGTCAGATGAAGTCACCATGTGATCAACTGCAACCCCCACCATCTCTGAAGGTAAAGACAGCTTCAGGCTACTTTTCCACTAGCCTTTCAGCCTGGGAAGGCCAGCTTAGTGTCAGAGGTACTTTGACCTGAATCTCAGCTGCAGAATCCTGTAGCACCAGGCACTCAGCCTGGCTGTGCTACATGGAGGACTCTGCCAGGTCTCATGGGCGCACAGCAGCTCACTGCGCTAGTCATGCTTCCTGAAATGAGTGAACTAGTGTGTAAGGGACTGGTAAATGGTCACAAAAATCAAGTCTCTGTGAGAGCTTGGGAGACTCTACTACTCTTCCATGAGACCTAGAGGACCATTGCCAAGAACACTGGGCACATGGGAAGATGCTGCTACTGCTACCATGGCAACCATGTGTAACTATGAGGACATTGTCCAGAGACAGGGAAAGAGGGAGATAGAGATAGAGAGAGAGAGAGAGAGAGAGAGAAACAGAGACAGAGACAGAGACAGAGACAGAGACAGAGACAGAGACAGAGACAGAGACAGAGACAGAGACAGAGACAGAGACAGAGCAATAGAGAGAGAATGGGTTCATCAGGCAGGTTTGAATCTCTTGGCAAATATGTTACAGACATTACAAAATTTAGTGAAACCAAAACACAAAATTAGGAGCTAATCCCCAAATAATGTAGCTATTTTTAAAAATGTATCTGATTTTTAAAAATATAGATTTACTCAAGACCCTTCTGCATTAGCCTTTTAAAGGCTGGGATTACAGGTTTGCCCAACCAGTCCATCATAAAAAGATCATCTTCCATCCTGAGGCTATCCAGGAGTATATCAAGGGTTGTACCTCCTACAACATTGTCTTGTGACAGGAAATTCCAAAGGATTTCATAGCTCTGGTTCAGATGCTACAATAACTCGGGGAATTACTAAGGTCTTAGGAGCTCTGATTGAGGTAACAGGGTCAACAACCAATTAGTAGAACAAAAGATCCTACTACCACCCCTGTTACTCAGGAAAGCATGAGTGTTTTTGGAGTTCTATGTCAGGAACCATGGAAAAGGCCAAATACATTATTTTACAATATCTCAGGCAATCACAGGAGATTGTTTACAAACAGAATGAATGAATCACTAAGTCATCCTATCAAGGGTAGTGGGTTGCTTGGTAATTACAAATTTGGAAAAGGAAAAAAAAACTGGAAGAACTAGTTGGGGTAAGATTGCAGTTGGAGGTGCCAGTGTGAACTCACGATTTTGCATATATTTAGATGGATATATATATATATAGATAGATTGGTGTACAAATCAGAAGTTGAGAAACTCAGGAGGCTAAGAGCTTGAACACGGAAGTTTGAGACCAGTCCAGGCAGGAAAGTTTATTAGACTACACCTCCAAACTAACCAGCAAAAGCAGGGCTTAAAGGTGGGCTCAATTAGTAGGACACTAGCCAAGCAAGCAGGAGGCTCTGAGTTTACATTTCTGTACTACTAAAACAAATTAATATAAATTTAAATGTGTGTATGTGTAAATATACATATATGGAGTGTTTATATCGATGTACACTCATATACATGCATACATGTATTTTGTATATTTGTCTTATGTATTTTCCAGTACTCTTCTCCAAAAGGGTCTAGGAACAATAACATCTTAAAAGCAAAGAACACATCTAATTCTCAGATGTTGGTTTCGAAAGGCCATCCAGCAGCAGCTCCAGGGATAATAGTTGATTCAAAGGCCAGAGCATGGAAGGTACTAAATAAACATCAATCCTGTGTATGAGAGAAGAACAAAAGCACTATGGAGGGCTTAGTGGTAGAGGGCTTGCCTAACATGCATGATGCCCAGGGTTCGATTCTTCAGTGCCACATAAAGAGGAAAAGCTGGAAGTGGCACTGTGCTCAAGAGGTACAGTGCTATCCTTAAGCAAAAGAAGCTCAGGGACAGTGCCCAGGCCCTGAGTTCAAGCCCCAGGACTGGCAAAAAGTTAAAATAAAATAAATGCACTAACAAAAGTCCGGTAGAATGGGCTCCCACTGGCCAAGTCTGGAACCATTTGCACATCAAAACCATGACGGGAGTGGAATTACAGCCCAATGAATACAACAGGAATCCCTTAGCCAGTTCAGACATGAATAAATAAGTAAATACATAACTAAACTGTCAGTGGTGTGAGGAATGGGATATTTCCACAGCCTTATGTGTTTTCCCACACATCACTGTCACAATGGGAGAGGACAGTTTTTACAGTAGAAAAACGGGCAAATTGGGCCATCCTCAAGTGATTTAAATTACTTACTTCACTGCTGGGACAAACTGCTGTCCCCAGCCACCTGGTTGGGATGCAGTGGGAGGCACACAGTGTCACTTAGTGATGGTCCTGCCAAACATGCAAGACCCAAGTCAAATCATGATAAAACTTCCGACAAGACTCAGTGGAAGAACAGTCAATAAAAAAGAAAAAGTGGCATATAATCTTGAAGACAGTGAGGAAAATCTCAGCAATTTTCAAGATTGAAGAAGACTTCAGAGCCAGGACCAGTGAAGGTAAGCTTGACTTCTGGAGAGGATCTTTTCTCTATCAAAACAATATCATGAGCCAGGCATCGGTGGCTCACGCCTGTAATCCTAGCTACTCAGAAAGCTGAAATCTGAGGATCATGGTTCAAAGCCAGCCCAGGCAGGAACGGCCATGAGACTCTTATCTCTAATAAACTACTAGATAGCCAGAAGTGGTACTGTGGCTCAAGTGGTAGAGCCCTCGCCTTGAGGAAAAAGAGCTCAGGGACAGAGCCCAGGCCCAGAATTGAAGCCCTATGACTGACAAACAAACAAACAACAAGAAAAAAACCCTATAATTTGAGCTGGGCTATTCAAGAGATCTGAGGATCTCTTGAGGCCTGGACAGGAAAGTCCTGACCACTCAAAAACCAGCCAGTATCACATCATCTCCAAACCTGGCAAAAATCCAACAAAAAAAGAGAACTAGAAACCAATCTCTTTGATGAACCCATATGCAAAGCTCTTCAATAATATTTCTGTCAACTCCCTTACGACCCAGTTGTACCACTTCTAGGCATCTATCCTGAAAAACAGGAACCAATATACAAGGACACGTGCACCTCCATGTTTAGTGCAACACTGTTCACAATAGCTAGGGTATGGAAACAACCCAGATGCTCCACCACAGTTGAATGGATCCAAAAACTATGATATCTATATACAGTGGAATATTATGCAGCCATTAGAAATGACAAAATAATGGCATTTGCAGGGAAATGGATGGAGCTAGAAGGAATCATGTTCAGCGAGGTAAGCCAAGAGCAAAGAGACAAACGGTACATGGTCTCCCTGATAAGTGGATGCTAAATCCAAAATGTTAGGGGATATGACAAAATTAACAGGACTTAAGAAACAAAGAACTCCCACATATCTGGTTGAACCACTACTAAATATCCCAATGCTGCTGATCACATGTATGGTGTATATGTGTATACCGTTTTATGTTATAGACTATGATAGACAATTTGCTCCAGGAAAGTTAGAATGAACTTGTGACTTTAAATGAGCATCATTATTCCACAATACTGTGAAATTTGGGAAATTATGTAATCACTTAATCACAATTAAAAAAAATATCTCAGGGAAGGTAGGGAGGGAAGGGATGGTAGGGAGAAAATAATGGAGGGGGTAACAATGCTCAATAGGAAGTGTATTCATTACCTTGCTCATGTAACTGTAACCCTCTACATAGTATATTTACAATAAAAATTTAAGAAAAAAAATTTCTGTCAAGGGCTAGGAAGGTAGCTCAGTGGTAGAGCACTTGCCTTGCATGCTCGATGCCCTGGGTTCGATTCCTCAGCACCACATAAACAGAAAAAAAGCCAGAAGTGGCACTGTGGTTCCAGTGGTAGAGACCTAGCCGTGAGCTGAACAGCTAAGGGACAGTGCCCAGGCCCAGATTTCAGGCCCCACGACTGGACCCAAAAAATAAATAAATAAATAAATTTCTGTCAAGTTTGCAGAGATCATAAGCCTTATTGACCATGATAATGACAATGCACCTATGAAGGTTAAAAAGTGTTTGTGACTTTAAGTACCACTATCCCACAGTACTGTGAAATGTATGAAATGTATATAATCATTTAATCTCATTAAAAAAACTAAAAGCTTGAAAAAAGGTGTTAACAATGTGTGAAAAGAAATGAACTAAGGGTCTGGAAAGGTGGCTCAGTGGTGGAATGATTGCCTTGCATGCCTGAGGCCCTGGGTTCAATTCCTCAGCACCACATCATCAAAAAGAAAAAAGCCAGAAGTGATGCTGTGGCTCAAGTGGTAGAGTGCTAGCTGTGAGCTGAAGAGCTGAGGGACAGTGTCCAGGCCCAGAGTTCAGGGCCCATGACAGGACCCCCCCCAAAAAAAAAGAACTAATTACCTTATTCATGTAACTATGACTCTTCTGTATAGCCTATTTACAATAAAAGTTTAAAAAAAGTTAAGGGACAGTATTCACACTTTTAGTTCAAACCACCACACTGACAAATGTACATACACAGAAAACCCTGGTACACATATACAAAAAAGCATAAATATGGTAGAATACAAGTAGTGAGGGGCTAGGAATGTAGCTTAGTGGTAGAGTGCTTTCATAGACTGTGTGAAGCCCTGGGTTCAATTCCTCAGTACCACATCAACCAAAAACCTGGAAGTGGCACTGTGGCTCAAGAGGTAGAGTGCTAGCCTTAAGCAAAAGAAGCTCAGGGACAGTGCCCAGGCCATGAGTTCAAGGAAGGAGGAGGAGAAGGAGGAGGAAGAGAAGGAGGAGGAGGAGTAGGAAGAGGAGAAGGAAGAAGAGGAGGAGGAGAAGAAATAGAAGAAGGCAAAGGAGAAGAAGGAGAAGGAGAAGAACAAGGAGTAGTATTAGTAGTTGTAGTAGTAATGAGGTCAGGGCAGAGTTAGCACTCCACTCCTCACCCAGTACAACACACATGATTAAACTAATCTTCAAGGTGTAAGAAAGAGAGTGATATGCTGCAAATCATAGCAAAGCAGGCTGGTACATTCCATTTTGAAAGAACTACTTTTGGGAAAATCCGAGGTAGTTTTTTCCTAAAGCATAATAATCCTTTAGCAATTCTATTTATTATTTAATAAGCACAGTGGAAATAGTCACTATGCTGATTAACTTGCCCAAATACTAACAAGTCCAAGATTTCTAGCTTCCATTAAAATTTTCAGTGAATGTATCTTCTAAAAACAAGATTGCTTTGGCTTTCATAATCTTCCTTCTTTTTCTTTTCACATTCATTAATCTGTAGAACATAAGAAGTTCAAAATTAGTTCGTATCCATATTTAATGTAAGAATTCTACCCTGGAGCTAAGTGTGTGGCTTATGTGTATAATCCAAGCTACGCAGGACACTGAGATCTGAGGATCATGATTCAAAACCAGCCTGGGTAGGAAAGTCATTGAGACTTTTGTGGGGGGGAGGGTCCAGTCATGAGCCTGAACTCTGGGTCTGGGCACTGTCCCTCAGCTCTTCAGCTCAAGGCTAGCACTCTACCACTTGAGCCACAGCACCACTTCCAGCTTTTTTCTTTTTGCTTATGTGGTGCTGAGGAATCAAATCCAGGGCCTCATGCATGCAAGGCAAGCCCTCTACCACTGAGCCACCTTCCCAGCCCCCCCTTGAGACTTTTGAAAATCCCATTAATGACCAAAAAGTCAGACATAAAGCTGTGGCTCAAGTGGTAGATTGCATTCAGTGAAAAACCTAGGGACAGTCCCCAGACCCTGCGTTCAAGTACAACTACAAACATGAGAAAACAAAGAAAAAGCTTGGTGCCAGTGGCTCACACTTGTCATCCCAACTACTCAGGCAGCTGACATCAGGGGATCATGGTTCAAACCAGGCTAGCCAAGAAAGTCCAGGAGACTCTTATTTCCAATTAACCACTCAAAAACCAGAAGTGGAACTATGGCTCAAGTGCTAGAGTGCTAGTTATGAAAACAAAGAAGCTCAGGGACAGGCTCTGAGTTCAAGCTTTGCAATCAGCAAGTAGAAAAAAGGACATCTCTGATTGGGCACAGTCGCTCAGACATGTAATCACTCCTAACTAGGAAAGAAGCAGACTTCTGAAAAATGGTGATTCAAGGCCAACCTGGGCTAAAATTTCACAACACAAAGGCAGGAAAAGAAAATGACTTAGCATGAAATAAATAATAATTTAGAAACTAAAGACAATCTAACCTTATGAGTTAAAGAATCAAGTCTGACATAACATTTAGACAATTCATCAGCATTTGAAAAGTCAGGACTGACATCCTTTCTTTCAGATATATCATATTTCACCTAAAACAAAATCCATTTTATTACCTTCTTTAAATGTAAATATTTATTACATTTTGGGAGAACTATGGAAGAGGTGATACTGATGAATATGCATTGTGCTTACAATGTGTTAAATTGAAACATCTTTGTACTGCTTACCTAAGAAGAAATAGAATTTCATATCAACCAAAAACGTCCAGCTTACGACTGGATAAGACACTATAAAAATGATATATTATCAGCAATAAATGGGGAAGATGTGGTGATTCTGTCACAGCATACACTTTAAAAGACCTTATGCTTATGCTGAGCAAAGGAATTGGACCAAGAACATTTCTTTACCCAGTTCTTCTAAGATCTGATTTCTTCATACTCTAACCATAAACAGTTAGTGGTGAATAAAAACTAAAAGATAGCTGTAAACAACCCTGATGTAAACATTCCCCAGGGTAACCCCAAGCTCTGAACTTGCAGGGGACCCACAGCTGGGCTTCCTCTTGGAGCTTCACCAAGCAGAGGGCTGCGGGACCGGTCCCTGCAGCACCTGCCTACCTGCATCTCTGCATGCGCACCACAGGCCAATGTCACCGGCCCTGGCAGCAGGGCCACCAAGACCCCACACACCTTCACCTTCCCGCCCCTCCCAGCGCCCTTCCAAATGCACAGAACCCTGGCCGGGCCGCTCCCTCCCCCAGGTCCAGGACATTTCCCGCGCAAGCTCTGGGAGTCCCGGCTCCCCACCTTCGCCCCCACAGTTACAGGAGTACAGGTGGGGCCGGGCGGCGGCCACCCAGAGAGCCTGGCGGGACCTCCTCTCCACCGGCCCAGCCCATGAGCTGTTCCATCGACCTTGGGCCATGCAGGGTCGGATCCCAGGCATGGGAAATTCCCATGCATCTAAAGCTCGCGTTGCCAGGCGGGGGCGGGATGGGAAGGGGAAGCCAGGGTGAGGGACTATGACATAAGGCATGGGAGAAGGATCCCCACCAGGCCCTGCTGCCTAGCTTTCTCTGGGCGTGTTGCTGTGGTGGGTGGGGTGAGCTCTAGGGGGGGAGTCAGGGGCGGGTCCTCACGAGTGCCCGCCCACTCTCCTTGCTGAGAGCCTCTGTGCCACTCCCATCTTCCCTCCCTGGGGATCCTCTCCCTGGAGTTGTAGGCTCCCTTCCTTTACAACATCTTCCTAGCCTTCCTGGCTTCTCTCCTACCCCTCCCATGCTAGTGCCTCTGGCCTCAGCTAGATGGCCTGCCCACCAAATTCTAATATGGATCTTATAACAAGGATACTTTTTCTTTTTTGGACAGGACTAGGATTTGAACTAAGGGCCTTGCACTCATGAGCCAACCAATTGAGCCATGTACCCCATTCTCTTTTGCTTTAGTTATTTTTCAGGAAGGTCTTATAGCTGGCCTGTACCCTGATCCTTCTACTAATGCTTTTCTCATACATGGAGTATTTTGTTGATGTGGGGTCTTGCTAGCTTCTTTTAAAAATGTTTATTTTTATTTTTTGGCAAGATTGACCTTGAATCTTGCATGATCCTCCTGATCTCCATCTACTACCATTGTATTGCAGTTATGAGACACCACATGCACTTTAAAAAAAATAAAAAGAAAGTTTGGCTTTAAAAAATATTTTTTTATTTTAAAGATACTGTACAGAGGGGTTACAGTAAGGTAATGAATACATTTTCTATGGAGCATTTTTACCCCCTCCTTTGTTTTACTCCTACCATCCCTCCCTACTCTCCCTCTTTCCTCCCCACTCTCCAAGTTGTAAAGTTCATTTTCAATATAGTGTCATATGTATTTATCCTTAGTTCAGCATTTTTTTATTTCCCTTCCCTTCCCAGAATTAGAAAAATGTATATACAAGATGTAGGACACCAGAGTCAAATATATTGAAAATGGGTTACACCGTGGAGGAAGAACATACAAAAGAAACAAAAAAAAAAACACATAGTACATTATAAGCATATTAAAAACAACAACAAAGATAAAACCTTTTGTGTCCCTCCCTTGGGGTTCATTTCGCTTAGCATCATCTTATATGGTCATATGTACATAGCTTTGGACCTTTTCTGGGTGGCCTAGACATACACTCCTTATTGCAAATAAGGGAAACAATGGGATCTATGTTTCTTTAGGCCTGGCTTACTTCACTTAATATTCTTTCCAAGTCTTTCCATTGCCAACTAAATGAGGCAATGTCATTCTTTCTGACAGAGGCATCAAATTCCATTGTATATCTATACCAACACATATTCTTGATCCAATCATCTACTGAGGGCCTCTGTGTTGGTTCAATATCTTAGCTACAGTGAATAATGCTGCTGTAAACATAGGTGTGCTAGTAGCTTTAGTATGGCTTTATTTGTTCTCTTTTGTGTAATTGCTTAAAGTGGGATTGTTGGGCCGTGGGGGAGCTCTATGTGGAGTCTTTTAGGAACCTCCATACTGCTTTCCAAAGTGGTTGAACAACTTTACACTCCCACCAACAATGCAGTAGGGTGCCCTTCGGGCAAATCCCCTCCAGCATCTCTTCTTATTAGATTTCTTGATTATAGCCATTCTAACTGGGGTAAGGTGGAATCTCAATGTTGTAATGATTTGCATTTCTTTTACAGCTAGAGAAGTTGAGCATTTCTTCATCTGTCTATTGGCCATTTTATTTCCTCTTCAGATAATTTTTTAGTCTTGTAAGGTTTCCTCAGGTCTGGAGAAGTGTGGGTTTTTGCACTATTTTACTAGTTTGTTTTTTTTTGTTGTTGTTGTTTCTTTTTTTGGTCAGTCCTGGGGCTTGAAATCTGAACCTCGGTGCTGTCCTTGAGCCCTTTAGCTTAAGATTACTACTCAACCATTTGAGCCACTTCTGGCTTTTTCTGAGTATTTTTTTGGAGATAACTTTCACATACTTTCCTAGCCAGGCTGCTTTTGAACTGCAATCCAAGGATCTGAGCCGCCTGACTAGCTAGGGTTACATGCCTGAGCCACTGGCAAACCTGGATTTGGCTTTGCCTACTTTTTTGATTGAGTCTCATTACCTGTCTGTAATGCAATGGAATGAGTGCTTTTTTTCTGGTCCTGGGGCTTCAACTCTTGGGCCTGTGCCCAGTACCTGAGGAGCACTCTACCACTTGTGCCACAGTACCACTTCTCATTTTGTCTGAGTAGTTTATTGGAGATAAGAGTTTCACAGACTCTCATGCCTGGGCTGGCTTTAAACCACCATCCTCAGATCTAGGTCTCTTGAATAGCCAAGATTATAAGTGTAGTAATGCCCTGGAGCCCAGCTGAATCTCCCTATTTTAAGCCTCATATTGTAGCTTAGACACAATAGGTATATGCCACAAGGGCCAACATCTCCCAGTGTTCTGCCGGTGCTGGCCTGGAACCCTGATCCTCACAATCTGAGCCTCCCAAGTAGCTTGGATTATAGGTGTGAGCCACCAGAACCTTAGATTCAAGGTCTGATATACCTGTTTAGAGTCCTCCTTGTCTTCTTACACAGGACAGTATTTCAGTAACAACTATCCTTTTCTCCCACTTCTGCACAATAAAACACACTCAAGTGCATTTTCCCCCCTCTCACTGAGTAGGTTGAAACCAACTGCTTTTTCATGGTGTTGTCAGACTTGTATATTCACTATAAGCTGAGACTTCTCATTGATTGCCTAGAAAGGAAAATACCACCTCTAAGAAATTTTCAGGGATGTTCCCAGTGGCAGTTTAGGCTGTCATCAGATTCTAGAAAAATTGAGATTAAATCTCAAGTTTTCTATCACCAAATAGAATAAAGTTTTCATTCATTCAATACAGAGTTTAGGATAACTACAAATTGCTAGATATTTTCTCAAGAAATACCAAAGCCACTTAGGCTCAAAGCTTTTACTTTATAGCAAATAGCTACATGAAAGGGGATGCTAGTGAATGGGAATGCTAGCTAGTGCTTTGGAAAATTGAGAGAGGACCTAACAATTAGATTTAGATGACTTTGCAGAAAGGTGCAAAGAGGAAGATGAGAATGTTGCACGGGAGATAGAGGAATGTGGAATGTTGAATAGAGGTATGATAGAAAAGCACTCCTGTGTTGCAGTTCATGTGCAGGAGGTCAGGACTGAACCAACGGTTCACCTCTGGCTGGGTTCTGGTGGCCCATACCTAAAATCTTAGCTACATCTGAAATCTTAGCTACTCAGGAGGATGAGATCTGAGGGCCTCATTCAAAGCCAGCCCTGGCAGGAAAATGATACATCTCCCATTAACCATCAGAAAACCAAGTGACACTGTGGCTCTAAGTAGTGGACTTCTAGCCTTGTGTGAACAGTCTTAGAGAGATTAAAGAACAGGAAGAGATAGAAAGGTAATGGAAGGGAGAGTGGAGAGGAAGATGAGGGGAAGAGGAAATAGAGGAGGAGATGGTATAGGTTAGAAGAGGATTGAACAGAGATGATGGGGTGGGTAAGGAGGGAAAAGGGGAGAGAGTGAAGTGAAGAAAACAGAAAGAGAATAAGAAAAATGCACAGAGATCAAGTCCTAGACCCAGCACAAACTCACATTCACATACACAATCAAAGAAAGAAGAAAAAAACTGATGGTGAAATCAAAACTACTACCCTCCCCCCATCCTCTTCACTGAACACTGGTCCACATAGAATCCAGGATTCCTCAGCTCCCTTCATAAACTGGATCCCGTCAATTCCCCTTTAGTATTACTGGGAACCCTTTCCTTCACCATGTACCCGACTTTGCCCTCTTGTGGCCCTCATTGCTTCTCTCATTAGAATCCCATCTTTTCTTTGACGGAATCACTGCTACTCAAATATCCCTGAGCTGAACCAATGAAGCCCCACCCTTCCTCTTGCTGAAAATCTCTATCAGTCTGCTCTGCAGGCTCAGCTTCCTATTCCCAGTGCACACATAGCAAAGGCCAGGTCTGCCCAACTCCTGCCCATCACACGCTTGTCACCTAAAGGCAGCATCAGCCTCCGCATAGCCTGTCTGTGCAAAGCTAATGTCCTGGCTGAACCAACACAAATATGGCAGTGGGGAAGGCTCATATCTAATCTTTCTGAATTTCTGTTCATGTGGGAATGCAGTCAGCCCAGGCAGGATGTGTCTACAGGCAGCTTCCATCCAGGCCCTGGTCATCCACAAGTATCACTATATCTTCAAGCCTTCACATATTTCACCATGTTTAGCAGAAACAAAGGGAGAATATTTTAATTTATACACTTTGTGAATCCAAACCAAAAATGGACTCTTGGTGTTCACAATGTTTGAATATTGAATATCAGCTCCCTCAACAAGCTGGTTCACCCAGCAGAAAAATTAGGGACTACTCTTCCATAAGGCCAATAGTCTTCCCCTGGGAACTGCCAAGGGAAAGCACCATTCCCAAGGCCTGGTGCTCTGGGGAAGGGCTGTAAGCTGGTGGCCTCTCTGGGGACTCATTGGGTCACCATCAGGATAAGCTAACACTCAGTGTTGATCCTTTTGTACAGTGCACATGTCCCTCCCTCCCTGTCAATTTGTCTACCAGCCAACCATCCCCTTTCTTCCACAACCATTTATAAGGTGTACCTCACACAGCTGTGCCTCACATAAGTACACAAATCCCTTTCATAACAACAGAGAAACCAACCTAGAAGACACCAGACTAACAAAGTCAAATGCATTGCCTCATGCTGGAGGCTCTGCTTGTCATCCCAACTATCCCAGCAGCCTGTCTGCTAACACTCCATCTTCAATTAACGAGAAAAATGCAGGTCTGGAGCTATCATGTAGTGGTAGGGTAATAACCAATAGGCCAAAGGCATCCCCCCCTTGCTGAACTCATTGTTTCCCTGGGTCTACTTGTAGCAGGGGTGGGGGGTCAAGAAGGGATAGGACAGTGGGCTTTGTGGGGACAGGGCATGAGTGGAGGTTGAAACTGTTACAACTGTTGGAGTGGGGGAGGGGCCCAGCCCATATATAGGCTGTCTGTTCTGAGGAGCAGGGGCTGGGGAGAGACAGACACAAGAGGCTCCTATCAGAGCAGGGAAGAGCAGGGCAGAACTGTGAAAAGGCCTGAGGCCGGTGGATAGGCCACTAGAGAGGCATGTAGTGGAGGATGAAGGAGGCAAAAGGAAAAGCCTTCCCCTTTGGAGGTTTGCAGACTATTTGAAGGTTTGCAAGTTTGGAGGTATGACTCAACTGAGAGAGAACCAGCCATGACCATGCAAGCTGAAAAAGAGGAAGTTTAAGAGAGGGAGGGGAAACCAGAGAGAGTCAGAGTCAGATTCAAGAGCAGAAAGAGAAGGAGAGGGAATGGAAGTGTGCATGAATGGAAAAAGAAGTGGGATAGGGGAAGTAGAATAGTAGAAGTTATGGGAAGAAAGAAAACAAGGGAAGAGAGATGGTAGAGGAGGGAAAGTGGGAAAAGGGAAGAGAGGAAGGAGAAAGAAAAGGAAACAATAAGCAAGAAGCATTGAGGTCATGCCCTCCCCCAGTACCACCACAAGGATACACACAAAAACAAAAAGGGAAAAACTCATGGAGGAATCATGGAAATCAACTGTACTTCCTTCTACCCACCCTCTTCACTGAACACTGGTCCATGTGGAATTCAGGATTCCTCAGCTCCCTTCATAACCTGGCTCCTGTCATTTCTCCTTTAGATTTAGCGTGCATACTGTCATTTACCAGGTACCCATCTTTGTCCTATTGTGGCCCTCAGTGCTTTTCTCACCAAAATCCCATCTCATTCTGTTTGCTGAGCTCTGCACCCCAAATAGCCCTGACCTAGACTCCTCATCCACCAGGAGCCCTAAGCACATATCTTGCTGCAAATCTCAAGTCTTCTCTGCAGGCTCAGCCTCTTGATCCCATTGTATACCTAGCAAAGGCCTAACTCCTCCATTACACACTTGTCACCAAAGTCAGCATCAGCCTTCAGCAACTGCCTCTGTGTGCAGATCTAATGTTTCTAGCTGAACCAACACTAATTAATCAGGGGTGGAGGATCGCATCCAATCTTATCCAACTTCTGCTCATGTCCTGATATAGTCATCCCAGGCAGGGTCCATCCTATATCTTCATGCATTCTTAGGCCTCTTGCTCCTGAACAGATTTCTCCACCTCTAGCTGAGAGGAAGGAAAAGTATTTTAATTCATACATTTTTGTGATTCAAAAATGAGCTGTTTGTTTTGTCCGTCATGGGGCGTGAACTCTTGGCCTGGGTGCTGTCCCTCAGCAAAGCTCTTTAGCTCAAGGTGAGCGCTCTATCACTTGAGCC
Source organism: Dipodomys merriami (assembly GCF_024711535.1). NCBI lineage: Eukaryota > Metazoa > Chordata > Mammalia > Rodentia > Heteromyidae > Dipodomys > Dipodomys merriami. Next base: position 2,202,345 of record NW_027206546.1, on the reverse strand, counting down.
ACAGAGCCACTTTTGGTTTTCTGAATGGTTTATTGGTGATAAGAGTGTCACAGGGTTTCCTGCCCAGGCTGTCTTTGAACAGAGTCCCTCAGATTTCAGCCTCTTGAGTAGCTAGGATGACAGGCGTAAGCACATGGAAGCCTGGCTTGTTTGTTTGTTTGTTTGTTTTGGAGTCCAGTTGTGGGGCCTGATCTCTGGGCCTGGGTGCTGTCCCTCAGCTCTTCAGCTCAAGGCTAGCGCTCTACCACTTGAGCCACAGTGCCACTTCCGGCTTTTTTTTTTCTTTTTGCTTATGTGGTGCTGAGGAATGGAACCTAGGGCCTCAGGCATGCAAGGCAAGTGCTCTACCACTGAGCCACCTTCCCAACCCCTTGTTTTTGTTTTTAATAATATTTCCTAGTTGTTTTGGCTTAAGGGCCTGCCGTCATTGAGTCAGTCTAAGGGACAGAAGCTTAGTTCTGTTCCTTTTTGACCTCCAGGATTGCCCTTTTTCTGGGGCGGTCAGGAATCAGCCCCTCATAAATAGCAGTGGAAAGGACTGTCCATTTGGGCACAGGTACCGGATCTCCCCTCTGCGATCACGGTGCCCTCTCTAGCCATGTGCTGGCCGTGTGTGGAAGAGCATCGTGCCGGTGCGTGTGCCCCGGTGCGTGTGCCCCAGTGAGTGTGCAGGTTCTCACCAGTGTTCTCTTGCCACCCCTACAAAAGGCATGGGGGTGGGGAGCCCTATAGCAGGGCCAGAAGCTCCACAGCCCGAGGAAACGGGCTGGAGCTCTTCCCCCTGGTCTCTCATCAGTCAAATCAGGCAGGGGTCATATTTAAAACCTGGGCACAGAACCTGGGTGGGACTGAGATTCTGGCCCCGCAAAGGGCTCCCTCCATGCTCTTCTCCCTTCCTCCTCCATTCCACCCTCTTTTCTTTCTTCTTCCCTCTCCCCCTTTCTTCTCTTGGCCTTCCTAGAGAAAGGGCTCCCAGGACAGGGGACAGGGGTGTGGGGTTTCAGCTGTCCATGTCCAGGGAAATCACCAGATCTCTCCCCCATTGCCTTTCTTCTTGGGGGCCAGGACTACACATTCAGCGCCAGTTGGCTCTCCAGTGCCCAGCTGCTGCGGGGTGAGGGTGACGTCTCAGAGTTGGACCACCCGGCCAGAACGTGGCACGGGGCACGGGGCTTCCGGTGGAAGCTTCCGGAGTGGCTCCTCTCTCTTCTCAATATGATCCTCCCTCCATCGTAGGGACTCTGATGACCCTCTACTAGCAATTCCCAGGGGAAAGGGCATCTCCACAGCCCTGGCCATGCGGGAGTACACCCGGGTGAGCCCTCTCTGGTCAGGCATCTGACAGCCACCACTCCTGCCACCCCACAGACCACCAGAAGCATCTACTCCTAATAGACAGAGCTGCCTGGAGCCAGGGGCTCACGCCTGTAATCCTAGCTACTCAGGAGGCTGAGATCTGACAGTGTACTTGTCTTTAGTTCAAGCCCCACAGCTGGCACCAAAAAAAGCAGCAGAGAAGGAGTAAGGACAAAGGACAAAGAAAGAAGACCCCCCCTCCCCAATCAGTTTTCTGCTGCTCATATGGCTCCAATGACCAAGAATTCAGTCGAGGAAACAGGGACAAAATAGGGTCTTATTTAGGAAAAAAAAAAAAGTTCTGTTTGTTTATGTGGTATGGAGGAATTGAACCCAGGGCCTCATATATGCCAGGCAAACACTCTGCCACTAATCCACTACCTTCCCAGCCCTGGAAACATTTTCAGAAGACCAAAATATTGATTTTAGATGTGAGGGATACGGAGCCCTGCCGTCACCAATGATAAATAGAAGTTGGGCACGGTTGTTCACCGCTCAGGAGGCTGAGTAATGAGGATTGTGAGTTCCTGGCCAGCTTGGGCTATAAAGAGACCCTGATTCACAAAGACAAAACTAAAGCCAGGAGTGGTGTCTGCAGCCTATAATCCTAGATACATGGGAGGCAGAGATCGGTGGCAGATAGAATACAGTTTAGGGCTGGGATGTGGCTCATTGGCAAAGTGATTGTCTAGCAAGTGCAAAGTCCTAGGCTCAATCCCCAGTACCAAGAAGGAAAAGACGACCATATATATATATATATATATATATATATATATATATATATATATATATATATATATATATATATATATATATATGCAGTTTAAAGCCAGCCTGGGCATCAGAGTTTGAGAGACTGGTTCTCAAATCTGTGGCTGGGCTCTGTGGCATACACCTGCTATTCCAACCAAAGGGAGGAGCAAGGTAGCTTGGTGTTGTAGCAATTACCTAGCAAGTCTGAGGCTCCAAGTTCAAACTCCTCCTCAGGTACTAACACACACACACACACACACACACACACACACACACACACACACACACACACACACAAACACACACACACACACACTCCTAAAATAATTACCTAGATGTAAAGCAGAGAAACAGGACAAGATGGCTGCTTGGCTTGGTGTGTAGTCTCTGCCAGTCCTGAAGCTTGAACTCAGTGCTTGGCTGCTGACTCTGAGCTTTTGCTAGCCAGCACTCTACCATTGGAGCCACAGCTCCAAATCTGGCTTTTTGGTGGTTAATCAGAGTTTCTGGTAGGCTCTGGCTTTGGAGTGACCCATGATCCTCAAATCTCAGCTCCCTGAGTAGCTAGGATGCCAGGCCTCATCCTAGCTTGGTGCCACTTGGTGCCTGGCAAGTGCCATTCAGTTCAGTTTTTTCCTTACAAATCAGAACTAGTCAAATGCACTAGACGCACAGGTGTGATGGCAGGAGTTTCCGGAGGGATGCGTGGAGGCTGTATCGGGGGTCTGAACCATGGGGCTGAGCTGAGGGGGCTTTGTAGTCAATTTGGGGCTCCTTTGTTGAAGGCAGAGCTGCGGAGTCAGCCTTCCTCTTCTCCCCAGGTGCTGGGTCTCCAGCCAGAGATTTTCCTACCTGCCTCCCCAGTCCCTTCTAGCACCTTGAGAAGGACAGAGGGGAGTCAGGGGTAGAGAGGGAGGTCAGATTTCCTAACTCTCCATGGGACACAGTCTGAAGAAATTACCCTCTGGGCCCAGTTCTGTGGTTCAAATGAAACACAACACCGGCTTCAGGCTCCTAAGGGCATGAGCTGATCTTTCTCCACAGACACCAGCAGGGCCCTACCTAACCTCCCAGCCCCTCCCCTCCCCCTCCTCCCCTCCCTTCCCCTCCATTCCCTATTCCCTAGGCTTAACTCCAGGTCTCACTCTGCTGAAGAAATAGTGCGTAACTTCCCAGGGTTAGGAGCAAGCACTTTCCTAAGAAAGTTACCAGCTGCAGACGCCCCTGTCATAAACTGTCCTCTGCTCCAAGCCCCCAAGGGCTTTTATCCCCTCCCCGTAGCTACTCATTACCCAGCTTGATTAGGCAAGCACTCTACCACTGAGCCACCTTCCCAGCCCGACAAGATTTAATGAACCAAGGAAACTTAATTATTTCCTAAAGTGCACTTTCTGATTTAGATTATGGGCTGATGGTAGCAACGGCTACCACCAACTCTCTTGGAAAAATGACACCCAGATGTAAACAGTCCTGGGCTCTGTATACTATCATTTCATCATTCCCTACTGTTACTGGCAATGAAAGGCAGTAGATTACTTCTTTTTCTCATTTCTTCTTCTTCTTCTTCTTCTTCTTCTTCTTCTTCTTCTTCTTCTTCTTCTTCTTCTTCTTCTTCTTCTTCTTCTTCTTCTTCTTCTTCTTCTTCTTCTTCTTCTTCTTCTTCCTCTTCTTCTTCTTCTTCCACTTCTTCTTCTTCTTCCTCTTCTTCTTCTTCTTCCTCTTCTTCTTCTTCTTCTTCTTCTTCTTCTTCTTCTTCTTCTTCTTCTTCTTCTTCTTCTTCTTCTTCTTCTTCTTCTTCTTCTTCCTCTTCTTCTTCCTCTTCTTCTTCTTCTTCTTCTTCTTCTTCTTCTTCTTCTTCTTCTTCTTCTTCTTCTTCTTCTTCTTCTTCTTCTTCCTCTTCTTCCTATTCCTATTCCTCCTCCTCCTCCTCCTCCTCCTCCTCCTCCTCCTTCTTGACAGACCTAGGACTTGAACTCAGGGCCTGGGTTCTATTGTCCCTGAACTTCTATTGCTCAATGCTCTAGCGCTCTACCACTAGAGTCATAGTGCCACTTCCAGCTTATTCTGAGTACTTTATTGTAGATAAGAGTCTCATGGAATTTCATACTCTGGCTGGCATCCAAACAGGATTCTCAAATCTCAGCCTCCTGAGTAGCTAGGATTACAGATGTAAGCCTTAGTGCCTGGCTTCCTTCCTTCCTTGCTTCCTTATCTTCTCTCTTTCTCCTCTCTTTTGTAGCCTTGGTACAATACCTTGAGTGTGTTTTACAGGTGTTGTACCACTTGAGCCGCACCCCAGTCTTTGTAAAATATTATTTAATTAGATGAATTAGTTAATTTGCAGTGTTGGGAATTGAAAGTAGAGTCTTACGTATGCTAGGCAAAGCCAAAGATATTTGCTCTGCCTCTCATATTTCCTAAGACAGTGGTAATGACAGAAGAGGATCTGGTGAGCTACTTGTTTGTTTTTTTTTTTTAAGTTGTGGGGCTTGAACATAGGGCCTAGGGGCTGTTCCTGAACCTCTTTGTTCTCAAGGTGAGTGCTCTACCACTTGAGCTACAGCGTCACTTCCGGTTTCTGATGGTTAATTGGCAATAAGAGCCTCACTGTGACTTTTCTGTCCGGGCTGGCTTGGAACTGCGATCCTCAGATCTCAGCCTCCTGAGTAGCTAGGATTACAGGTTTGAGACACTAGTGCCCACTGAAGCCTGGTGTTTTTACCTGGGACATGATTGAGCACAGATTTGAAAATAATTTTTTTACTTTACTACTCTTTTGTGGTGACCACAATTAAAAATAGCTTATCTGTTGAATTAGTAGTCAAAATTCTGTATGTAGATTTTATTACTCCTCCCTCCGTCCCTCCGTCCCTCCGTCCCTCGCTTCCTTCCTTCCTTCCTTCTTTTCTTCCTCTCTCCCTCTCTCCCTCCCTCCCTTTCTCCCTCTCTCTCTCTCTCTCTCTCTCTCTCTCTCTCTCTCTCTCTCTCTCTCTCTCTCTCTCTCTCTCTCTCTCTCTCTCTCTCTCTCTCTCTCTCTCTCTCTCTCTCTCTCTCTCTCTCCCCTATCTGTTCTGACCTGAACTCTGGGCCTGGGCGCTGTCCCTCAGCTCTTCAGCTCAAGGGTAGACCTCTACAACTTGAACCATAGCACCACTTCATGCTTTTTTTCTTTTTGCTTATGTGGTCCTAGGGAATGGAACCCAGGGCCTCAGGCATGCAAGGCAAGCGCTCTACCACTAAGCCACCTTCCCAGCCCCCCTTTCTTTTAAAAAATTATTTTTATTATTGTTATGTGCCTATCTTGTGAGCATTTCCTGCCCAGGCTGGCTTTGAACCACAACCCTCAGTTCTTAGTCCTCTGAGTAGCTACGATTACAGATGTGCCAAACACTGGCCCTAGCTTATCCTGCATTCTTTTTGTCTCTTCGATATTTTGAGGTGTTGGGGATCAAAGTGTGTGCTTTACCACTGAGCTTTCTCAACTGCTTAAGTGTATCTTCAATTTTTTATGCTAGTCCTAGGACTTGAACACAGGGCCTTAGCAGTGTTAGCTTTATTGCATAAGGCTAGTGCTCTACCTCTCAAGCCACAGCTCTACTTTTGGCTTTTTGGTAGTTAATTGGAGAAAAACTCTCATAGACTCTCCTGACTGGGCTGGTGTTGAGCTGTGGCTATCCTCAGATCTCAGCCTCCAGAGCAGCTAGGATTCCAGGTGTGAGCCAGCAGCACCCAGCCTGGCTACAATTTTCTGTGTAATTACTTCAGCTTGGCTCTCATTCTGGTGGAGTTGCATCCTGGGTGTCTACCACATGTAAACACCACACCGTTGGGTTGTTCTCCCGGGACTGTGATATTGGGTTTTAGCCTGTGGTTTTGAGTCCCCTGGGGGAAAGGATTTCAGTTGAAATGGAAATCTAGCCTTTTTCGTTTTGATCTGACATTAGCAAGACATGTGGTATAGAGCTGGTGGTAAAAAAAAAAGAGGAGACCCATGAGGCCTAGAGGACCATTGCCAAGGACACTGGGCACATGGAAGGATGCTGCTACTGCTTCCATGGCAACCATGTGTAACTACTTGTTTCACACCTATACTCTTGTTTGTTTCATTGTTTGCAAGTTCAGGATAGACAAAATATGTGGTACTGCCCTTTGTGGGTCAGTCTGGTTTATTGCTATTAACATGACAATCTCTGCCACGTGAAGGATGCCAAGGTCTCTTGCCAACTCTGGAAATAGCTTGGCCCACAAATCCATCTTTAGTGTCTGAATAACAGGGAAGCAGAAAACAATATAGAGCTGTCTTCTCAAAGAAAAGTCCTTCAGGTGATTTTGGAGTTTTACCTTTTGAGATGGTGATAGCATGGGATGCCAGGACATTTCTCTTTGCATTCAAAGTGCTTAGTTCTTCCTCATCTCCTTGCTCTTTCTCCTTTCCTTTCCCTCCTCTTCTTCCTCCTTCTCCTTCTTTGTGCAGCCATCATCTGTTTAACAGCATTACTCTTCTAGTCTACTAATTTCAATGCACTCTTTTTCTGGCCAAGGTACACATCTTTGAAATATTTTTGCTTTGGCATTTTGCTCCCAGTACTTATTAAAAACTTGGCAAAAAGCCACCAGCAATATCCATGCCTGAATGTTGTGTTGCCTTGGAAAATGTGGTATACATACACAATGGATTTCTATGCCTCCATCAGAAAGAATGACATTGCCCTATTTGTTAGGAAACGGAAAGACTTGGAAACAATTATATTACGTGAAGTAAGCCAGGCCCAAAGAAACATAGGTTTCATGATTTCCCTTATTTGCAATATCTAGTAAATGTCTGAGTCAAGCAGAAAAGATCAGATGAGGTGATGTTAGGGAAATGACCCTAAGATATGTATTCAATTTTTTTTTCTTTCATGCGATTGTTTCTAATGCATTATAAGATTATTTCTTTGTTGCTTTGTATGTCCCTCCTCCACAGTATAACCCCTGCTTTCACTGTATTCGATGTCGGTATAATTTGTGGAGGGGAAGCGGAAAAACAAGTCGTTTAAATAGGTATACAGGTGGACCCATTGCAACAATGAGAAGTACAAGTCGTTATGTCAAAAACGAAATTTACAACTTTGGTGGGGGTGGCGGGGAAGATTGGGTGGGGGAGGGAGGAAGGATGGGAAAGCCTGGTAAGGGGAAACAAAGGAGGAGGCTACAATGCTTGATAAGAAATGTACCCATTATCTTGCCCATGTAATTGTAACCCCTCTGTACAGTATTTTCACAATAAAAAAAGGAATTTCCACCATCAGATTAATTACTCTGTCACTTTTAGACTCAGTATTCCAGAATGTATCAGGGTATATAAAATGTAGACCTGTCCTTTGCCACTGTATAAAATGAATGACTTTGAGTCCAGTTCTCATGGGGTCACTCTTCCTATTCAAAATCTTATGGTCACAGTCTTTGCTGTTCACATTCCTATCAGCATTCTAGTCTTCTAAGTTTTCAGTAGAATTGCTCAGCAAGTTCTGATTGTACTATTTCAGTCTTTCTTTATGCATCTTCCCCAACCTTCACCCCAAGTCTAATAAACTACATCATCAGCTAAATTCATTATGACCCCACTCCTGGTACCAATTTGTTTACTTGGCTTTTCACTGAATTGACATGACATCTGATAGAAAAACTTTAAAGGAGAAAATATTTATTTGGGGATCATTATTTCATCAGTTCCAATCGAGAGTCAGAAGGCTACATTGATTTTAGGCCCATGGCAAATCATGGTGGAAGGGTCATGGTACGCTAACGTTGTTTACATCAAGGTGTGCAAGAAGGAGGGAACAAAGTAGCATGGGAGAAGCTATAGTTGCCAAGAACATGTCCACATTCAGCTACTTTCTCCAGCTAGATATCAGCTAGACACCTAATATCCCAAAGTTTCTATCACTTCCAATTAATGCCACCAGACTATGAGTCCATCAATTGATCGATCCACTGAGTGACTCATCATGATTAAATTACTTCTTAATTGGTCTGTCAGCAAGGGCCAAGCCTTCAACATGAAAGCCTTTTGCTTGGGGTGGGGACACCTCATATTTAGAGCATAGTACAACCTCACTTGTCAATGGTAATTAGAAGTTAAAAAAAACATGGAATAGCAAAATACACCTAGTAGAAAGGATAAAATACAGAAATGTTGACAGCACATAGTTGCTGTATTAATAAGAATTGAATTCATTCCTGATGGAATGCAAATTGGTAGCCAGTTTAGAAAATAATTTAGCAGGGTTTTTATTGCTTATAGCCATTACCAGAAGAGAGTTTGACAGCTTACAACTCAAAATATAATCATCCTACCGACCAGCAAACAACTACAATGATGTTTGTAGAAGCTTTATTCATAAACATCAAGCTTTGGAAACAATGAAGGTATTTTTTTCTACAGGTGAGTCTAATAAATAAACTGTGGCATGTCCATAGAATGGAATTTTAATAATAAAAAGAAAAGAAGTCAAAAGCCATGAAAATATGTGGATGAACCCTAAACACATATTTCCAAATGAAAATTGATAATAACCCAAGAAGGATCCTTAATAGATTTTTGTTATATGCTATGGGATTGTGAGGAAAAATTGAATATGTGAAGCCAAGGACAATTTCTAAATGTAAGGGATTTTGTAGAAATAAGAATTGACCTCAATTTTTAAATGGTGAAGGTTTTTTTAAATGGAGGTGCAAGAATTCAAACACAGAATTCAGAATTCAGGAAGCTAGCATAAATGTAGGAAAACCATACTAAAGAGAATGGGGAAAATGGTTGTCTAAGTAAACTTTAAAAGTTAGTATAAATATAAGATTACACCTAAAATATGTGCACAGCATTTTCCTCTGGTACATAATATTATTTTCATCAGAATCACAATTAAACAGTCTGAGATTCTATCCATGTGTGCTAGAATTAAACAATTAAGAGAGTGATATTTCAGAGAAACTAAATTAAATATAATATATTTAGTATAAACTGAATTTGGACATACCACTACAAGGTCACATTTAGCTTTTATAATAATATATGAAGAGTAATTACAGAAATAAATATATAGGAGAATGAAACATGTATATGCATATATACACATACTAGTAGGCAAACTAATATATGCTTTCCTTTGCCCTATTGGCTCTGAGGGTAGAAGCAAGTACCAGGTGTAGCTCAAACACACACAACATTGTTTCCTAATACTAAATCCCAATGAAGCATAATCAAATCTTTATATAGTTGAGTCTATAAATAAGGCAATGAATATAAATTATTTGTGATAATTGGTAATACTGAAAGGTAATATATACTCAGAAAGTTACCCATGATCATGAGGACGTGGCTAGGAAACACAATGAAATAGCCTCCAATGACCAACACTTGCAAAAATCGAAAAGCATACATGAATAAATATAAAATGAGAAATTAAATGAAATAAACAGACCCACTAACATTTAGAGGAAATATATAATACTGAATATCAAAATATTACATGGCTCTAAACCCAAATGATTAAATAAGTAACTAATACAGAAGAGATAATTGTTTTAGCTAAAGGAACTTAGAATAAGAATTGTATATGCCAGAGCCCTTTTAGAGGGGAATCATAATTTCCTGCTCTTTAATTATGGAATATTTGTAACTTAAAAATGTAGTAAGCATAAGGAAATATGATAGGAAATTTGCAGAGTAGAAACCTGACAAACACTAATCTAGCCAGTTGTTGATGGCTAGCATTAGCAGGGATAGACATGTCCAGAGTGCACCTTCTGGTTATGATCCAATGGAAATGTCAATTGTCATTGCTATTGTTCCCTGTAATGCATGCCTGTACACTAATCTCAACACAAATATCAGACAAGCCTTAAGGGATTTTCTAAAAAATACCTGACTACTCTTCAGAATTCTCAATGTCATTGAAAACAAAGAAATCCTACAAAACTGTCATAGGCAAGAAAAACCTGCGGAGACATGACTATGAAATATGGAACATTGGAACACAAAAATAACATTAGATAAAAATTGAAGACATCTGAGTAAAATCTGGACTTTGGTTAATAATATGTCATTGTTATTTCACAAATTGTGACAAATGTTCCATACTAAGGTAAAATGTTAATACAATGGGAGCTGTGGTTGGGCTATTTTTAAGTCTCTATTATTTTTTATTTTTATGTTGATCTAAAACTAAGAAATACAGTCATCTTAGAAAGTACTTATCAAGAAGAAAATGAAATTGGAATTGTCAGGATGTGAGTATTTTAGACTAAATATTCGTGAATTTATAGTTCTTTACTTCATTCAATAGTGAGAAAAATAATAAACATATTTGGAATGGAGTCAGAAAATTCTGCATTTGAGCCCTTTTAATATATTTGTTTCTTTTTCTTTTATTCTTTTTCATTGATACACAATAATTTTGCATATTTATGGGTGATAATGTTAGGTTTGAGTCATATTGTTCTTGGTGAAATTTATTTCACATAATCTGTAGTAGACCATATGTTATGCATAGTTAAATAAAGAAACAAGTAAATTCATATTTGAGACAAATATATTTTAATAATATAAAAATTACTTGAAATCTTAGATTTTTCTATTCTGTCTTGTGTTTTCTGAAATGTTCTAGAAATATAATTATTTGCATTAAATATTAAAGGTTATGTGTTAAGGAAAAAGAATATATAACTTCTAAATGATAGAAAAAAGAAAACATAACAAAACCAGAAAACTACTAGGCCCAACAAAGGAAGTGGCAGGAGAAAGAAAACTGATGTAGGAAAAGAAAATAAGAAAATAGAATACAAATGGTGAATTGACATACTTAACAATAATCATTCATTAATCAAAAATATTAAGTCAAATTCTTCTATAAAATGAAGATACTTTTAAAATATACTCAACCCTCTTCAAACAAATCCATGCCTGTGTAAGAGCAATGCATGAAATTAAAATACGTAAGGAAGATTGAATGCAAAATGTAGAATAATATATTGAGTAAATATTAATAAAAAAAAAATGGATAGAAGAAATGTCAAAAATATTTCATGCTGACAAAAATAACTGTAGACCAAATTGATATGACCGTGATGAAGTTTTATATGTACCCAGTTACAAAGCACAAAAAAATTGTAGGAACTAAGGAGAAGTCAACAAATAATAATATCCAAAGATTTAAAGTCTATATGAGAAAGTAGAAGAGCAAACAGATACAATTGATATGTAGAAAATCTAAAAACAACAGTTCAGAAACTTCTGTGTACATATAATATTTGTGCATGCATAGGTGCATACATAGTATCAAAGAAGATAGTGATTCTCTTCAAAGGACTCATAAACTACACGGAAATATTAATTTTCTATTAGAATTTATGGAAGATAATTTTGGCTGCTCATATAATAAATCCAAAATCTCCTAGCCTCTCTTTCTTCCTAGCTGAATAAAGCAAGAAAGTCTTTTCAGTTCTGAAAGGAAGTGTAAGAAATTTAATAAAGTAGGTCCAATGTAGAAAACTCTCTTGTGTCTGCTTAATAGGGTGATAATGGCGAACAGAAGCCTAAATCAGTACTTGCTTCTTTAAGCTGGAAAATGGAGCCAACTCTTCTGACAATCTATGAATGAAAAGAAAAATGCAACTATTCCAGAAAAATCTTTCTGAGGGCAAGACAGATCTCCAGAACACAAGAGGAAATGAGTTTTCTATATGAGACAAGTCATTCCTACTGATCGAGAAGACAAACTACTGAGATTCAAGTTTTAAAAGGTATAATTCGATAACATGATTGGAATTAAAAACTTAGTTGTGTATCTTTGTGAAAACATTGAAATATTGGGAAGTCTGGATTTATGAATATGAAAATTCAACCAGGCATAGGCACAATGATCGTTCCCTGTGGTAAATTATGAGACGAGAAGAAAATACATTCCAACAACCCTTGGTAGTCCTTTCACAAAGGAAGAAAATAGAAATTCTCAGAATATTTATAAATTAGAGGCACAAAGTGACTACATATTTGTAGATGCAGCTGATTATTAAGAGAATCATTAAAGATTTAGAAAAATAAAGAGCACAAAGCAGTAATATTTTTTATTTAAATTATTTTAGGATCTATATGCAATTTTAAGTTTGCTCATTTTAAAAGTGGAGGCTGTGGGTGGAAAAAAAACACCTTCCATCTTAAGCTCCCTGTGAAGTGCAGATTATTTTATCCAGCCCTTTAAAGTATAAAGGTGTCAGAAAAATGCCAATTGACTTCCCTTCAATCCAAGGAGATCATTTCGGATGTGTTGAGTTGAAGATAATTCAAAAGCCCCATCTTGCATTCCAGAGCAATAATCCTGTGATGCACGATGTCCACATCTCTCCTATTGATTTTTGCCTTAATGATTCTTCTCAGGACTCAACCAGAAAGATCAAGTTCACTTTGAGGATTAACTCTAATTGGAATAAATAAGGGGAAGCTGAAGATCCTCCTTACTGACCTGTAGGTAGGCACACTAATTCATTATGTAAACAAGAAATCTACTGAGAGCTAAAGTGAGATAGGGTTATCTCATTTTTTGAACATTTTTGAGCAATCAATGAATTGATTACATCGAGCAAAACTAGGACATACATTAATTCAAATTGTACATTTAGATTCTCTCTAAACGTGTAAAATATAACAAACCCCTTTTAACATTAAAACAAGCAGTTTTAAATGACTGGATTGAGTACTTACATGTCAATAGCATAAAGAAAATAATTTAGGGGGTTAGGAAGATGGCTCAGTAGTAGAGCACTCGCCTTGCATGCATGAGGCCCTGGGTTCGATTCTTCAGCATCACATAAGAAAAAAGAAAAAAGCTGGAAGTGGCGCTGTGGCTCAAGTGGTAGAGCCCTAACCTTGAGCTGAAGAGCTGAGGGACAGCACCCAGGCCCAGAGTTCAGGCCCCACGACCGGACCACCCCCCCCAAAAAAAAGAAAATAATTTAGATTTGTACTTATTCTTATTCCTTCTTTAGTTTTAAAGTCATGTGTCTCTGTAAGAAGATGCCACATTTGTGGGATGGATACTATATGGAAATAAGTTTAATTTTTTTTCACAAAACTAAATATTGTTAAGGTTACTTTGGAAGAAACAAAATTGTTTATAATTTTTAATTTACTCATTTATGTAAATCATAATACATATAATGTCTGTCCACCTAACTCTCTCTCTGTATGTATGTATATATATATATATATATATATATATATATATATATATATATATATATATGGTATTTAGCTCTTGTAAAGATTTTTGCTCAACAGTGGCCTGCTACCATTTGAACTATACCCTCACTTCCAGCTACTTTGCTGGATAATTGGAGCTAAGAGTCAGATTTATTTGTCTGGGTTAAATTCAATCCACCATCCTCAGGTCTCTGAGTAGTTAGGATTACAGAAATGAGCCACTGGCACCTGTCATAGATCTTAGGATTTTAAGAAAAATAATGTAGTCCTTTGTTAGAGCCCCTGGTTAATTTATTGTTTACACTGCTATACAGAGGTTACATTAAAATGCAATGTATATTACAGTAAAATGTAATATAGAGATATTGCATTTCAGTATTTAAATGCATGAATATTTATGTTATATAACCTTACATGTGCTTTTCTAATGTATAAATAGTTTAATAAGTGAATTAAACAGTAGTAATTCTACAGAAAGATTCATGAAAATAGAACTGATAAATCTTCAAAATGTAAGGAAATTCCTTAAAAAGTTCTCATTATAATGATCTTTGCCACCTATTTTTAAATTAAGACAATATAAAGTCATAAGATATTCTCCATTTTTCTACTGTTAAACTGATTATTAAATTATCCAATTAACATAGCTCAAAATAGAAAAAGAATAAGAAAAATAACAGCGGGAGAGAGAGAGAGAGAGGAAAGGAGGGAAGAGGAGGAAAGGAGGGAGAGGAAGAAAAAGGAGAGAGAGAGAAGAAAGGAATTATGACAATCATAAGTTAAATTTGCATAGAGTGGTCTCGTTCCTTAAGGGTAGATCACATATCAATCAAAATTAATTTCAAGAACACCTCACTACTTAACTTCTTAATAGAGACATTAAACAAAACATATTTCAACTTGCATTCTGATTATTTCAGTCAAGTAAAATAAAAAGAATTTAAACGTTATTGTGCAATTCAGTGTTTAAACTGAATTTTTAATAGCATTTATAACTGTGATTTTATCTTCAACTGAGTACATTTTCAAATCTTACTATGAGAATAATTAGTTTATATATAATGCATCTGTGACATTGATGAAAATCTAATGTCCTCTGTAGAATATGGCTTTGCTTTTAATATACGGAGAAGACAATTTTACATATAAATGTAGCTATTCATTTGGAAGAGTCATTTGATATACATGAAAAGTTATGCTTTGCACGTGATTAATAAACACATTTTTAAAGAAAAATTACACATTTATTGTCATTTTTCATCTTGGACTTCTTAAAGAAAATAGCTCTTGAAGTAAAAGAGGTAGCTCATTAGGGTATTTGTGCCTCCTGGTTTTTATATTGCTACAGCCTTAGAGCAGAGGGTACATGTAAATAAACATTTTGTGAAAGTTAAATAATCATAATATTTTGTGAAAAATGAAACACTAGTACTTAATTTTTTTATTTTGTACTTTCTTTTATTCAGAGCTCCTTGCTGCCAAAACTCATTAGAACTTATTATCTTTCATCACAAAATAAATATGAGTTCCAAATGTAACCAAGATTTATGGCATCTAATAAATGAAAAGGAAATTGTAATAAGAAAATTCAAGTTGCTCTCAGTGAAATGCACCACAAATCTATTTAACTTTTATTTGATGTGAACATTTCATTCACCATTTATACCACCTCTCCCTCAATACGGCAGTGGTTCAACAGCTTCGGCACTATGTAGTTCAGTACTTCTTCACCAGTACCTGAACCTAGAAGTTATTGGTGATTGTGAACTAACTCAGTCCATTTAACCAGTACCCTGTATTCTCTTCTAATTAAATAATTAAATACTGTTTACCTTGGTCTGGAAAGGTATTGGTGGTTGTGAACCAACTCGGTCCATTTAACCAGTACCCTGTATTCTCTTATAATTAAATACTGATTACCTTGGTCTGGAAAGGTTTAGGCAGAGTTGGTTTAGCAATGATTTCTTTCAGATATACCAAAATAAGACACTTTACCAAAACAATATAGCATGAAATTTTGGTGGGTTCATAAGGATATTACACACAGTCTTAGCAGAGAGACAAGCAGAAGTGCTTTGATAGGTACTTCCAAGAATATAGCTGGTCGCCAGTGACTCACATTTGTAATTCTTCCTATTCATTAGGATGAGATTTGAAGAGTGCAATTCCAAGCTAGCATGTGCAGAACAGTCCAGAGATTCCATCTCCAGTATTGCTTCCTTTCTAGGGTAGTGAGAGAATGTTGATATGCATGGTAGAATATCTTCAACTCTCTGTTCAATATATGATCAATTTGATCAAGGTCATCCAGCAAATGTGACAACAGAACCACTCTAAATACAACTGGACAGCTGCTTTTTGCCACTCATGTGCATTCAAAATTCATTTGCCCAAATCCATTGGGTCCTTGCATAGTACCCAGTTTGTTGAAATCTACTGTTTTGGGGACCAGTGTATCATCATCCAAGGACTGGGTGGAAATTCACCAGAAATGGGCTGAGAAAAATCTCTTCTACTTTAATTATGAAAACTCTGTTGTCAGTGACAAAGATGTTAAATCTGGTCTGTGTGTGTTGAGAAGCCACTGAATTTTGCATAGAGATTTAAATGACACCAACTAGAGCTGAGAAGTTTCTCCTGGAATATTGTCTGTTTCTAAGCCCTGAGTTTCATTTTATGTATATATTTTTTTTTCAAAATTTATGTAACCAGGGTTGGGAAGGTGGCTCAGTGGTCGAGTGCTTGCTTCACATGCATGAAGCCCTGGGTTTGATTTCTCAGCACCACATAAGCAGAAAAAGCCGGAATTGGTTCTGTGGCTCAAGTGGTAGAGTGCTAGCCTTGAGCTGAAGAGCTGAGGGACAACGCCTAGGCCCAGAGTTCAGGCACCACGACCAGACGCCCCCCCCCAAAATGACATTATGAGCTGAAGGTATAGCTAAGCTTTACTTAGCATTCTTGAATCTTTAGTTTGAATCTAAAGAATCACAAAATATCAATATCATTATACAATTTATAGTATATAAAAATTAGTCTAAATTTCAAAGCTATTTTATTTTTTATCTTTGTGAAATTTGAAAAAGAAATAAATATCTTTCCTGGCAAAGAGGTAGCAGGTCTATCATGCCATAGGTGTCTAAAACTTTCAGTGTTTGTGAGTTCCTCATTCAACCAATGCATAATGTTTCTAAGAAGAGAAGACCTTATCCAAATCTATTAATTATTGACTAACCTTTTCCTTCTCAGTAAACAATAACCCCATTATGAATAATTCTTCAGTAAATTCATGAGTCTGTAATAGTTTAGTCTCCCAGGGCCAGCCATTGGTCATTTTGATGCTTGAACTGTGGGCCTGGGCACTGTCCCTCAGCTCTTCAGCTGAAGGCTAGTGCTCTACCACTTGAGCCATAGTGCCTCTTCCGGTTTTCTGGTGGTTTATTGCAGATAAGAGTCTCAGGTCATGGAAGTGTCACTGTAACTCAAGTGGTAGAGTGCTTGCCTTGAGCTGAAGAGCTGAGGGATAGCGCCCAGGCCCAGAGTTCAAGCCCCACGACCGACAAAAAAAAAAAAAAAAAAGTCTCAGGACTTTCCTGTGATCCTCAGATCTCAGCCTCCTGAGTAGCTAGACACCGGTGCCTAATTTGCATCTTTCTTAATAATATATTATTGACGAATAAACATGCTAACTTTCTCTGTCTGGGAAAGTATTCATTGGAGCAGTTTTTTGTCCTAGTCTTTCCAGCCCAAATGACAGTCTGGCATGTTTATATTCTGTAACTCAATTTCCTAGCATTCACGTCAAGACACCTACCCAACAGAACAAAAGAAAGAGGAACAACCTCAGAGGTGCCCCTGACTTTGTTATTGCTTTGTAAGGGTGAAGAAAGGGAAGTGGAAGCTCAATGTTTGGAATTTCTGACATTTCCCTACTTTTCATTTGGTTTCAGAGCCCGAATACCTTGAGACAGTCAGACAGACACTGGTGGACCTTTGATCTCACTGTATTTAATTAGGGAATCCATCAGGATCTTTTATGTTTGGAGGCCAGTGGTGTGTAACAAGCCATGTGTACTGCAAAGCCCGACAAATTGTGTTGAGTATTTTTGGACAACAGATCTAGCAGACCTTTTCTTGTCTGTACACTGTCATCTTTTGACTCAAACAGAGTGGATTATGTACAATGTCAGCTTTTGACTCAAACAGAGTGGATTAACATAAAAAGAGAATCCTGCTTCTTTTGATTTTTTTTCTAAGCTAAGTCTGGTAAAATATAATGCCATCACCATTTGTAGCCTTCATTTTTTTCTCTCTTTTAAATAAGCCTCAGATACCTATCTAATCAATGCCTTTGTCCCTAGTGTAAAACAATAGTTAACATACCTATACATACAGGGCTCTTTCCAAGATTAATGATCTAATGAATTTCAATTACTTTGTGTTTCTCAATTATACTATGGATAATAACATATAACATTTTACTTACATAAAATATCCAAGAGAGACATGAAAATGTTATATAATCTTACTTATAATGCTCTTACATACATAAACTTGTGCATATTTCTATAGCTGAAAAATTAGTAAGTGGTTTAATTCTTCAGGATTTCTCCTTTAATCAGATTGCCTCACAATTTCATTTTATCCAACCATGGCCCAGTTTTCTATGATGTGTGAAAATACAAAATTTTTCAGGAACTCGTTTAATAATTTTCTGAAATTATCTAAGATTATCATAAAGTGGTGTTACAAAGGAATTGCCATTTAACAAAGCAGTTTAGGAATAAAATATATCTTGATCAATGTCAACGTTTTTAACAGTCTCATCCATCCCTCTCTTACCCAACCATTCCTTCACTTCTTTTAATTTTTAATTTTCCCTCTTCTTTTCATCTACCTCTTTCCTCTTTATTTCACCCCACCTTCTACAAGTACCTACTTTCTGATATTTTATTTTTTGAACTTTTAACTTTCCTTTCTAAGAAATAACAGTATTCAGTACTATTGAATCTACCATGTTTCAGTCAATACATCTGTATACACTTACATACTACCCAATATATTTACTTACAGGCATATAAGCTAAATCTAGCTTCCACCTATAAGGGAAAGCATGCAACTATTGTCTGTCTGGGCCTGACTTACTTCACTTAACATAATTTTTTTCTGAGACTTTCTATTTCTCTACAAATTGCACAATATCAATCTTTCTAATGGATGCCTAAAACTCCATTGGTGTGTGTGTGTATATATATATATAATATACATATATATGTATATATGTATATATACATACATATATTTTTCTTGATGCATTCAAGGGCATGATTCCTTGCCTTAGCTGTGGTGACTAGGGCTGAAATGAACATGGCTGTGGCTGTAGGCTTTACTGTATCCTGGTTTTCTAATCTTTTGGCTCAATGCCCAGGAGTACTCCTAAATCTTTACATTCAGCAATCCAAGGATGATCATGTTTACTGTCTTACTTTGTTCATTGCATCAAAAAAGATGCTATGTTATGCAAGAAGATTTCTTGACTTCTCCCTACCACGATAGCTAAGTTGTGTTTGTATGCCTAAAGTTTATCTACTGTATTTTTCTTTCTTTCTTGTTATTTAAATTTATTTTTATTTTATTTGTGAACATAGTGTACAGAGGGGTTACAATTACATGGGAAGGATAATGCGTACACTTCTTACCAAGCATTGCGGCCTCCTCCTTTGGTTTACCCTTCACATCCTTTCCGAGCCTGTCCCCTCCCCCCCAATCCCAATCCTTCTCCTTCTCCCCCCATCCTCCCCCCCCCCCCCAACCGACGTTGTAAAGCTCGTTTTGGACATGACAACTTATACTTCTCATTGTTGCAACAGGTGCACCTGTATCCTTAAACAACTGGTTTTTCCCCATATCTTCCACAAGTTATGCTGACATCAAATATGGTGAAAGCAGGAGTTATATTGTGGAGGAGGGACATACAAAGCGCCAAAGAGATAATCTTATAAATGCATTAGAAACACATGCATGAAAGAAAAAAACATTTAAATACATATCTAAGGGTTCATTTTCTTGACATCACATTATTTGACCTTTTCCGCTTGACTCATACATATACTAGAAATTGCAAATAAGGGAAACCATGGGACCTATTTTTCTTTGGGCCTGGCTTACTTCACTTAATATAATTTTTTCCAAGTTTTTCCATTTCCTAACATATGGGGCAATGTCCTTCTTTCTGATGGAGGCATAGAATTCCATTGTGTATATATACCACATTTTCTTGATCCATTCACCTACTGAGGGGCATCTGGGTTGGTTCCATATCTTAGCTATGGTAAATAATGCTGCAATAAACATAGTTGTGCTGGTAGCTTTAGTGTGGTCTTGTTTGTAAATATTTGGGTAAATGCCCAAAAGTGGGATTGCTGAGTCATAGGGGAGTTCTATGTGAAGTCTTCTGAGGAACCTCCATACTGCATTCCCAAGCGGTTGAACAAGTTTACATTCCCACCAACAATGAAGTAAGGTTACTTTCTGTCCACATCCCCTCCAACATCTGTTGTTATTAGAGTTCTTGATTTTTGCCGTTCTAACTGGGGTGAGGTGATATCACAGTGTTGTTTTGATTTGCATTTCTTTTATGGCTGGGGATGTTGAACATTTCTTCATGTGTCTATTGGCCATCCTTCTTTCTTCTTCAGAGAAGTGTCTCTTTAAGTCTTTCGCCCACTTATTTATTTATTGGGCAGTTGTTTCTTTGAGGATTTGTTGTTGGGGTGTTTAATTTTTTGAGTTCCAAGTATATTTTAGACGTGAGACCCTTGTCCGTTGTATGGCTAGTAAAGATCTTCTCCCAATCCCTGGGCTTTCTATTGATCTTGCTAGCTATGTCATTTGCCCTGCAGAAGCTCTGCAACTTCATGCAATCCCATTTGTCCAACCTTTCTTTGATTTGTTGTGTTTCCCGGTCTCTCTTCAAAATATTTCGGCCTGACCCAAGGAGACCTAGGGTTTCTCCTATTCCACCCTGTAATGTTTTCAGAGTGTCTGCTTTGACTTCAAGGTCTTTGATTCATTTGGAGTTGATTCTGGTGCAGGGTGATATATAAGCATCTAGCTTTAGTTTCCTACATGTAGTTAACCAATTTTGCCAGCACCATTTACGGAAGAGTCTGTCTTTCTTCCATTCTACTGTTTTAGCTCCCTTATCGATGATTAGATGGCTATAGGTGTGTAGGTTCATTTCTGGGTTTTCAATTCTATTCCATTGGTCCTGAGGTCTGTTCCTATGCCAGTACCAAGCTGTTTTGATTACTATGGCTTTATAGTAGAGTTGGAAATTTGGTATTGTTATTCCTCCAGCAGTGTTCTTTCCATTGAGGAGCGTTTTTGCTATTCGGGGTCTTTTATTGTTCCATATGAATTTTTGGATTGCCTCTTCTATTTCCTTGAAGAATGAGGTTGAAATTTTGATAGGTATTGCGTTGAATTTGTAGATAGCCTTGGGAGGTATTGCCATTTTCACGATGTTAATCTTTCCAATCCAGGAGCATGGGAGGCTTTTCCATTTTTTTAGTTCTGTGTTCATTTCCTTTTTCAAGATTTTAAAGTTTTCATCATGGAGGTCCTTCACTTCTTTAGTTAAGTTAATTTCTAGGTATTTTGTTTTTTGTGGGGCTATTACAATTGGAGTTGCTTTCCTAATTTCAGCCACACTTTTCTCATTGTTGGCATACAGAAAAGCCATTGACTTTTGAGGGTTAATTTTATAACCTGCTACTTTGCCAAAGTTTTGAATCAGCTTCACTAATTTGGGAGTGGAATCTAAGGGATTCTTTAAATACAAGATCATGTCATCTGCAAAGAGGGAGAGTTTTATTTTTTCTTTTTCTATTTGGATCCCCTTTATGTCTGCATCTTGTCTTATTGCTGTAGCTAGGCATTCTAATACTAGATTGAAGAGAAGTGGAGAGAGTGGGCATCCTTGTCTAGTTCCTGACTTAAGAGGAAATGGCTTTAATTTTTCCACCATTAAGAATAATGCTGGCTGTAGGTTTGTTATATCCAGCCTTTATTGTATTGAGGAATGTTCCATGGATTCCTAATTTTTCCAAAACCTTCATCATGAAGGGGTGTTGGATCTTGTCGAATGCTTTTTCTGCATTTATTGAGATAACCATGTGGTTCTTATTCTTGCACCTGTTGATGTGATGAATAATATTAATTGATTTGCATATATTGAAACAGCTTTGCATCCCTGAAATGAATCTTGTTTTATCGTGGTGTACTATTTTTTGGATGAATTGTTGAAGTCGATTGGCCAAAATTTGTTTGAGAAGTTTTGCATCAATATTCATCAAAGAAATGGGTCAATAGTTCTCTTTCTTTGATGAGTCCTTGCCTGGTTTTGGGATGAGGGTTATGATGGCTTCATAGAATGTGTTCGGTAGTGAGCTTTCTCTTTCAATTTCATTGAAGAGTTGGAGGAGTATTGGTGTGAGCTCTGCTTTGAAGGCATTGTAAAATTCTGCTACAAAACCATCTGGTCCTGGACTTTTCTTAGCTGGGAGGTCTCTTATTGCTGTTTCTATTTCAATGCTTGATATGGGCCTGTGAAGATAGTTTAACTCATCTTGGTTTAGTTTTGGCATGTCAATATTTGCTAGGAAAAGGTCCATTTCTGTCAAGTTCTCAAACTTACTAGCATAAAGTTTTGAGAAGTATTCACTTATAATGTTCTGAATCTTGGTTGTTTCCGTGTTGATGGTTCCATTCTCATCTCTGATTTTATTAATTTGGGTGTGTTCTCTTCTTTTTCTGATAAGATTTGCTAAAGGTTTGTCAATTTTGTTAAGTTTTTCGAAGAACCAACTCTTTGTTTTGTTGAATCATTCTATAGTTTTTTTGGATTCTAATTCATTGAATTCAGACGTAATTTTGATTATTTCTTTCCGTCTACTGGATTGGGGTTTATCTTGCTGCTCTTTTTCAAGGAGGTTTAGATGTGTCATTAAATTGTTAGTTTCAGATCTCTCCAATTTGTTGATATAATAGCTCAGAGCTATAAACTTGCCTCTGAGTACTGCCTTTGTTGTGTCCCAGAAGAGCTGGTAATTTGTGTGTTCATTTTTGTTGAATAGCATGAACATTTTAATTTCCTTTCTAATCTCTTCCATGACCCACTCATGATTCAGCAGTGTGCTGTTCAGCCTCCATGAAATGCCGGACTTTCTTTGGTGGCTTTTGGTGTTGAGTTCTAATTTTATTCCCTTGTGGTCAGAGAGGATGCAAGGTATAATTTCAATGTTTCTGAATTTAGACAAGTTTGCTTTGTGGCATAAAATGTGGTCTAGTTTAGAAAACGTTCCATGTGCTGCTGAGAAAAACGTGTATTGTGATGCTGCTGGGTGAAATGTTCGGTAGATGTCTGTTAAGTCTAGTTCATCTATGCAGCTGTTTAGATCTGCGGTTTCTCTGGTGAGTTTTTGCCGAGTTGATCTATCTAGTGGGGAGAGTGGTGTGTTAAAATCCCCAACAATTAATGTCTTTGGATCTATATGGGATTTGAGGGAAAGTAGTGTTTCTTTGATAAATTTGGGTGCTCCATTTTTTGGCGAATAGATATTTAGAATTGTAATATCCTCCTGAAGGAGAGATCCTTTAATTAGTATGTAGCGACCTTCTTTATCTCTTCTCACGAATTTTAATTTGAAATCGATTTTATCTGATATTAGGATTGCAACTCCCGCCTGTTTATGGGGGCCGTTTGCTTGGTAGATTTTGTTCCAGCTTTTAACATTGAAAATGTGTTTGTTTTTACAGGCAAGATGTGACTCATGCTGGCAGCAGGTAGAAGGGTCTTGTTTTTTCATCCAACTAGACAGTCTATGTCACGTGATTGGAGATTTCAGTCCGTTAACGTTAAGAGATAGGACTGAGAGGTATTTGGGAGTTCCTGCCATGTTATCCACCTTCTTGGGGGCTGCAAAAACTAGGTTCTTCCTATGGTTCTTGGATTCTCAGTTTGGGTGCACTTTCTTGGCCTTTATTGTGGTCCTGTTGGTTTTCTTTGTGTAGGATATCTTTAAGAATCTTTTGTAGGGCTGGTTTTGTGGAGATGTATTGTTTCAATTTTTCTTTGATATGGAAGGTTTTTATTTGGCCTTCAGTTATGAAGGAGAGTTTAGCTGGGTACAGTATTCTTGGTTGATAGTTGTTTGTTATTACGGCATGGCATAAGTCATTCCAGGCTCTTCTTGCTTTGATTGTCTCTGCTGAGAATTCTGTGTGATTCTAATAGTTTTCCCTTTATAGGTGATTACCCTTTTCTCCTTGACAGCTTTAAGGATCTTTTCCTTGGTCTGTGTTGATCCTGTGTGGATTATAATGTGACGGTGGGATGTCCTATTCTGGTCTGGTCTATTTGGGGTTCTAAAAGCTTCTTGTATCTGAATAGGCCTATCTTTTTGTATGTTTGGGAAGTTCTCTTCTAGGATCCTGTTAAACAAATTTCCTAGACCATTAACTTCTGTTTCTAGGTGCTCCTCTACACCCATTATCCTTAGATTAGGCCTTCTTATGGTGTCTTTCAGGTGTTGGATAGATCTATCATATTTCTTGGACTTCTCTTGGATATTTGTATGTTCTTTCTCTATAATATCTAGGCTGTCTTCAATCCTTGAGATTCGGTCTTGTGCATGTTCTAACCTGCTGTCAAGACTCTCTACTTTCTTTTTTATCTCTTTTCCTTCTAATTGGTCAGCATTGATGGCTTCAAGTTCTTTGTTGAAGCTCTGTTTTAGGTTTTGTATGAATTTCTTTACTTCCTTAATTTGGTGTTCAGTGTTTGTTCTCAAATCAGTTGATTGGTTATGGTTTCTTTGCACTCCCATTCCTTCTGTTGGGTTCCATTCAGCATTCCCTTTGTGGTCTCCCTGACTTCCTTCAGCTCTTTGTTAATGGATTCCATGAATGCCTTTAGTGATCTTTGTGTGTTCTCTACCTGGTCTCTCAATTCCTGTATTACTATTTGGTTACCTTCCTCCTGTTCGTGGGATTCCTGCAGTTCTCTTTGAGTGTTCTCAGCCTGCTCACGCCATTCCTCCCTTTCTCTTTGAGTATTCTCAAGTTGTTCACACAAATCCTGTATCAGTTTTTGAGTAGTCTCCTCACGCTTATGATATTCCTGTATAACCTTTTGGGATGCCTCCTCTCTCTCCCTTTCACGCTCATACAGAGTCCTTTGTAAGTTGTCAAACTTCTCATTTATCATTGTTGCCAGCAGTGTTTGTAGAGCTATTTGGGAACTCTCCTTTGGATTATTCATTGTCTGTTCTGACCCCTGATTATCAAGATTGGGAATTGAGATATCTGGATTTGCCATTTTTCTTGTGTTTTTTCCGGCTTACTCTGCCCATTTGAGATGGAAATAGCACCAGTTTTGTGCAAGAACACTATCTTAAGGCAACCATCAATCAAAGTTTGCATTTGTACACTCAATAGTCTACAGATACAATCTAGTTCAACAGATACATCTATTCACCATCAAACAACTATATGTTAATGGGCTTCGAACCACAGAGAAGAATTTGGAAAAACAGAAATTATTAGGGTTAGGGAGAAATGTGGGTAAAAAATAGGAATAGATTGGTGTGGGGAGGCACAGGGAGAGTTAACTATGCCCTAATCCCAATGCAGGAGATAGGTTGGGTAGGATGCAAGTAGAGAGAGAGAGAAAAAGAAGAAAGGGAAAGTGAAATTAAAAGAGACCAGAAAAAAATAGAAATCTAAAAATTAATATTATTATGGAGATTAAAACACCATCTATTTAGAGAGGGATGTGAGTATATTAAGAGAAGTGAAGGGCCATAGAGCAGAAATGAAAAACTTAAAAAAATGCTTAAAATATTATATAGGTATAAAGAGGTAGTACTGCTATTAAGGAGTTTAATTCCTAGAGGTTTTGAATTGAGTAATAAATTTGTGGATTAAGTGTGTACACAATGGGGGATAGGGTCTACTAGTTAAATACGGGTTTATCTGAGGATATGCAGGACAATAGTTAAGTCACTTAAAGAAGATCTAAAGAGAGGAATAGGTGAAAAGGATAAGAAAGGGAGAAAAAAGATCAGAAGTTCAGTAGAGCTAGACAGAAAACAAAAAGATAGTTAAGAAAGAAAGACAAAGAAAAGGAAGACAAGAAAAGAAAGGAATACGCACATTCACGTATTCCTAAAATAAAAATTATAAGAGGAAAAAAAGTTACTGGAAAACAATTATTTTTTCAAAAAAGTCAAAAATTAAAGATTAATAAAATTTTTAGAAAAGGAAAAAAAAATTTATATATATAAGGTACCAAAAAAAATGAAAAAATAAAAAGAAGAAGAAGAAGAAAAAAAAAGTTCTTTGATTTTTTGGGGGTAGGGGTGGGAAGAATCCTGTATCTCCCTTTTGTCTGTAACCAGCCTCTTGTTGGTGTCTGTGGTCAGCTTGAGGTCCTGTGACTTGACTGGTTTCTTAAGTCAGTTTGTTCGAACAGGCAGAAAAATGCTCTGTTTACCCAAGATTATGAGATCCCCCTCCCAGATTAGTTTAATGGGAGGCAGATCTGCTTTGAGAATCACAAAAGAGGGGGATGCAGTGGTGTGGCTAGGTTCTGGGTAGAGTTGACGACTTTCACCTATAAATAGCTTTTCCCTGGGGCTATCTTGTGAAAAAAAAAAAAAAAAACTCACGGAGCCCAGCCTGGAGCCATTCTCAGGGTTTCTGTTTTTCAATTGATTGTTGAGGCTGCTAGAGGGAGGGGCAGCCTCTGGCTCTGGTTACCTAGTGAGGAAAGCCACTCCAATGGCTGGCACCTGAGCTGGGTGATTTTTCCCTGGATGGAGCTGAGTCTGGCAGGACACTTCGCCGTTAAGTTCTTGTGACCTGCTAAATGACTCCTTTTATTCCAAGGCCTGAGTTGGAGCTGGCAACTCCTCCGAGCTTTGTCGGTATCCAAGATGGAGATCACCGGTGCTGGGGGGGGAGGAGTGGCCTTCCCTCCTCTGCTCCCTGAGAAGGAGTGAGGCCATCGGGCTTCTACTCTTGCTGAGTCTTGGATCCTGGGTCGTCTCTGGTCTGCAAACTGCAGGATGAAGATGTCCTCTCCTTGTCGGCTCTTGTTGGTGTTGAGTAGAATCTGCTTGCCCGCTGCATCTAGCTCCTTCGTCACGGACTCTCTGTGTGGGTGCTCAGGTATGGCCCCAGCTGCAGTCTCCACCAGGACCCTGCTGCCACTGCCGTGGTGGCGGCTGGCTAGCGCTCAGATGTGTCTTCTTGCCTTGGCTTTCCCTCTCTTATCTAACTCTCTGTCCTGTGATGGCACACTCGGTGTGATTCTCTGGCTTAGGACTGTTCACTGGAACTCTAAAACTGCTTTCTATTCGAGAGCTTGTTCAGATTCCAGCTTCTCCTCCGCCATCTTCCCGGAGAGCCCTAGTTTTCTTTCTTTATCAATGCTATAAGGTTCCTTAATTTTTATGTATGATCTTCTTTCTCTTCTTCCCTCATCTTTTCTTTTTACTAACCTTGACTTATTTCATATTTTCAATATTTAAAAATGTGTTGCCTCTTTCCATCTTTCCCAGTGAGATGTTATTTAGTTCAACTTAATGTAGGTTTTAAATTCTCATGCAATGAAAATTGATTTCCTCTGCTCCAAAGTATACCTCAGTAGTTCAAAAGTCCTTCTTTGATCTGGCTGACCCACTACAAAGACCTTACAGGTATGTTTTTTAACTTTTTACATCTCCTGATATGTTGAAATACAATATTCAATATTTCCCTTAAAACTCAACCCATTACTCCTTGACTTCAGAAAATAACTCTGCAGAAGGTCAGTAATGCTTTCTGTCTTAAAGCACTTCGTGCTTAATTTTCAGATATTATTTTAAATCATCTACACTTCACATGACACTGTAGAACAAAAGTAACATACAGCACTATTTTTCTCTCAATTGCTATGAAGGTGTACATTGTTACATCTGTTGTTATTGAACTACCCATTCATTTTGAGCTCCTCTAGTTTGCTAATATTTTCACAATTCTTCTTGGGACTCATTTCCTCACAGGTCTCTGTCATTCTGTTTCCTTTAGTTTGATTAACATCTATCCTTTCCTCCTCCCTTCATTTCTTCCTTCCTTCCTCTTTTCCTTCTCTCTTTTCCCTCTCTTTTTTCTTTATTCCTTCCTTCCCTCTTTTCTTATTCTTTCTTTTTCCTTTTCTTCCTTCATCCCTCCCACCCTCCTTCCCTTTTCCTTCCTTCCTTCCTTCCTACCAATAACGATTTTCCTATTGACTTTTGTAGTTTTCTAATTATTTTGACAGTTATCATCTTATTTTAGTACTAAAAGAAAGTATTAAAAGAAAGTTGTGAGGAAATTTGATATCTGTTGTTGGAGGCTAGATGTGACGAGGAACATTCAAGAGACTCACTTCTCTACCAAGATCTAGGCATAGTGGTGAGCACCTATCATCCAGCTATA
This sequence comes from Dipodomys merriami, assembly GCF_024711535.1. Lineage (NCBI taxonomy): Eukaryota > Metazoa > Chordata > Mammalia > Rodentia > Heteromyidae > Dipodomys > Dipodomys merriami. Next base: position 2,174,477 of record NW_027206546.1, on the reverse strand, counting down.
CCAGGTAGCCTAAACTACATAAATTGTGATCCAAGCAGATGTCTAGACAAGAATCAAGTCCCTCTGTTAAAAAGAGCCAGCACATGGGGCTGGGAAGTTGGCTTAGTGGTAGAGTGCTTGCACCACATAAGTAAAAAGAAAAAACCCAGAAATGGCATTGTGGCTCAAGTGGTAGAGCACTAGCCTTGAGCTGAAGAGCTGAGGGACAGCGCCCAGGCCCAGAGTTCAGGCCCCACGAAAGACCCCCCCCCAAAAAAATAGCCAGCACAGAAAAGGGCTGGAGTCATGGCTTAGCTCTACAGCTATTGCCTAGCATGTGCGAGGCCCTGAGTTCAAATATTAAGATTCCCCTAAGCCCCTCACCCAATAAAATGTTCTTAAGAAATCTCTCTATTAATAAAGCATGAATGTAAGTCCAGGCTGGTTAAGTGGTTTGACTAAAACTTGTTTAAGTAGTAAGTGTCAAAACTAAGACTTGAAATGAAAGTCCATAACGTAATGGAACTGTTATTTTTTTTCAGTCAGCATTTAATTTATTCAACAATTCTTCTCATGAGCCAAGAAATACTTTAAACATTGGAAGTCTATAAAGGAAACCAAACAGATGAGGTCAATGCTGTCATGAAATTTAAATACGAGCTAGGGCGTAAAGACAATCAAAAATGCTTTCAAGTGGAAAACAATTCTACAGAACATTATGATACAATATGACTTGCAGAGAGGAGAGTCATGTTTGGATAAGAGCCTTTGAACTGTGCTGCCATTAATGGAAAAAAAAAGGCCAACTAGAGAAAAATCTGTAAGATTGAAGATGACTTGCTTTCTTACGGGTAAATATTCTTTAAACTACTAGAGTATTTTTCCTTCTCTTTTTCCTAATATGTATAGTGTAATGTGAAGGGAGTGGTTAGAAATTGAGCGGGTATGGGCAAAAGTATGTAACATGCATCTTTGTGATTTTTTTTGTCAGTTGTGGGGCTTGAACTCTGGGCCTAAGTGCTGTCTCTGCACCCTTCAGCTCAAGGCAAGCACTCTACCGCTTGAGCCACGGCGCCACTTCTTGCTTTCTAGTGGTTTATTGGAGAGAAGAGTCACACAGACTTTCTTGCCCGGGCTGCTTTGAACTGTGATCCTCAGATCGAAGCTTCCTGTGCAGCTAGGATTACAGGCATGAGCCACCGGCTCCTGGCTGTAAAATGGATCATAAGGCAAGGCTGAGATTGGATTTCTGACAAAGCTTTGCTATATTTTAGTGCTACCTAAGCAGGGAGAAGCTCCACAACTAAACTAGTCATCTTTGTGTCATGACATCAAAATGCTGGAGACATTTAATTTTATATAGAGGGCAAGTCTATTTAGCTCACACATTTGGAGTTTTAGGTACTATTGCCTCTGCACCAGATCAGTTCTGGAAGGTATTTCATGGCACAAGGTGGAGAAAATGACAGAGGTGGCTGTAGGAGTATGGGTAGTGAAGGTCTACAAAGACTATTCCAAGGACACACCCTCAGTGACCTAGGACCTCCCATGAGGTCCCATTTCTCAGAGGTTCCACCCACTCATTGGTGTCCTTAATCCTTGGGGAAAACTTAAACCACTCCCAAACAATAGTGCCGGATTTTTCCAAAAGTGGCTCATTTCATATGGATATAGATATTGATATAGGTATACATCTATATATACCTATATCTATATCTATATCATATAGATATAGATATATGTATATAGTCAGTGCGGGGCTTAAACTCTAGGCCTGGGCCCTGTCCCTGAGCTCTTCAGCTCAAGGTGAATGCTCTACCAGTTGACCCACAGTACCACTTCCGGTTTTCTGGTGGTTTATTGGAGATAAGTATCTCATGGACTTTCCTTCCCACGCTGGCTTTGACGGTAATCCTCAGCTCACCCTCATAAATAGCTAGGATTACAGGTGTGAGCCATTCAAACTCAGCTCCATTTATAGTATAAAGGTAATCAGTCCGAGCCCGGTGCAGTCAATTCATGCCTTAATCCCAACTACTCAGGAGGCTGATATTTGAAGATCATGGTTCAAAGCTAGCTGGGCAGCAAAATCCTGGTGAGACTCTTATTTTCCAACTCAAAAAACTGGAAGTGGCTCTGTGACTCAAGTGGTAGAGTACTCTCCTTGAACAAGAAAGCCTCAGGGACAGTACCCAGGCCCAGATTTCAAGGCTGATAGCTGACAAAATAATAATAATAATAATATAAATTTGGCTGTGCATAATAGAATGAAGGAGCTAGAATAGATCTGGAAATAACCAGTCTAAAGCCTATAATGTTATTTCTGGAGATTAAAAAGATAGCAGTGGATATATAGGTGGATATATAGGACATATGGGATATATCTATATGCTATATATGGGATATGCTATATATGGGATATATATAGCAGTGCATATATAGGAGATATAGGTCAATTATGGAAACACTTCAGAGGTAGCGTCAGCAGAATTTGATGTGGAATTTAAGAAACAAAATTTACCAGACATGAGCTCCTGACATCAAACTTTAGTAAAATAATGGTGGTATTGGTGCTAATCAGAAGAAAATGTTGATTTCTATACACAAATTTACACATGAATGTACAAAAATCATCAGAGAAGCAGGATGAATGTAAATACGGAATATAGTTTAAAATATTTGTTAAAAGTAACTGGACACTGAAGGCTTACCCCTGTAATCCTAAATAAGCTGTAGGGTGGCATCTGAGGATCCCTTTTTAAAGTCAGTCTGTGAAGACAAAAATCAAGATTCTTATCTCTAATCATCCAACAAAAAGAGGCTAAAATGGAGCTGAGGCTCAAGTGGCAGAGTAACAGCTTGGAGCCACTGCTAAGGGAGAGCTGATGGACTTGAGATCAAAGTCCCAGTCCAGTACCCCAACACATACAAAAATAAAATAAAGTAAAATCAATTGTTCAGATACCTTTTATATTTCAGTACAAATGTTTCTAGCAATACAAGAAAGTGGTACGTAATTTAAAGAAATAGTCACCATTTTATAAAGTAATGGTTAATATACACTATGGAAAGAAGGTTGGAAATTTAAATAGTCAAAACCTTAGTAAATTTGTAAGCAATGTCTGTGCAAGTGATCTCTGAAAGAAATATGAGTGACACAGATTCTGCTTCATCAGTGATCAAAACATTAGAAATTTTTAATGATGAAACTGTCAAAATAAAATTTAAAAAAACCTTTGAGGAAAGCGTGATCAGAAAACCACTTTCCTAACTTTGTACACAGTAAGTTTGAAGAAACTTTTGTAGGGAAAAAGATAGCAAAAGTATTTACAATTCCCTCTACAGACACAGTAATCACCATTCTAGGGAATTATTAATAGATAATTAATCGCAGGCTCAAAAATTAACTTTTTTGCTGCAACATTACCCTGTAAAATTATACTAGCTTGTCCAGTGAAACTATTGTTCACCTATATTGTTAATACAGTTGAGTGAATATCTGTTGGCATTTTAATTTACTTGCAATATGTTTCATGGACATCATTGCTTACAAAATAGTCTCCATATTGTGGTTTTCAATGTACATGAAATAATATGTTGATAAGGAGGCAGATATAATAGATAATACATAGATAATAGATAAGGCAATGAAGCAAATAGAGTAAAATAAGCAACAATACACTTACACATTTCAAAGAAAGGGAACATATTAAAGATTGTATGTAACCAAGTGAAGCAGAAAAGAGAAGACACGGAGAAAAACTGGATCAGGATGAAGACTGGAATAATGTCAGGCAGGGATAGATGGTTTGTTTTCTCCTCTGGGGAGGAGACATTGTTTATAATGGTTTCTGTGGTGGGGTTCTACAAAGCTGCAACCAGAGACACCATTCTGGTGTTCTGGATCCACAGACGATGCTGCTTTGGACAAAGGCCACACCGCAGGTGAACACTATCATCTTGTCTGTGTCGTCCCCTCTCCTGTGTTGTTCTGTTAAAAATATTCTGTCTTCTGTCACCTGAAGGTATCTCCTGTCTCCCTTTTCCTGTTTGTGCTTCTACCTATGTTTCTAACTAGAAGAAGTCAGTAGTAAGCCAAAGAAATATACTGATAGAGCAAATTCCCACCAACGGAAATATGGAATATAGAGAGAAGATAGGTGTGACAAACAAGGTAGGTAAGCAAGGTAAGCGGCAAGCAGGAGAAGCAGGCTGACAGGCTGAAGGTAGATATGAAGTGTGAAGGTGAGAGAGAAGGAAAGAAGGCAAGACATCAGGCAGGCTGAAGGAAGGAAGTTATGAAACAGACTTTACTTTATGAACAAACAGAGATGATAAGAAGTACTAACCAGGATTTCAATAAATTTGTGAGATTATACTGGGAGTGTCTAGAAATCTTTAAGTGATCAAACATATGAATGTAGTATAAAAAGATATATCATAATTATTTTAAACCTAATTTTCATGGAGTAAAAATTAATAACTGACATATTTACGATTTATTAGTGATATTTGGTTTTATGATACACATTCCAACAGCTGTCTGAATTGCACACTTTGTACTTGTAAGTAAATAATATAAAATTGTAAATGTTATAAAGCTAATGCTAAAGGCTTAATATCTGGCAGCTTAAACTTTTCTAAGTACAGAGGGGAGCAGAGAAAGTGCCTCAGAAGAGAAGCAATTTGTGTTTGTTCACAGAGACAAATCAATGGCTGCATTTCTTTGACATATCAGTAACTGGAAATTATGTCTCCATGGAGAAACTGAAAAGGATTGAGAATAATTGAAAAAAAAAGATGTATTTATCCTTCTCACATCACTTATAAAAAATAAATTAGGAATTTTGAAGTTTCATATTCAAACATATTAAAATTATTTTTGCATATGTACTACACTTTACAAAAACATAGCACTTCTCTCAGAGTAATTTTACTTAGCAGATTCGACTTCTGTGGATCTCTATGAATTTCAGTGTTACTGCCTTTAATGCACACAAGATAAAAGGGAACAGAGAGAACATCTTTGCCCACAAAGCCTCAATGTCTCAATGCTATCAACATTGTGTAATTGTAATAGCCCACTGGATTGCTTAGCCCTAGTTTTCTTTTTTCTTTTTGGCTAACACTGGAGTTTGAACTCAAGGCTTCATGCTCTTCCTTGCTTAGCTGGTGCTCTGCTACTTGAACCACACCCCTACTTCTGGATTTTTTGCTGATTAATTGGAGGTAAGGTTACCCCAGGCTTTCCAGCCAGTCTGCTCAGGTTGACTTCAAACTAGGATCCTAAGATCTCACCCTACTGAATAGCTAGAACAATAAGCTTGAGCCACCTGCAGTGTTCTTTATTTTACATCCTAATTGCTGTACTAGAATGTTGTCAGTAATTTCAATGAAGAAAATCATAATTAAATTGCAAACTGTGCAAAACAAAAATGTTCTTTCTACTTTATAAATAAAAAAAATAGATGGAGGGATATTAAGTCTGTTGCCCAATTAAATACTTTTGGGGTTGAGTGCTGTCCCTCAGCTCTTCAGCTCAACACCAGTGCTCTGTGGCTTGAGCCACAGCATGACTTCCGGTTTTCTGGTGGTTTATTGGAGATAAGAGTCTCACGGACTTTTTGCCAGGCCTGGCTTTGAACCCCGACCCTAAGATCTCAGGCTTCTTAGTAGCAAGTATGACAGGCTTGAGCCAAGGGTGCCCAGCTTCAACTGAATTCTTTTGGGAAGTATCAGGGCAGTGTTTGGGAAACAGTTATTCCTTCTAGATTGACATCTCCAATTTCATGAAAACCATAATGATACATATTTATCTTACTTATTTAAGGCTGCTGTTTGGAATTAAACACTTACTAGAAAATCCTTGTGGCTTTGGAATCTTATTAATGACATACAGAACTTAGGGTGCATGGATACAGTTTGTAATATTTGGCATATGAAAATATATACTGGCTTCCCTTGAGCTGTCATTGTTACCGGTATTCAGAAATATATTTGAATTTTGAACTTCTTTTATAGTGAAATTTGGGTTATGACAGTGTGAGTTAAAAAATGAACACAAGGAAGCTGATTCCTGGGGTGTCAGAAGGGATAGGATGTCAAGGGGGGAGGTAGAGGATGGGCAGGTGAACGCAGTCATAATATTCAATGTTTATATGAAATTTGAACTAGCCAATTTGAGAGAATAGGCTGGGTTGGGAGAGATGGGAGAGAATAAAGATGTATTGTACTCATAAACTGACAATGTTGAATTGTAACCTTTTTTTATAACTACCTAAAGATAATAAAATTATAACTGAAAATGAAGAGTGTGAGTTTAATAATGTGGTTTTATTTTATCCTTAAAGCCAAAGAAAATGAAAACAGTAGCAAGCATGATGATTTTTCTGAATTTTTTTTAATAAGCAATTATTTGCTGGTTACCAGTAGCTCACTATTTTAATGCTAGCTACTCAGGAGGCTGAGATCTGAGGATCATGGTTCGTAGCCAGCTGGGGCAGAAAAGTCCTTGTGAAACTCTTATCTGAGTTTAATCACTCAAAAAGTGGAATTGGTGTTATGATTCAAGTGGTACAGCGCTAGCTTTGAACACAAAGAGTACAGTATTCTTTTGCTGAGTTCAAGCCCCACAACCCCAAAAAATTAATAAACAATTGTATGTTCAGTTTACAGAGAGAAAGAGAGAGGAAAAAGGGAGAGAGAGAGAACATGACCTTTGTTTTAGCTATAAAGAATAGTTTTTAAAGTTTTTTAAAGTTTAATCCTGGTACCTTGCAGACAACAGGTATATTAATCATAAATGATGTTTCACACCTGCTCCAAGAGCAGGGATTATAAAAACTTAACAATGAGTAGTTCCTACCTTTTTATAATCCCAGTACTATTAGAGAAGAACATGTAGATAGCTAATTATAAACTTTTTGGTATTTTTTATTACACTCATTATTAATCTCATAGCTAATGCTACTCTTATTTGATAAGTATACATAAAAATGATACATACATACAGAGTATACAAATACATACTAATTTGTGTGTATATTTCCTTGTATAAACTATTTCAAAATAGATGACAACTATGTAAGTTACAGAGTCCTTCCACTTTTATTAGGGAACAGTTTGTAATTAGAAAGAAATTAATAAGCAATATTTACATAATAGAATGTTTGAAGTTATTGTGCCTATGCCTGCTGGACATTATAGGGAATCACATAGAATGATACCCTTGACTACAATGATACATATTTTAATTATAATTCTACTGTAAAAAATAACTCAGTTTAGACTAACAAAATGTATTATTTGTGTGAACTTTAGATAACCATTTGAATTTTCGGTCAAGTATCAGAATGAGGATAACTTAAACCCACACAGATGTTATTAAGCTCACATACATTTCTCAGAAATTCTTACCATAGTACTACCTACTGTCTAGCTCAAATGCTGCCTTCCAAGAGTAGTCGAGCTGTAAAACTTGATTCCTTATTTCAGCTAGCAATTATCATATTAATATTTTAATTTTTAGGTAGGAAAGAATAGAGCAGGATACTTTATTTCCATGCAGATATGTTTCTTTTAAAAATTAAAATAAGAAGCTGTCTTTCTTCCATTCAATTTTTTAGCTCCCTTATCGAAGATTAGATGGCTATAAGTCTGTAGGTTCATTTTTGGGATTTCAATTCTATTCCATTGGTCCTGAGGTCTACTTTTGTGCCAGTACCAAGCTGTTTTGATTACTATGGCTTTGTAGTAGAGTTTGAAATTTGGTATTGATATTCCTCCAGCACTGTTCTTTCCATTGAGGAGCGTTTTTGCCATTGGGGTCTTTTATTGTCCCATATGAGTTTTTGGACTGCCTCTTCTATTTCCTTGAAGAATGAGGTTGGAATTTTGATAGGTATCACATTGAATTTGTAGAGATCAGATAAGGTGATGTTAGGGAAATGAACCCTAAGATATGCATTCAAAAGATTTTTTTCTTTCATGTGATTGTTTCTAATGCATTATAAGATTATTTCTTTGTTGCTTTGTATGTCGCTCCACCACAGTATAACCCGTGCTTTCACTGTATTTGATGTCTGTATAATTTGTGGAGGGGATGGGGAAAAACAAGTCATTTAAATAGGGATGCAGGTGGACCCATTGCAACAATGAGAAGTACAAGTCCTTAGGTCGAAAACGAACTTTACAACTTTGGGGGGGGGCGGAACGGATTGGGGGTGGGGAGGATTGGGTGAGAGGGGCGGGGAGGATGGGAAGGAATGGGAAGGGGAAACAAAGGAGGAGGCTATAATGCTTGATAAGAAATGTAATCGTTACCTTGCCCATGTAAGTGTAACCCCTCTGTACGGCATTTTCACAATAAAATAAAGACTTTTCCTGCCTGGGCTGGGTTTGAACCGTGATCCTCAGATCTCAATCTCCTGAGGAGCTAGGATTATAGGCACCGGGGTAGAGTGAATCTTGATATCACCTCTCAAACCACCCTTTCCCTTATTTTTCTTAATTGTGGAGGATAGGTATTGATTTTTTTCATCATTTAACAAAATAGTTTAAGTATATAATGCATCTTGTTGTTTTCATTCTGCTCCAACTATCACTTCTCTTATTTTTCTTGAATTTAATTTTAATTTTAATTTTTTGTGAACATACTGTACAGAGGGGTTACAATTAAATGGGCAAGATAATGAGTACATTTCTTATCAAGCATTGCAGCCTCCTCCTTTGTTTACCCTTCACATCCCTTCCCAACCTCCCCCCTGCCCTCCTACCCAATTTCCAAACCCCCCTCCCCCTGCCCCCGGCACCAAAGTTGTAAAGTTTTTTTCGACATGACAATTTGTACTTCTCATAGTTGCAACGGGTCCACCTGTATCCTTAAACGACTTGTTTTTCCCCATCTAACTTCTCTTTTTATTTTTCTTAACTTTGTGTTACACACAACCAATTTTGACTGCATTCTCCTCCTTTCACTATTTCATTTTTCTACCCCTCTACCCTTGGCCAAAGCTGTCCTGTTACTGAGGTATTAAGCCAAGCACAGCACAGAGATGCAACATTATAGCTCATGGTCTGAAATTCATCAGAATAAAATCCTCATATAAAAGCTCATGTAATGCTATTATATTTAAAATAGTTTTGTCCAATTGGTTGTTATAAGAACACTAAGTATAAATTTTGTTATACCTTAATATAGTACAATTCTGACAAATCAAAATGAAAACAACATTGAAAATGATTGCTACATAATTTGAATATTAAAAGGGAATTTTATATTATAATGTAGAAAAATTAGAAAGAGAACATGAGTTGTTATATAAATAAAATGTATAAATGAAATATTAGCAATATTATTTACATTTTTGAATGATATAAACTTCAAGCAAGAACAAAAATATGAACGTAAATTTAAAATTAAGATGTACCTGCAGTTTGTAGGTAAACATCTTGTGAAAAAAAACCTCATAATTAATAATATTAATAGAACTTCATGTGACTTCATAAATGATAGAACATTATTGTAATTTAAATCTCAGTGAATTGCTTCTTTATGCACAGAAATAATGATCATAAAACAGTATAAAACATTCTAATATTATAAGTTAAGATTTTATTATTATCCTATATAGTCAATGTGTATTAGAGAATGGACACACTAGGTATTGTTTTAAATATTTATCCAATTAGTATATATACATATATATGTGCATACATATATTTGCATATATACATGTATATTTACATATATAGTATAAGGATCAATAATCTTAATAGTTATATATTTATGTATATATGACACACACACACACACATATATATATATATAATGAGATGATTAATAATCTTAAATTCACAAGAGGAATGGCATTTGATGGTAATGAGTTTACTCTGATGTTTAAATGATTTGTTTATCTTTGGGAAAGAAGTAATTAAAAATACAGTTTCACAAAACCACAAATATTGTAATAAATAACACTTATTCATAGAATCTTATTCTTAGACTCTTGTTCATAGACTGCTTTGTTGAATGGCAGCTCTTTTGTACAACTATTTAAAGATATTATAAATGGTAATATTTTTTAGAAAAGAATATTTATATTTCTTTAGTCATTGATTAATTTCAATAATGTGTAGCATCACTGATAATCATCCAAATCCAAACTTTTTAAAGTAGAAAATTAACAAATATGACCCCAAAAGCATAATAAATTCATAATTACTTGGCAAACAAAATCTTCTCAGTAAAATATGACGGAGCTCTTCTCTCAGTCCAGATTTTTGTTGGCTGTTTGTAATTACTGGTATATTGAATTTTATTTTGCTTTTCATATTTTTCTTTCTTTGTCTTTCTTTCTTTCTATTTTCGCCCTTCCTTCTTTCTCTCCTCCCTCTCCAATCCTTTTTTTATTATTTCTCTATAGTATGTTTGCATGTTAGTATTGGACAAGTTATTACTATGTGAAATGCATATGAAATCATTGCAAAAATATTTATATGACAAGTTTTAATTTCCTTAATATCCCATCCCATCAAAATCTCTTCTCTAGATGTTTTTTATAATATTAACCGTTGTTAACTGTGTAGCATATACCACGCAGTGTGCTAAAACTCACTATCTTATTTCATTTTGTAATTTTTTCAAAGCATAGATTACTATATGTAGGCTATGCTGAGGGTATTTACAATGAATATATTATGTATCTCAGAGGCAGCAAATATACTTTTAGGCATTTGAATGTGAATGCCAACTCCTTTTGTACAAGTATTTAAAGATAATAAAAATATTTTTTAAAAGTAAAGAGATGATTTACCCAAAGACAGTTTTATAATTTTCTCATGATATGAGGAAATATTTTTGAAAGCCAACCACTTCTATTTTTGTCAAGTGTTTTATTTTGTCTTTGGTATGCTTTGCTAGTAGAAGCAGTTTGTTAAATTCCTTCGTTATTCTGAAAAACAGGATTATTTTTTAATTATGCTTTCATTCTCTTCATCATCAAGGATCTAATTAGGAAAATTGTTATGATAAAAATGTTAGTTTGTACTAGAAAGTCAGCAGTAAATTAAGAATGCCTTTTTCTATTCAAGGAATTTTGAGAAACAATCTGAAAATTACACTATTACAATGATTCTAGTTTAAAGTCTGTTTTCATCACAATACCATATATTCTTGGGGTAGATATGTAAGAGACTTACTGAATATGACTAAATGAATATCATAAAGGGTGCTTAACTTGAAATAATATGGAATCTGTGTCATAATAGAACATAAGTCACTAGGCAGAGAAGACATGGAAATCATGACTGAAAATGGTACAGGTTGTTTTCAGTTGGTAAGAAAACAAACAAACAAACAAACAAAACTATTCATTTGAAGAATGGCAGGAAATTCATCAGTAATTCAGGTACTGTTAGAAGCAAACTCTCAATCAGCATAAAATATACTAAATCATCAAAGACTAATCTATCAATTTGCATATGCTGTTTAGTTTAATAATTGTCGAAGTGCTGTGTAAGAGGCACTGTTTTCCTCATTTCATAGAAAAAATGGAGTCTTAATAGTGATCCAAAACATGTGTTGATTTTAGCCTGACACTTTCTAGGAAGTGGCAACTGTTCTGTTTGACTCAATGTGAACATTGCCTTTATTTTACTTACCATCATGCTGCCTCTACATTAAAATATTTTGGGGTTTTTGTTCACTTATTAAATGTATATTGATCATATAAATACTAAGGGCTGGCTCCTTACTTTGAAGGTATTCAGAGTCTTATCAGGAGAAAGAAATATACACATTCAATAGCACAACTTATGTGATGTTCTAACAAGAAACATATTTTTATTTATTAAAAATTCACTTTAATATCTATTTGATAAATTTCACTTATTAAGGAAATATTCATTTATTTAACATGACATCTGTACAATCCATCATTTTAGTGATCATTGTTGGCGGTAAAATGACTATTCTACTTAATAGGTTTCAAGGGAATGATTTAGCATTGATGAAAACTCCTCATATCCCATAAGAAAGAGTGAGCCAACACAGATGGAAAGACATAAAATGTGTGATAGAACTATGGTAACTTAATTGCTTTTATTCTACTCTTTAGGAGAAAGGAGATGACATCTTAGTTCCTACCATTGGTATGACAGATAACATTTGAAATATAAAGTATTAATGCTTATTTGACTTTTAGGCAAATTTTCTATTTTCTTTCCTTCTGGAAACTTAAATATTAATGTTAGCACATTATTCAATTATGTTATATCATTTACTTGAGTAAAGAAGAAAAGAATATCTTTTTTCAGAGGAAAACCAATGTACCTAACCTAATTTTTCTAATTTGAAATAATGATATATACTACACAATGTGATATCATTCAGTATATCAGATTCATCATATTGATCCCTATAAATACTTTCAGATGTGACATGTTTGAATCATTTTTTGAGGGGGTACGGTCATGGGGCATGGGCACGGTCCCTCAGCTCTTCAGCTCAAGGCTAGCTTCTACCACTTGAGACACAGCGCCACTTCTGGCTTTTTTCTTTTTTCTTATGTGGTGCTGAGGAATTGAACCCAGGGCCTCAGGCATGCAAGGCAAGCGCTCTACCACTGAGCCACCTTCCCAGCCCGCTTGAATCATTTTTTAATCTGACAATATTCCAAGAAATTGAAGAACAAGATATGTATGTAATTGACCACTTGGGAAATTCAAGCCTCTTAAATAGAGATAAGTTTAATATATTCAAATGTAGAAACTGAAGTAGAAAATAAAAATAAGAATCTATGTAGAATATAATAGAAAATTTGGAAATTTGAATTCCTCTATCAATTATACATATCTTATGATTGTTGCTACACAAATAAGCAAAAGTAATATATACAAGTATAAATTGCATTTAAATATTCTGTCCTCAAATGGTCATAGTTAAAACTCAGAAGAAAATTAGTAAGATAGAGAATTGTAAAGATATTTTCATATCAGAAAGGCATATTTTCTAATTTTAAAGGACATATGAATGGAACAACCAAAATATTTCTCTGGAAAGCATTTATATTTAAAACTCATCTAGCTTGATATATAAAAAAGTGTTAATAAGTAGCTGCTTTTATGACAATGTAAGAAACCCAATTATTTTAGCCACACTAGCAATCCTGGTATATTTTACAACATTAACATTCAGAAAGGTACACTACCTGGGCTCTGTTAGCCTAGACCACTTGCAAATAAATTTTTGTCACTCTCAGGAGATCAACACCACAGCACACTCAGTATATGATGTCTCTGGGCCAGCTACTTTCTTTTCTTTATAATAATAACTTTTTAAAAATAATTTTATTCTGTAGGTCGTGGGGCTTGAACTCTGGGCTTGGGCACTGTCCCTCAGCTCTTCAGCTCAAGGCTCCTGCTCCATCGTTTGAGCCACAGTTCTACTTCTGGTTTTCTGGTGGTTTATTGCAAGTAAGAGTCTCATGGAAAGCCTGGCTCAGGTGGTTCATGCCAGTAATCCTAGCTACTCAGGAGGCTGAGATCTGAGGATCATGGTTCAAATCCAGCCCGGGCAGGAAAGTCTGTGAGACTCTGATCTCCAGTAAACCACTAGAAAACCGGAAGTGGCGCTGTGGATCAAGTGGTAGAATGCTCGCCTTGAGCTGAAGAGCTTAGGGACAGTGCCCTGGCCCAGAGTTCAAGCCCCGCGACTGAAAAAGAATAAAAATAAACAAAGTATCTCAAGACTTTCTGGCCAGGACTGTCTTTGAACCGTGATCCTCAGATCTCAGCCTCGTGTGTGGCTAGGATTACAGGTATGAGCCACCAGTGTCCAGCTTGCCATTTGCATTTTCTTAGTTTTTTTCTGAAATTAAAAAATACAATAATTACATACAATTTTTTCAATTAATGACCATTTTTGAAAAATTGCAGAAGCATAGAAACCATCTAGGAATCTTTTAATCATCCAAGAAGAACACAGGATATATCACACACACATACGAATATTTCACATGCATAAGTATATATTTTTGACTGCCTCTCACAACTTGTGATGTTTTTACCTTGTGTCATTGTTTTACATGTTGTTTAAAGTCTTATAAAAGAGGAATTATTTTCTTAATTTCATAAATTAAAAATGGAGGCTTAGATACACTAAAAATTTGTTGGGTGTGTGGTAGCCTACACATATAATCCCGGCAACATAGAAAACCATATATAGAGGGATCATACTCTGAATCTAGCCTGGAGGACAAAGATGATAAATAAATAGTACAACACAGACACATGCACATACAAGGTTGTTAGTGTGGCTCAAGTGATAGAGTATTTGTCAGCAAGGACATGGCCATGAATGAGTTCTAATTCCTAGACTTTGTTTACCTTCACACTTGATATTTCGCTTTTTATCTTCCCATTAGGTCCCTCATTTCCAAATTCCCAGTACTACTTGTTTCACACCTATACTCTTGTTTGTTTCATTGTTTGCAAGTTCAGGATAGACAAAATATGTGGTACTGCCCTTTGTGTGTCAGTCTGGTTTATTGCTATTAACATGACTATCTCCAGTTCCATCTATGTTTCCTGCAGTTGATGTAAATTTGCATTTCTTCATGATAGAATAAATCTCCTTTATGTGCTAATACCTCATTTTCTAATCTGTTCATCTCCTGATGATGCCTAAACTGGTTCCACTGCTCACTATTGTGAGCAGTGTGTCAGTGATGTGCAATAACTCTACTGTGGACCAATTTGATCTGTTTGTGAATATACAAAAAAGTGAGATATCTGCTACATTTTAGTTCTATTTTTACCTTTTCTTTGGAAAGTCTCTACTGGTTTGCATAATGGCTACCCAATTGTACATTCCCACTAGCAAATATATGAGTTTTATTAGTTACCGGCATCCATGCCAGTATTTGTTGTAATTTTCTTGATGATTACCATCCCATCAAATGAACACTGATTTATGAGGGTGTGGTAATATAAGTACTTAAAATTTTCCTAAGTTAATTTTTAATATATTTTATTGTAAAAATACTGTACAGAGGTGTCTAAGGCAATTATTATTTTCTCATTGGGTTGGGTTTAAACTCAGGACCTTGCACTTAGTAGACAGCCAGCCCTTTTTTGCCCTTTTTAAGATAAGGTCTTACTTCTTGCATGAATTCTGTGCTTAAAACATGATCTTCCTATTTTAGGCATTCACTTTAGTGAGATAACAGCATCTTAGCTTCCACAACTACCCTTCACCTGTTGAAATGGTCTCTCACGGATTTTTTTTCCTATCTGAGATTGCCCCAAACCACAGTCCTTCCCATATCAGTCTCACAATAGGAGGAAACCATCTCCAGTGATTGCATAAGACAGGGACATACATGTATATCCAGGTTATTCTTGAACCACAATCTTCCAAACTCAGCTTCCCAAGTAGCAAGGAAGATCTGCATGAGCCATCACAAGGAACACAATCAGGGACATCGGAAGGATGACTACAAACATCCCCCTTATATTGGATGAGTACTGGCTAGTACTTCACTGTACTTCCTCAGTAACCAGTACTCCCAAAACACTGAAATATTTGCACTATTTTTAGGTCAGGTAAGAATATCTTGGAAACAAAGGCAGTAAATAAGTTAAGGGAGAAAAATGTCCCCTGTTTTGGTTCAGATTGAAGAGTTCCATTGAGAAATCCCAGGAACAGAGATCTAAATAGAGTATGTCCATAGCAATTAGTATTTGTCTGCCTGTCTCACCTAAGATCTATCAAGCTACCACCCTGGGTTCCACGTGGCCATATTGAGAACCAAGAGAAGATACATTGCTTCAGGTTATTAGAGCAAGGATGGGCTGAACTTAAGGAGGCTGATGCTCCAGAGATACAGAATATAATCTCACATGAAAATATAAACTACACCAATCAGGTTACCTCTAGTGAGAGTCTGGATTCAAATAGATATGGAGAACTCAAGTTGATTACCAGTAGCTTACAGTTGATCAAAGAATAAAAACTGGAGAAGAAGAGAGAAGAAGAAAGGTGGGTGAGGCCATGGGGAGCCATGAGTAAAGAGGGGATGCTGGTCAGTGAGCTGAAGAGAGTGGACGGATGAGAGTGGACAGATTCACAGTCACAAATGGAAACTTCCAGGAATGCTGAGAAATGAGAAAAATGAAAAGCCTGCTTAACTGCACAAGGTAAAAGCAGATTAGAAATGTTCTGCACTTAAGTAATTGTAACCTCATTGCACATGGTTAGGTGAGTCTTCATCATTCAAACACACAAAAACAATGAAAGGAAACCAGGGTTAAGTGAGCTCTTTGTATGCAATGTACTTGCTGAGTGTTTATTGTATTTTCTCCTTAACTCAAAATTACATTAATATATGCAGTTAATACCAGAAAATTCTGGTCCATCATTTTCACACTAGAAATCTAATGGAATATCTAGACCTACAAAATAGAATAGCTATCATCACATGTTGTTAACAAGTATTTAAAATGTAGGCAGTATAGAGGTATCCTGGGGGAAGCCCTTAAAGGGATCTGGGAGGGCTGGGGTTGTGGGGGAGAGAACAATACAGACATCCTCACTGGGTATCAGAAAGCCATGATGATTTCAGCTCAGTTCTGCTTCACTCCAGAGACAAACCCCAGGGAAAAGCTAGAGTATAACATGGCAGCAGGAGAGAAGAGGAAGAGCAGCAGCTGGGAAGCAGAAGACCAGGAATGGATCATGCTGACAGCCTAACAGGATAAGAAACATTGGGAATAACATGAAAAGGATTGTGAAAATGGAACTGGCTGGAAGAAAAGATGGGGTTCTCTGGAGGGATTTCTAAACTGTGAAAGAATGGAAAACAGAGCTGTGAAGGAAGAAAAGGGAAGGCATGCAGTTCTGCTGTTGCAGATTGCTCATCTATTGGACCTAGAACCAGGGTTGATTGTTTATGGTAATGTGAGACGCAGAGAAGTCTAGAACCCACTTAAATCCTCTAAGGAATCACAGTTAGTGTGAGGGAGGCCAGGAGAGTTGACTTATAAAAACTGTGCACCTATCCAGCAAGAGCTGGATCCAGTAGGATGGGGGAGGATCTGCTGTCATGGTGACTCCACCCACTCTACCTGAATCACAGGATTCTGGCCACACCCCTGACTTCATGTTTTTCTGACCAATGGGATACAAGAATTGAGACCACGCCCACATTCCATGCTGCCTAGTAGCACTGGGATCCCCTCTATTGGCTCACAACACTAAAGTAGTTGAAAGAGGTAGAGGTGGTGAGTGAGTGTTGAGGAGGTGATTTTGAAGAAATAGTTGAAGGTAGACAGGGTTACTAGTGATACAACAGAGTTGATTTTAAACAGCCAGGGAATGTGCCCCCCCCCCCACCTTTGCAGTTCCAGTGCTGGTATGTCTGAGAAAAAAAAAAGAGAAAAAGTAGCTGAAGGAAGGAAACTACTGCAAGAACATCAGCAGAGGAATGGTCCTGCTAGACCTGGAGAAAACAAGAAGAAAAAAATGAAAGAGGGAGTTAACCCCAAGAAAAACACCGCTGGGGACTGTCCTTTACTCAAGGGTGCGGCCCAAGACCACGCCTAGCCTGAGCCTCTCCAACCCCTGGGCACTGTCACAGCTGCCAGGGTCCAGAGTGTCACAGGTCCCAATAACACTAAGGACCTGTAGAGACACACCTGGTGCTTGCCCTGGACTCTAGCACAATACAAAAGCGGCAGCTCTGCATTGAGATCGAACAACTGAAGCAGGAAATGAAAGAGCTGCAGGATCAACAGGGAAAAGACAAGGAGAAGATGGCCTGTGTGCATGAAGACCTAAAAGCAGAACTGGAGCAGCACAAGCTATCGATACAGATGCTGATTAGCGAAAAATCAGACTTACAATCTGCCCTGGCACACAAGCAGCAAGAGGCCAATGAAAGAGCA
Organism: Dipodomys merriami; assembly: GCF_024711535.1. NCBI lineage: Eukaryota > Metazoa > Chordata > Mammalia > Rodentia > Heteromyidae > Dipodomys > Dipodomys merriami. Next base: position 2,156,555 of record NW_027206546.1, on the reverse strand, counting down.
CTGGAGCAGGAGGGTCTTACCAGCTGTCTGCAGGCTGCATAGCAGCGCTTAACAGAACTAGAAACAACATTTTCTGCAGTCAACACCACTCAGAATGAAACTGAGAACAACAACATAGAGCTCATGAAAGCCCTGAATTGTGTGAAGCTGCAGCTCCAGGAAAAGACCAGAAGTATTGAAGACCTGGAGGATCAGAACACGGAGCTGCAGGAGAGGCTGGAAGTGCTCCTGACACAGAAGGCCGACATGAAAATGCAAATCCACAAGTTCCAAGAGGAACTAGTGGAGCGGGCAGAGTTGGAAAGCCAACTCAACAACATGAAGGAGTTGGTGGCAAGATTAAAAGAGGAGAGACACACTTTTGTGGAGGACCTGAGGCTGGAGAGCTTCAAAGGGAAGGAGAAAGTACATTAGCTGCTAGATCAGGTGAGCCAGCTGAGAGAGGACAAAGAGCAAGGGGTGAGGCAGGTGTTGGAGTTGGAGAGCAAGCTGGTGGAGCTGAGAGAGCAGCTGTCAGAGCTGTGGCACCCACAGCCACCTGCAGGGCTACAGGACCACACCATGCAGTTGCAGAAGGACCTCAAGTTCCTGGAGGAGCAACTTCACCTACAGGTGGAGGAGAATCAGAGCCTCAGTCTCCAGAGCCTGGAGCAGCAGCAGCGGCTGTGGATACTGGAAAAGAAAGCTGAGGATTGGGCACAGCATGCCGAGGACCTGCGCAAGATCCTGGAGACGATGGAGAAGGAACAGGAGACCTTGAAACACACACTGGTGCACAACTGCCAGCTGAAAGAAGAGCGGGCCCTGCTTCAGGATGCCTGGCAGAGGATGAGCGCTGAGAAGGGGGAGCTCGCCAGCATCCTGCACACAGAGCAGCAGGAGAAGACAACCCTGCAGGCAAAGCTGGATGAGCTGGAGGAGGAATTCAAACAAGGAAAAGACATGGCTGAGTTCAAGCACCAAGCAGCTGAGGATCTGCAGGAGCTGCATGACATGTACCTGGCCCAGGTGCAGGAGCTGAGCGCCTCCTGCAAACAGCACAGGGCCACTAACCAGCTGCTGATGTCAGAGAAGGAGGCCCTGCAGCAGCACCTGCTGAAGCAGGGCCATCTGATGGACCAGCTGAAGCAGGAGCAGGTGCAGAACAAGTTGCTGGCACAGGTGGAAAGGGAGAAGTTACAGGACACTCTGAAGTGCCTGGAAGCAACAAGACAGGAGAATGCGCAGCTGCGGGCCCAGCTGAGTGCTCTGGCTTTCCCAGGGAAGATAAAGGCTTGAGCCAAGAAGATGACAAGGGTGAGGAGGCGACTCAACATGATGTGATTTTCCCAGAGGATGTAGACAACCCACAGAGCATGTGGGATTTTCACATGGACACACTGTCCATCGCAGAAGGCAGGAAGGCGAGGATGAGCTGGCAGCTGCAGGAGCAGCAGGCCCGCTGAAGGTGCCTGAGTCAGCTGGCAGCCCAGTGCCAGAGAAAGCTGGAGAGCCAGGCTACCTTCCCCCAGCGCTGCATCCACAGGCTCTTCGGCAAGAAGAAGCAGGACACACAGGCTCCCAAGAATCAGCTGCACATCTGCTTCCCTGAAGACTTGGCTGGAAGGGGCACACACAGAATCATGTGGACGACCTCCAACATCGCTGCAGCCAGCGGACCCAACACCTGACCACCATGGAAGAGACCATCGTGCTGTACAAAGAACAGCTAGAAGTCCTGGAGAAGCTGTGTCAAGAGAAAGACCAGTGTGTGAGCCAGCTGTCCCAGGAGAAGAGGAGGAAGAGGAAGGAGCTGAAGGAGCTGTTGCTGCACCTTACAGGGGAGAGCACAGAGTGCCAGGACATGATGCTGGCAGGCGCCCAGGCTGTGCTGCTGATGCCCACTCAGACCTCTCAGTCCCCCTGAAGACGGAGGTCAGGGAGGAGCAGCAAGTCTGTGAAGATGTGCATCTTCAAGAAAACTTGAAGCCTGTCCCTGGAGAGGCTGGAGCGCCTGGGCCCCTGAAGAGCCCCACTGCAGAGCCTCCTGTACCGCTGCTGCCTGCCATCCAGCCCCAGCAAGAGCCTACAGATGGGGGCGAAGAGTCCTGCCTCCCTGTCTTCTATAAGCCAAAAGCAGATGATGCATTTGATATCATCACCATCTAAAGACCTGGCAGCCACTGCCTAGACAAGTCGACTCCTGTCCTCTTGCAGGACATGGCAGTTGGGTGGCATTTTCTCGATTCTTGTAACTCTGGGGGAGGAGAAGGGTAACAGTAACAGAGCAGCCAATCCTGAGAGATGGCCAATCTTAAGGAAAGTATATTGGTTGCTAGTGAAGTGTCCCAGGTGATGTTTTTTACAATGACTAAATTCGTTCCATGAATGAAAAAGATGGGAAGTGATGGCATAGTTTTCACTTAGCATATTGTCTTAGTGATACGTTATAAGTCACATCTCTATTAACGTTCTGGTGTTTGTGATACATTCTTATGCTGATTTATGGCATACGTTTCATAATTCTTTAATATTTTTGAGGAGAAAATTTGTGTTTTTTCCCCTCAACTGAGTTATTTCATCATTTAACCTTGTATGTTGGTGCATTCATGCATTTTAAATATTGTGCACCGGTAACAAATTCTTTTTTTAAATTTTAATCCGACATAATGCTAGTACAGTGAGCTGAAAAAAAATAGTACAAACTGTTAAAAGGAAAATGTTGATATACCTGACAACTTGGAAAAAAATATTGATATCAGGATAAATGGAGGATTCCTGTAGTAGAAAAAATACAAGAATGTGCTGAAGTATAATGCAGAATAATAACAGACAATTGTAGAATGTGTATAATTAGAATGCCAAATATCTCAATTTTTCACTTATGAATTGTTCAAGTCGCATATTCAGTGAATCAAATACAGTATTAAAATTAATTTACTCTCTTTCTGTGTCTGTGCCTGTGTGCTGGTCTGTGGGCTCAATCTTGTGTGCTGTTCCTAGTCGAATTTTGCATCCCTTGTGGCTTTTTAGTAGATAGAGGTAAGCGTGTCACTGACTTTCCTATCAGGTCTGGCTTCTATTGCAGTCTTCAGATCTTAGCCTCCTGAGTAGCTATGCCTACTATTGAGAGCCCGTGGTACCTATCTCTGGCTGTCTGTCTGTATTTCTGTGTATGTGTCTAAGTCTGTGTCTCTGTCTCTGTCTGTCTGTGTCTGTCTCTATCTCTCTCTCTCTCTGGTGTATGTTCTCGGGCTACAAATCATGGCCTGGGTGCTTTCCTAAAGGCTAACTCTCTTCCACTTGACCACTGCCACACTTCAGTACTTAATTGACAAGAAAAGTCTTGAGGACTTATCTAGGCTGACTTTGAGCTGCAATTTTCAGATCTTATCTCTTGAGTAGCTAAGATTAGCCTTGTGAGCCCACAGTGCCCAATGTGCTATTTTTTAAATTACCACTCAAACCTAGTAGAAGATTAAAAATTAAAATGTATCCTCTTGTTTGGGACACTGCTGGCAGTAACTTCTGGGGTAATGTCACAGCATCAATGATATGTTAAAGATGAGTACACCCTTCCCACGTTGAAACCAGTGTCATCTCGGGTCCTCACAAGAAATAGAGATGTGACACATATTGCCTGAGTGCATTGTAGTTGTCTATGTCATTGCCATAATTATTCTTTCATGCATAAGTCTTTTTCTCTTTCCACAAGGAAGTGGAGTACATTCTCTCTTTGAGTTAATTTTGAGACTTCTCATGACCAGAAGAAACTGATGAAAGTGTTGCTGCTCAGTTTTGACTGCAGCTTAAAATGAGTATTATCTTCCTGTTGGCTCTTGCCTATTAATGAACAGGGTATAAAGGAACTGACTAGAGATTACTGGAAGGAAGAAGATGATGTGGAGGTGCTTTTAAATGCCCTACATTCGATGAGCTTTGTAGGATCTTGCAGCCTAACTGAACAACCTAACAATGTTCCCAGCAAATCATTGACTGAATTGCAGACCCAATAAGAAGTTGTGAAGTTATGGTTGTTGCAGGACACTAAGTTTTGCAGTGACTGGTCACAAAACAATAGATCAAATATGCATTTTATATGCAAGACAACTTGTTTTAGGCCCTGGAGTGGCACTATAAACAAGAATGATCCCTGACCTCCATGAGCTGAGTGTGTCAAGGGAGTGAACACACAGGATTACTCAATAACATCAGCATTCGAACTGGAGAACAGGGACAGGTGATTTTTCTTAATGTTGGTACTGAATTTGAACTGAGAACATCATCCTTTATAGGGAAGAATTCTCCTGGTGATCCCTGCTTCTAGCACTTTATGACACTGATCATGTTTTTCAATCATTTATTTATTTATTTATTTTGGTGCCTGTCCTGGGGTTTGAACTCAGGGTTTAGACGCTATCCCTAAGCTTTTTTTGTTCAAGGCCAGCACTCTACCACTTCAGCCATAGCTTCACTTTTGGTTTTTTGGAGCTAATAGTCTCATAGGCTTTCTTGCCTGGCCTAGCTTCACTTGGTGATCTTCAGATCTCTGACACTTGATTAGCTGTGATTACAAGCCTGAGCCATTGGCACAGATCTGAGCCACTGGCTGACACTGATCATCTTGACTCTTGCTACCTGAGTAGGCTGACATCAGAACTATGTTCCTCCTCCTCTATGATATCTGTTCTCCCTGGGATGACAAGTGGGCATCACTGTGCCTGGTTTCTTCAGTCTAGATAGAGTCTCCTGCCCTTTTCCACCTGGGTTGACCTGTACTCATTGTGCTCCCATTGCATAGCTTTGTATAGCTGAAATAGCAAGTGATTCCCACAGCATAAGCTGCTGTTGTTGTAAGCCTTCACTTAGGTTGTTTATGAACCATCATGTTAAAACGATATGTGAAGCAGGTTTGGACCTCCCTTGGGTGGGCTTCACTATTCTGTGGTTGTTGATGCGCCTCAGCTAGGATTGCCTACTGCTCAGACTAGGATCTCAGGCTCAGGCCTGCTGGGGAAACACTGGCTGTGCCTTCAAACTTGTTTTCTCAGTGACTGCTTCTATACATGACTGCTGTCAGCCCTCTGCTGATGATGAGAGCAAGAAGCAGCCAGTCCAACAGGAATCCTCCTGGCTCTCCTTAAAGACATCTACACAGTGCTAACTGTGCTTTTTAATTTGACCATGAAGAGAAGAAAGATATTGCAGTATGGAGAATTTACCTAGGCAGTGGTACCTTAGAAAACGTTTTTGTCTCCCAGGGTAGACTTACTGACTTCTCCTCAAAGTAGGATATATAGATCTATGGGAGCTTTAGCCTCCACGTGTTTTTCCTAGGATAGAACTTACTGTGAGTCATTCTGTGTGCATCAGGGTTTCCTTGGGTATTTTTCTTTCCTGTGGTTCCAGTGTCCAGCCTAAGGTCGCATCCTGGCGCAAAATCAATTTCCCTTTAGTTGGTCATTTGCACTGTGTGGCCTTTTTGCCTGGATACTGTCTCTGAACTAGGCCCCTCCTTTACCTTTCCCTGAATAGTGAATGGTTGATAGGCTATAGAGTCTCACGTGCTAAATTATGAGTATTGCAGCTAGAAAGCCAGCCATTGAAAGTTTGGAATTGTACAATTTGTGGAGCTCTAAAAACATTGTCTTTGGCGCTGTGGGCACCATTGAATATAAAAGACTTGAGCCAATGACACTAGCATTGATTTATGTTGACTTTTTGCCACTTCTCCTTCCCAGTGTTCCCAAACCAAGGAGGCCTGTTGCACAATATGTGGATCTCTGAAGTGGAAAATTTTGCCGTATACAATAGAGTTTGTTTATAAGGCCACCACTGGAGGCAAGGGAAATGAAGTGTTGGGGGCCTTTGCATTCATCGTCCAACTTTCTGGCTCCCCATTAGAGCAAGTTCCGTAAGTGGCAAGATTAGGATCCTCTCAGAGTCCAGTTTTTAACTTCCCATTTCCAAGGTTCCCTCCTCAGGCCCAAGTGCAGGGATGGTAGCTGCAATAGATTTGAGCTACTTCCAGATTCCCGAGGAGAAAACACAAAACTGCAAGACAACCATACATCAGAAGCAGTGTCTGCTGAAGTGTAATTGGGTGTAAATTGTTCAATTCTGTTTTCTGAAACTGATAAAAAAAAAAGGAATAACTGAAAGATAGTAAAGCAAAGCAGCTTTTTTTCTGCCTTTCCATTACTAGGGTGTCATCAGTAACTCAGCAACTCATTAAAATCAAACTAAAAAGAATACAGTAACTTTAGAATATAAATAGAGTTAGTACTTAAGACAAAATCACATACGGGCAAAATTGTACTTCAGCTTCCTCTAGTGCCTATAAATTCAGTCGCATACCACTTAGCAAGGCTTGGTTTGGTCATCAGTGGACTACATACATGAATGCGAGCAGAAAAGACGATTTGGTAGCTGAAGAATTGTGGGACAATGACATCAAATGCAGCATAATGTATGTGGTGATGCTTATTGAACATCCTATTTTTTGACTGCCTGTTTATTATTTTTTATTGTGAAGGTGATGTACAGGAGGTTACAGTTACATAAGTAAGGAAATGAGTACAATTCATGTCGAACATAATTCGTTTTCTCTGTCATTTTCTCTTGCTATCCCTTATAATCCCATTTCTCCCACTCTAGAGTTGTAAAGTTCACTTCCAACACAGTATCTTGTGAGTATCACTATTGCATTGGTTCACTCTTTGGACGTCTTATTTCTTTGTGTGTGTGTGTGTATAAGTTGTATTATTTTAATTAGTGAAAATAAATTATGCTTCCTTAAAAAAGCAGTATTATCACTATCTCATTAAAATCTAATATAAACCCACTCACCTTCCAAAACCAAAGCTAATATTTTACTAAAATAATACACCAAAGTCTTTACAAGTTAACTTCTCCAGGCTTCACACACATAAGAAATCCTTATGACAGACAAATTACAGCTCCATACCAAAACATAGATAGCTAGAACAAAGCCACTATGAATAAATGACACCCTGGAAATAACTGATAGGTGTTTTACATAGATTCGTCAACAATTATAGGTACAAGTTAATTTTGGAATTCAGGTAAAGAATGAAATTTATCAGTGTACAAAGTAACCTGTTTATTTCAATGCACATAATATTAAGCATCTTTTTTTTTTTTTTGCTGTTTTACTTGAATCACACTCCAGCCTTTTGTTTATATTTTGCTTTTTAGACAGGGTTTCACTAACTGCCAACTAGCCTCAAACTAAGTTCCTTATTTCTCCACCTCATAAGTAGCTAGGATTACAGGAATATACCACCCAGAAAAATAGTTACATTTAAGATCAATCCTAGTTGTTCCCTATGTAAAACCATTTTTATTTGAAAAGTGTAGACAGTTAAGTCAGAACTTACTCCAAAAATATTCTAGGATTCTTTGATAAAATCAGATTGAAAGGTGGTAGATTCCATTTCAGTCAGTGCCTGAAATAGTTTCACAAAGCAAGAAGATTTTTCTTAATGGATTCTCTCTTAACTCTGCTGTAGCTTCTTAAATCTCATAGACAGGGAAAGATGACCAGTCTTACCCTTTTGAGAACCAGGTCTTCATTTTAGGTCTTCTTTATGTAACTTAGGAATTCCTCTTTTTCCATTTGGCAGCCACTTTTTTTCCCACTGTACTTGCAGTTGCTGTAACTCAGCACCAATTTCCTTCCTGGAAGAAATGCCAACTTTTCTAATGTCAGGTCCGCTCAAAGGGAAGGGGGCAGGGACCACTTCTGCATCTGCGTGAGGAGACTGCGTTCACCCTGGTACTTCAGCAGCTCACATACTCTGGCATTTCCATCTGGCTCTCTGGAATCTACAATGAAGTTTTGATAGGGTTTCAATGGTTTTGAACGATCTGATGCTTTAACTAAGTCTTTCCTATTTTTAACTCTAAATAAGCCAATGTTTTTCCTCTTCTTGTGAAATCTTCAACTTCAAATCCCATTTTGTGACATCATCTTGTACTTTCCGCAGTGAGGCCAAGATGGTCCTTCGCTTTGCTGAGCAAGTATCAACATTTTCACTGACTTCACTATATTCTTATAAACTTGCAATTGTGGGTAAACCTTTATGAGGAGCCATATCAAGATCATAGATCAGGTGAAATAAGTCGTTTACACATTTACCAAAAAGAATTTTTTTCAGTTCTACCCAAATGCACTCTCCTGATAGTCCAGCCAAGCCTTTTGCATTTTCTGCGATTGCTTCCAAAGTCTCAGCATCATGTTTACCAGGTTTGTACACAATTCTGCCATCAAACCTGAAGTAGCTTAAAATCCGAAGTTAATCTTCTTGTATTCTTTGATGTGTTTGTCATACAAACCGTAACTTTCTTATTTTTTTAAAAACTTCATAGCCATTAAAGTAAACGAGTCAATAACCATCAAGGCCTAGAAACATGGAGTTTATAGTGAGGTCTCTGTGTTCGGCATCCTTCTGCTGGACAGTTGTGAATTCTACCTAGGCATGTCTTCTGTCAGTTGTGACATCTATCCAGTGTGGTAATTTCAAAATTGCCTTCACGAAGCATAGCCATGATGGTTCCCTGCTTCTCTCCTTTGTTGGTCATCTGAATGCCACCTGACAGAAATATCTCCTTTATTTTGGTTGGGGTGGCCAAATCGACATCTTGAAGTTTCACCCCATTTGGCAGATCCCTCACCGCTCCTCTTGCTGTTCTCAGCTCTTGATTCTCTTCCCCTAATAATTCTGTCAGACTCTTCAATCCTCCCATTAAATGGGACTGGAATCCTGGAGATTGCCGCTTCAAGACAGAGCCTTCTCTAGCCTTCGTCCTGTCCTGCCTGCCCAGGACCTAGCAGCCTCTGCATCCGGAGAAGTGGCCACACACATCTGCCAGTTGGGCACGTGGGCACATCGACCACACTTCCCTGCGTGCCCACCACACTTCCATGCGCACCCTCCACACCTCCCTGCGCGCCTACCACACTTCCCTGCGTGCCCACCACCCTTCCCTGTGTGCCTACCACACTTCCCTGCGCACCCACCACACTTCCCTGCAGGTGGGGATGAGATGTGATTTTATTCATCAACTGCCAGATGCTCACTTCCTTGTCTAGAGGTGGCTCAACCCCAGCCAAGCAAGAGGGCCAGGCCTTGAGTTCAAGCCCCACTCGCATCAAACATCAAGTAAAAAGAAAAAAAGTACATTTTCCTATCACTCTCGAAGTGCAGACTTTGGGGTGCCTTGGGGGGAGGAGGAGGGGAGCAGGACTCCAGAGAATAAACTAGATCTCCAAATCATTGCAGTCACCCCGCCTGGACCCAGAAGTCCTGCCCCCCCCAAAGAGACCTCACCGCACACAGGGGGCCCTGAGACAACCCTGGATCTGAGGATGCCACCCACCCATCTCAATGGGGGCAGGTGCTGGGGGAGTGGGAAGGCCCCCTCCCACCACGTGGATCAGGCAGATCTGACTCCCAATTGCTCAGAAACCCATCCTGGGCCCAACCCTCATGGTGCCCAGTGGACCCCTGCTCCCCCCCTTTCCTCTGTGAGAAAAACCCTCGGGCCATGTGCCAGGGGGCCTGCCAGGACCAGTCTCTTGCCCCGACCTTCCGGATCCCCCCCCCAAAGAGGCCGTGCATGGGGCACCAGGATGGGGGCCCACCGGCAAAGGCTTACCCCTGGACATCCTTGTCATTAGTCACTAGTCACTAGTCACAGAAGAGTAGAGCTGGTACAGTCATATCCAGAACACTGCATCTGATAATAATTGTTACTCGCTTATGTTCCTAGGATAGTATATTCACTTACATTGGTGCTTAATAATTAATTATTATTGAGTAAGAAGAAAGTTTCACTCTTGCCTGTCTTTTGGATTAACATTTTTATTTAGTTTTAAATTGTGTACATCAGAGAAAATAGGCAATAATTACCTTTCTGAATCTGGCTTGTTTTGTTTAATAGAATCTTCAGTTCTACCCAGATATCTGCAAATGACATAATTCCTTTCTTTGTGAGCTAGTAATTTTGCATCGTGAATACGTGCCACACTTTCTATTTTTATTAGCATCAATTGGTTGCACACAGTGTTCTCATTTTGAGTTGCCAAGTACACATAGACGGTGCCTTGATTAGACTCATCCTTCCATCATCCTTCCTCATCTTCCTATACTCTTCCCAACATAGCCTCCACAAGCTTCATTTTCACCCAGCTGCAAAAAAAATATTTTGACTATATTCACCCTCCTTCATCCTCATTAACCCTCTTCATTCCCAAATAGTTCTCACACCCCAGACAGTATATGCTTCACTTTTCTAACATTCATTTTTGTTAAAGTACATATTAATTATTCAAAGGTGATTACCATTGCATTTCACAGTGTACATACTGTACTTTATGTGATTAATCCCTTTACTTACTCTTGTTTTTTTCCAGTGTTCTACCCTCTATTTATTCATAGCTTTCAGTGAGTTTGGTTTTATTATCTCACTAACAGGTGCAATTGTATTTTGGCACTGTTCACTTTCTAGCATTCTCTTTTCTCCTTCTCACTTTTAACATTTTCACAATTGCAACAGGATAATTTATACATGCACACACATACACACATATGTGTTAAGAAGTTAGTGTTTTTGTGGGATATTTTTTTGTCTTGGTACTGGGGCTTCAACTCAGAGCCTGGGTGCTGTGCCTGAGTTTTTTGCTCAGGAATAGTACTCTACCACCTTAACCACAACTTACTTCTAGCCTTTAGGTTGTTGATTATTGATAAGAGTCTTCTGGACTTTGTTGCTTAGGCTGGCTTTGAACCATGAGCCTCATATCTCAGTCACCTGAGTAACAGTAATTACAGGAGTGAGCTACTAGTGCCTTGCAAAAGACAAGATTTTTAAAAATTAAGCTTCTGAAAGAAATAGAAGGGAAGTTTATCTATTTAAACTCACTTTAGGATATTTTCACCTATTTTTCTCTGGATGATTTTTGTTCAATTAGGAACAGTGTTTGATTTATATCAATTCAGAAGGCCAATGATATGTTCTGATAGCTTATATATAAAGTAAGAATAGTAAAGGTAGTCTAATACATCTGAACATTTTGTGGATGATCAGTGTTCATTATAATGGGACTGAACTTTGCTTCGAACCACCTGATATAAACCAGGCCTTCCAAATGCTGCATTATCCCTTTTAATTTTTTTCAGTTGTTTACCTTTCTGTTTCCTTTTCTGGAATTGTCTATTGCAGTGGGCTGCCTCACTTTGCCAAGTCTAAACTCCATAGGGTTAGAAGAGATTATATCTGCCTTCTGTCCTTAAAGCACACAGGAAACAAAGTCCTTCTGAAAAGTGCCTTCCAAAATTGTTTATATTTTTGGTGAATTTTTTTCTTTCCCTTACTAGATAGGTTGAATGCCCCAGGTAACCCTCTGACTGGATTTCTAATATTTACCACTTGTGGGACTTCTTTGGAGATGCATTTCCAAAACCAGTATCAAGGGATGTGTGGTACCCCAAATCTCCTGTGAAGTGATACTGTAAGAGGATCTTCAGGCTTTCTGGTTGTTGAAAGTCATTACTATTGATTGGCATGACTTCTATTTTCAGGTGGTATTGAGTTTTATGAATATGAATTTAACAACTTTTATACAACTTCAAGGGACCAGCCATTTTCCTTTGTAAAGTAGTCCAGAGCTTTCAGACAGTGATAAATCATCCAAAGGGATTAGCAGGTTTGAAAAGCAACATTTATTAGCTAACATGACTATTTGTTTTTCCACCCAGATTTCCTCTCCAAGAAAATTTATAGCCATGCCTCTCTGACTGAAATATCTCCCATAACAAAACTGGATCGAATATGCAGCCAATCCATTGCTTTTGCCTTCTTAATAACTAAATTGGATTGACTAGGTTGTTGATCTCATTGATTGTGTAGAAATCATTTAAGTTGGCTGGAAAGAGAAAAATAAAAAGCAATTAGGTTAGCAATTGTCTGAGTTTGTGATCACAGGAAAACATGAGTTGTGTTCTTTGCAGACTAACTTTGCCTTTATTGATGGACCTAATTGGGAAAGCTATTTCTTCTTTTGTTTTCCCTGAGAAAGGGGAATTGCATTACTGACAGCAAAATACTTTTTTCTCTGAAAGGTTTTGTACTCTTTTGGATCTAGATTCTGAATCACAATAAATCATCAGTTTTAAACTTTCCTTTCAGAGAATAGATGCATTCTTGTCTAGGAAAATAAAAATTATTTTGGTCTCTAGCATACGAATAGAATAAAATCATCCTTAGGATTTAAAATCACTGAATTTCACTTTGTTGGAGTGTGAAGATATCATTATAACTAGTATTGTCTGTATATGCAGAGTTTAAATCCCTCCTTATTTAGGAAAATTTCTGGGGAATTCAGAAAATCAAATGATAGATATCTTAGACATTTCTGTTTCAAGATAAAGAATGGAGGAAAATTTATTATTGAGTAAACCAAGAAAAGATTTTAAAACCAGCTTAGTGTCCTTTCAATTAGGAATATTTCCCTTTGGTACTTGAGACTCAATCCAGGGCCTGGTACACGCCTCCAAACAAGCCCTCTTGCACTGAGTTATGTCCTTAGCTTTTAAAGCAGATTTAACAGTGAAGTTTTCTTCTCATTTTAAATATCTTTATTGTATTATCTAAAGGAGCTTTAGCTTTAAGATCTGTGCTATACCTTCTCTTTTTGTATTTTTTTAAAAAATATTGTAAAGATGATGTACAGAGGGGTTACAGTTACATGTGTAAGGTAATGAATACATTTCCTATCGAGCATTGTTACCCCCTCTTTTTCTCCTACTATCCCTTCCCTCCCTGACCTCTCAAGTTCTAAAGTTCATTTCCAACATAGTGTCTTGTACATCTCATTGTTAAAATGTGTCAGCCTGTATCCTTGTTTCAGTAGTTTATTATTTCCCTTCCCTTCCCCAACTTAGAAAAATGTATATACAAGATGCAGGGCACTGGAGTCTAATGAAGTGAAAACAGGGGTTATACCATGGGGGAAGAATATACAAAAGAAACAAAAAATCATATAGTACATTAAAAACATCAATGACAAAGATAAAACCTCTTGTGCCCTATCTTGTGGTTCACTTCACTTAACATCATCTTATATGGTCATATGTACGTAGTTTTTAAGCTTTTCTCTTTATCTGATAAGATTATCCTAGATATATACTAGTTATCACAAATAAGGGAAACCATGGTAACTATATTACTTTGGGCCTGGCTTACTTCACTTAATATGATTTTTTCCAAGTCTTTCCATTTCCTAACAAATGGGGAGGTGTCATTCTTTCTGATGGAAGCATAGATTTCATATAGTTATATAGATAGATAGATATAGATTGATATAGATAGATATATCTATATATATCACATTGTCTTGATCCATTCATCTGCTGAGAGGCATCTGGGTTGGTTCCATATCTTATCTATGGTGAATAATGCTGTGATAAACATAGTTGTGCTGGTATCTTTAGTATGGCCTTGTTTGTGATCATTTGGGTAAATGCCTAGATGGGGGAATGCTGAATCATAGGGGAGCTTTATGTATTGGCTTTTGAGGAACCTCTCTTCTGTTTTCCACAATGGTTGAACAAGTTTACACTCCCCCCAACAGTGCAGTAGGGTTCCCTTTTGGCCACATCCCCTCCAGCATCTGTTGTTATTAGATTTCTTGATGATATCCATTCTAACCGGGGTGAATCAGTTTTGCATAGGAAATGGGTCCCATTGTTGAAGGGCAGACACAAAATGATTAATCATATAAGATGGTGTAGATTACCACCCCTTGGGCCACTACCTTTCCTGGGTCTTCTCTTGCTTTTGGTTTGGTAGCTGTGTTTGCTGCCTTCTGATTAGTATGTGCCTTGAGTCAGCCAACTTTATGCTACATTTGCTAATGGCTACAAAGCCTCTGTTATAAATTTTACTAATAAAAGTTGGAATTTTTGACAGTTGGCATTTAGAGACAGGAATACAAAGCTATCACCTTTCTTAAATTGGCCTTGGGCTATGAATAGTGGGTTCCATAAGTCTTAGAATGCATCATGTTTGAATTTCAGCACAAGCAGTAAGTGATGCTTCATGACTTTTGCCAAATGATTGTTTGTTGTGTGTCTCATGGAGTCATTGGCCTTTATTTAACCACTGCTCAGGAGAAAACCACATACTCTGCAATATAGGGGTTCATCTGGTGATCACCCTTGTAGAGAAGATGTCCTGGCATGCAACACTGAGCTCTACGTTCCAAAAGCTGATGGTTGACTAGGGTTGTGATTACTTCCACTACTGCTGCCTGTGCCTCTATCAGAAGGAACAATCATGGTGTCCAGGGCTTTGGGAGAATACTGCTATATACTGGATCTTGTGAAAAGCAGCCCCATGAGCTTTACTCCATGACTATAAAAGTATCTGGAGAGACTGTTGCCCTGTTGAGTATCTATAAAATGGGCTGCAAGAGACTGGATTCAGTTGAATGTTTCAACTTAAAATATGATGAATTAATTCAAGCAATGAATGCTTAGGGTCTCTGAGTTCATTTTTTGTAACTGAAGAGTATAGGAAGGATCACTTTATATGATCCTTTGTCATATAGTTTCAGAAGTTTCTGTCCATAGTCAGCTGTGGCCTTGAGATAAGGCAAATCATCAGGTATATGGAGCACCTGGTAGAAAGTTTGTAAAACTCCAGCTCAACAGAAAGAACCTGAGTGTGCTGGGTTCTCCTGTCATTCCAGCTACAACAGAGAAGCCTAAAACAGATGGATCACAGTCCAGGAATGTTGCCTGGATAGGAAGCCAGACTTTATGTAAAAAATATCAGTACAAGAAAAGAACTGGAGTCATCAGTTAGCAGTAGAGCACTTGCCTAGTAAGCTCCAGGTCAAGCTCAACCCCAGAACTGCCAGAAAAAAAACAACTAACAAACAGGAAAACAACAAATAATACTGTTAATGGGAAAGTAATATGAACAGATGAAGCACAAATGGCCAATTAATATATGAAAAAATACTACATTTGTACTCATCAGAGAAATGCAAATCTCACTACATTGAGATTCTATCACATTCCAGTGAGAAAGGCAAAAAATACTGATGACATTGTGGGGGATTGGGGTGAGAGGAGGCAGTAAAAGGGAAACTTCTTACACAATGAGTGGGGATGTAAATTAGTGTAGCCACCATAGAAGTGTAAATTGAGGTTCCTCAAAAACAGAATCAACATATGACTCAACTATACCACTGTTGGGCATATACCTAAAAGAATGTAAGTCTGCAAACAATAGAGATACCTGTGTTATATTAAAAAAAAACCAAGCTGTAGAATCCGCCTAGGTAACAATAAACCAAGGAATAGATAAAGGAACTGTAATATATATTCAAATATAATTGTATTCAGTCATAAAGAAAAATGAAATCTGTTTTTGCAGGAAAATGGTTGGAATTGGAGATGATTATATTAAGTAAAATAAGCCATGCTCAGAAAGATGAATATCACATTTTCTATTATATGTGGAATCCAGATTTAAAAGACAAAATGAAAACTCAGGTGGATTATTAGGAAAGAGGAAGTGGTACAGCTTAAAAGGATGAGGAAGACAAGGCAGGGGAATAGGGCAGGTAAACAGTATAAAATGTATTTGCATATAGAAATATATAAACAGACACATGTATATACACATGTTTACATACATATATCCTAAAAGATAATAAAAAGCATTTTATTTTTATAAAACGTACACCAAGAATTTTTTAAAGGGATATAAGTGTTAGCTTTTGTGTTAAAACTTTGGTACTGCCCCAAATCTTTTTTTTTTCTTAAGAGCTAAATGTGCTGATGTCAGGGTGTCACATTTAGGGAAGGAAATGTAAAGTGGAAGCCAGAAAGTCAGAGAGATTTGCAGGTCTTAAAAATTGAAGTTGGAATGAGGGATGATAAGCCAAGGAAGGCTAGCAGCTTCTAGAAGCAGGAAACTATAAGGAAAGAGGTTTTCCATAAAAATCTCCCAGAAGAACAAACACTTTGAATATCTTGATTTTTAGTTCAGTGAAACTGATTTTGGACTTAGAACTACATGTTAACAGATTTGTGGAGGTTTCTAGCCACCAAGTGTGTGGTAATTTGTTATAGCAGCAATAGGAAATGAATACCAAAAAGCAGTCTGATCACATCTGAAAAGCCACACGACTAGACTACTACTGGCTTCCTGCTGCAGACTTGATCAAGCACCCCAATAACTTACACAACCAGATCTAATTCAACGAAAGGAGAAATGTCACATTTCCATTGTCCCCCAATCAACAATTGGAACTGTAATGAAGTATCTCACTATCACTGCACTTTTTTCTCCCTTGTCTGAAGTGTGGCAAAGGCAACAAAAACACCCCTGAACCAGTCAGCTTTCTGGACTTTAGGTAGAAATTTTCCCCCTTGCTCTACTTTGAAGCACAATAAAAACTCAAACTATGCACCTTTCCCTTGCTAAACTGCCCTGTTCATGACCAGCTGCCCTCTTCTCCCAAAAGGTCTCAGCATGTCTGATCAGCTTTTCATGTCCAAGGGTAAGTTGTGGAGTTATCCATTCCATCATCCTAACCCATCCAAAGGGGGCCAGAGAACACAAGAGCATCTCAGCTGACCAAGTAAAATCCTGTGGCACATTGTTAGAAGCATTTTGTCAAATGATTTCTTTAAGAGGCTGGAAATTTACATTAAACTAAGCCAGGACTTTTAAGGTGTTTCAGTGTATCCTCTCAGGCTCCTTCCAAAGGGTTTTACCTTTGTCATGAAGAATTGAAGACTGGGAAGTACTATGCCAAGATAACTTGGTTTCAAACCCAGGATTGTATGATAATCAAGGAAGATCAGGATATCACACAGATGATGTCAAGGAGCCTGCTTCAGAAAAATTGGCCTAGATTTGTGGGGCACAAGGGCCATCTTGGATGATACTCAAAAATGATCCAACATAAACTTTACATGTCAAGTAGACAAACTTGGGGCTCAAAGTATTTTTAAGTTTAACATCCTAAAAGAAAATTAAAAATTTCCCCTTTTCCTGCCACATTTTCTGTAGCATCAAAATGAATAAAAGTAGAAAAATTTCAAGTATGTGAGGAAATCTGTGTATGTTTGTGGGACTGTGATGGTGATGTGTGTGGATGTGTGTGTGTGTGTGTGTGTTTGTGAGAGAGAGAGAGCATGAGAGAGAGAGAGAGAACAGCAGGCTGTTAAAAGAGGAGAGAGAAAATTGTGCTTAAATAAAAATAAAAATGGTGGAATTTTATTGTAGGACATAAAGGTTCTGAACATACCAGCTAGGATGCCTTTTCCAAACTAAAAGTAAACATTTTCATAATACATTTTATATTCTTAAAGTCATTTGGTGGTATTTGCCTTTTTTGGAAGCTTGGTTGAAAGCGCAATTCATGTTAGAAATATAGATAGTAGAAAACCTGGAGGGAAATTTGGGCTCTACTGCAGGACGCTGTCCCTGTCAAAGCCTGCATCTTCTTTAAACCTGGGGAACATGTCTGCAGGTGGTGCATGACAGACCCTTCCTACTTGTGTCGACTAAAAGAATCTAGACAAAGGGAATATATGTGTTCTCCCTGATCCCTAAGAAACTTATCATTGCTTTAAAACATTCCTTCTGTCATGACTTCATGACAGTCCTAACTGGAATGCAGATAAAGGAGAAATGAAGGCTGGATAGAAAATCCTTTCAAATTGCTCATCACTTGTGTTTGAGAAAACTTCTACTGACTTCTAGTGATCTTGACTCCTAAAGAGTCAAGTCTACTCACATGCACAGTTAATTCAATTTAAAATATACTTATTGAATGCCAGGTACCATGCTATGTTTGGACAATGTCCAGATCACTAAGAAATGTTCACAATGTCAATGCTGTCATAAAGTAATGAAACAGAGGTGCAAATAGATGACCTTACACAATAGCATAAATTCTAGCATAGACTGAACTATGCAGAGATTTACGAATAAAAAACTCTGAAACAAGTTAGTATCCATCAATACAACTGACACCATAGGAAGTCTCAACCACACTAATTGCTTGGAAGAGAAAAGATTTTGTTATTACCCCAGTTTTTAATTGCTGTATATAGATTCAATCTGACTCAACTTCTGGGTAGGTTAAAATTCCATAAGCAAAAATATTTTTCAAATGCTCCACTTTTTCTGTTGGAACTTAGCGTGCTTCATTTATTTCTCAGTAATTTCAGTTAATTGCTTATGGAATGTCTTGAAAAATAAAAACAACAGAGCTGAAGATCAAGCAAGTTGTCACCCCCTCCCCGTTTTTTCTAATTCCAGTGGAGAATGTGTACAATTTCCCAGAAAATCCATGCTAATAAGGAAGGACATTTTTTAGAATGTTTTCTTTGGCTTAGTCTATTGGACATAACATTTAGTTGGACTGTTTTTGGGATTTCCTTTACATACAACTCTGGTAATTGAGATATGTTAGTCCTCCAAAGATCAGCTTCACTGTGGGTATGTTAACATAAGGCCTCGCCAATTGGAAAGTCTATGTATTGATTGTATTGGCTTGTACATAGACTAATACCATTTGCATTGGGAATGAAATGAATGTAGTTTAACCAGAACAAAGAGTACACAGGTACATCTCTGTTTTGTGACCAGTGATGAGTTTTTCATATATCCAGTCACTTGCTGCCAGTATTGTTTTTTATTGTGGAAACAATACTTATATTTCTTTCTTTGCTTTTGTTATGTTTATTAAACCTGATATTCCTATAACTAGGGATATTGATGCGGAAAAACTATTGGTTTGTTTGTTGAGAGAACATAAATTTCCAAAAAGAAAGCCTATGCATTTTTTTTTATTAAAAATAGTGCTTTTACAACAGCAGCATAATCTGCAGATGGTGCAGCTGATATGGCTATCTGGTTGGTTGTTAAAGAGTTTATTCTACATTAAATTGACTCCTGAGGGCTGCATCTTTCAGTGCCTTTATGACCACCAACCTTTCTTATTGAGAAGGTCAATAGGCCTGATATTAAGTCCTGTAAATCATCAAGTCCTCACTCTTTCTGCAATATCTAATATATCTCAGACCCTATGCCTTAAAAATTATAAACCACAGCACATACTGTATATCAACCAAATAAATCAGCTGCTATAAATATAGGTTTTCTTTTGGTTCTGGACAGATTCATCCCAGTGCATTTTACAAGCTTTAAATGCTTTTAGCTTGATAGGCAAGACCTCCTTTTCTATTTGAGTATCAGAGAGTTGAATACAGTCTATTTTCAATACTTCATATGCACAATTGACCCCACAGCACTCAAAATGGCTCCTGGAAATTGTAAAGAACAGAAATACAAGACAATAAATGTACTACTAACCACCATTTTGATGTGGATGATGACAAATGCTGAACATTTTTGGATTGTAGGAGAGGGGAAGATGAGAACTGTAAGAAATGGTATCCTGGCATTGAGTTTCTTTTTCACCTGGATGTTTATATATGGTGTAAAGAATCCATACTCTCTTTTCTCTGGGTAGTGCCTGGACTATTCTGTCCTCATTTGCTAGAGAAACTGGTTATTCGTTGAAATCTTTTAACACAGTATCAGAATAAAATAGATGCTTGGAAAAAAAATATAGATGATGGGAATAGGAATGTAGATCAGTGGTAAAATAAAAAACCTGGGATTCCATCCCCTGCACTAAAATGTTTGTGTGTGTGTGTGTGTGTGTGTGTGTGTGTGTGTGTGTGTGTGTGTGTATGTGTGTGTGTGAATAAATTAATTATCAGCATTAACTCGTTCTTAGTTCTTTGCGATTTCTTTGTTCTCTTATTGATTGAATAGTTAAAAGAAATTCTATATCATTCTTATGGCATTGTAATTCCTATCCAAACTTTTTCCAAGATAGTGTGCTCTGAGTGACCTTCCTTTGTTTGTTTGAGTATTATAAATTCACTTTTAAAGCTAGAAACGTAGTAACTCTGCTTACTGGATGCAAATAAAGAAACTAGGAAACATCAGAATTGCATAGAATAGCTATAGATCTTCAGAAGGCAAGGACTGTGATCCTAATTCTACTATAGACTAAGTATACGCCTTTTCTTTGGATTAAATATGTCTCGCTCTGTCTCTTTATATATATATATATATATATATATATATATATATATAGAGAGAGAGAGAGAGAGAGAGAGAGAGAGAGAAAGAGATACAGAGATAGATATAGATAGATATCTATATTTATACAGATAGATATAGATATAGATAAAGATCTATCTGTATTTATCTATCTATATCTATCTATTTATCTATATAACTATCTATCAATCTATCTATCTATCTATCTATCTATCTATCTATCTATCTATCTATATATATATATATATATATAGAGAGAGAGAGAGAGAGAGAGAGAGAGTGCAAGGTATTTCACTTCTTTACAGCGACAATCAGAGCCTTACACTCTCACTTAGCTTTTTCCCCTAAGACTAGTACTCTACCACTTGAGCCATGTCTTCACTTCCAGCTTTTTGGTATTAATGGGACATAAGGGTCTTCTGGACTTTCTTGATGGAGCTGGTTAAGATCCTCAGATCTTAACCTCCTGAGTAGCTAGGATTAAAGATAGGAGCCACAAGCATCCAGGTACATTAAATTTCTTAAACTTAGCTAAACCTACTTATTTTCAGATTCTATGTTTGTGAAGTTGCCCCTTTCTCAAATTTCTGTGTAACCTCTAAATTAATATCTATGGTGCTCTCATGGCTATTTGTGGACATAGGAGAGAGAAAACTATGATCTACCAGAAACATACATTTCTAGATGAGATTGAGCATGACGACACTCAGCCTTTTTGCTTGAGCTTTTATTCCACAAGCACCAGTTTTCTCAATGCCATAATTTTTGAATATTTCTTCTCTTTACCAGTGATTCCATGATTAAAATAGCCCCCCCCAAGTGTAGTGCTGAAGTATTGTTTTGTGTCTCTAAAGATGTTACATGCCCCCTGAAAAAATGTGAGATTAGTTTAAGATGCACACGAGTTTTACTTGGTGGCAGATTAGTTTAATCTGCACAGTAGTTAATTAATCAACAATATTCATAAAGTAAGGTATTTCTAAACAGAAACACATACAACAAAGATGTATAGTATTGATTGACAAAAACATGAGCAGAGGCTCTCAGGAATGTAATCCTGAATTTTTCCTAGGAGTGATTTTTTTCATGGAGACTTTATAGAACTGATCTACTGCCAACAAATTGGACTCTGTCATTGTGTTTTATTTTTACAGTACTTTATTAGCTCATCTCACAACTGTGAAGCATCACAACTAAATGAAGAAAACATATGCATTCCGTGCATTTAAGTACAAAAACTTTGATAAACTAAAAGTCTTATACATGTTCAGAAAGGTGTAAGAACAAAAGTCAAGGAAGTGTTCAGCAGGGTTAGTCTGAAGCCTCAAGAAGCCAGATCTTTAAAGCTTCCCTACATGCGTAAAGAAGCCCCCATCTCTCCATAGCCCAGTGGCTACTTGCTTCCACCTTTTGAATCCCCTGTTTCTTCTTACCTATATAGAACCAACCTGGAACTGTACAAGGAAGAGATTCTGAAATATCAGTTCTCATCTTCTCCCATTAGAAGTTAAAAAAGGAGGTGGTGAATATCTCTATACAAAGATTAATCTAGAAAAGGCATTAGTAGTAGTAATGAGTAAAAAGAAAATTATTGTTTTGCCACAGCAATAACAGAATATGGTGTGGCAGAAGGCAAGGTTCTGTTTTTTTTTTTTTTTTAATGCTAGCTACCATCACAAATTCAGTGCTTCTTTATGGAGATTCTTCTCTAAACACAAGAATAGATCCTTCAGGGCACAGGTCAGGATTTGCAAGAGCCAAGCTAGTTCTCCTTCTACACTTTTCTGGTGGTGTTTCATTTTCCATGGTCTCCAAACACAAGAAGGTGCCACAGAAGCTTCTTTGCTCAGACAGTAGAGTGAATTGACCCTTTGCTCCCTTCTTAGTGACAATTGGGCCCCATTTCTGTCCTGAGCGTGATGCCTGTGGAGAGAATCAGCAAGGACCATTTGCTCTCCTGAGAGTAGTCAGGATATACCAAAGTATCTGCCTTGATCAATACTTTATTCCACATACTTATTTGAATTTAAAATGGAAGACATGTTAGGGTTAGTGATGATGGAGACACTAGAGAGGGAGGGTTATTGTGAGTGGATAAAGCTTTGGACTGAGAATGATCAGGGCTGTGTTCTAGTTTCAGCTTTGAAAACTAATGTTAAAAAACCCACATGTTTTAAAAACAGAAATTGAAGTCCTGAAAGATGTTCTCTGGGGGATTTTGAATATTGCTTCTGAAAGATCACTTAATCCCATGGTTTGAATGTAGTTTATAATTCTACACTTTTCTTAAAAAAATAAGAAAGCTTTAAGGAAAACTTCCTCGGAGAAAGTAAGCAGGGATGGGATTTCCCCCGCACACACCCACATAGCCTTTTGGTATTTGTAGTAAGCTGTTAGATTCTGGCATAAATGAAACTTTGTTCAAATTTTAATTTTAAAAATTTTTAATTATTTCCAAAATTGGTGAGTGACTAGAAATGGTTTCCCCTGAGATTTCCTCCCTTAATTTAAAACTGTTTCAGAATTTAGAAGGAGAGCTCTACATCACTTGTGTGTTAAAAGTTCAATATGTGTTCACACCAGGTGTGCAGCCATGAGAAGTGTTGAGTTGGGCCTCATTCTTCCCATCATTCAGATGAAGGGCCACTGATCCCAGTACTTTCTCTTACAGGTTCCTAACTGGCTTCCTCTCATGGCTGATTATGTTTTTTTTAAATAGTTATCATCTATATATACTTATGTAAAGCTCTGTTTTAGAAAGGCTTCAGCATAGCTGATGAAAAGCAGTCAATCTGATTTCCATACTCTTATAAGGAATGGTAAAAGCAGCCTAGGAAGTGTTGACTATTTATGGAAAACAAAAGCTCTAAATTCTTTGACTTTCCAGACTTATCCTTTAATAGAAACTAATGCTGGAAATAGAAGTCAGCCCGTTAGCTAGAAACAATTCAAGGATTGAATTCAATAAAAACTCTCCTGGGTTTCTACATGAACACTATTGAATTTGGCTGCAAATGAGCAAAAAGCACCTTCAGATATGTTTTCTTTATCCTTGCCCATTGTAGAGTCCTTGATTTAGTTTATTAGACAATAATGGATCTCCACTGACTTACCCAACTGGTATGTTTAAATACCTATTTCATTTAAAGATAGGTATTCAAATGCCTATTTCATTAAAAATATGTACAAAAAAGAATATAACAGCTTGTTCAACCATCCTTCTTAATAGCTCCTTTGGAGTCTCTCTGTGCTCTCAGCTAAATCCAAACTTGCAGAATTTCATTACGAGAGAGTATTGAGTCAATTCAATTACCTTGGAATTTGTGGTGGTCTCTCATGTTATAGTTTCACCCAAGGGAACTACAAAATGCATTCATTTAAATTTTGCTAAATCCACACAAGACTTATCTTGATTAAGGAAATTTTGGAAGTGGGATCTGATCTGTTCTTTACTTTCTTAAATTGAGGCATAACATATGCATGTAATAAGAGAGTACACTCATGTTAAGTATATAGTTCAGTGATGTTCTACGTATGCAAACAACCATAACAATCACTCTGATGAAGATAGAGAGCCTTTCTAGCACCCCACAAGGTTTCCTGTGCTTTTAATCCAGTCAATACTCCCACCCCAGAGGTAAGGAATATAGGTAGAAGAATGACTTCTATCATGTTTGATTAGGTTCCGTTTGCCTGATCTTCAGCTTCATATAAATAGATCCTCTGCTATAGGCCCTGTGGCTTTCTCCCTCTCTCAGTATAAAATCTGTGAGATTCATCCACAATATTTCATATAGCAGCTTCTTTCCTTTTATTTCTGTTTAGTATCCTAGTATATGAATATATGAGAGCCCGTCTACCCAGGCCCTCGTTATAGGAGTTTTAGATAGTTTCCAGGAGGAGTTATTGTGAATTAAGGTTGCTATATGCACACTCTTCCCTTGAATGAAGGCTTGAGTGTAGAAAGCTAAGGCAGGCACAGTGTTAGATTTCCAAATAGTGCCAGCTTTCTAGTGTAATGTTCTAGTAAACTGACTGTAAGAGAGTTCAAATTGTTCCTCACTCTCACCAACATTTGGTATTGCCAATCCCTTTTGGTAAGTATAGCGAGCATGGTGAGGAATTGTGGTTTAACTCTGAATTTCTTTCAGGAAATATTTCCCTGGTAAGAATGTACTTTAGTTTATCTCCATATCCATTGGCCATTTTAGCATCGTGTGTGTGTGTGTGTGTGTGTGTGTGTGTGTGTGTGTGTGTGTGTGTGTGTGTGTGTTGTTGTTGTTGTTGTTGTTGCTGTTTTGTCAGTTGTGGGGCTTTGAACACTGTCTCAGGGCCTGAACTTTTTTGCACTAGACTAGTGCTCCATTTCCAGTTTTTGAGTGGTTATTGAAGGTACGTTCTCATGGGGACTTTTCTGCCTGCGCTGGCTTTGTACCACAATCCTCAGATCTCAGTCTCATGAATAGTTAGGATTATAGATGTGAGCCACCATCACCTGGCTTTTTAGAATCTTAAATATTTTTATTGTTTTTATGGTGATGTACAGAGGAGTTAACAGTTACCTAAGTCAGGTAGAGTACAACTCTATTTGGACAGTGTCTTACCCCTTAGCGTGTGTGTGTGTGTGTGTGTGTGTGTGTGTGTGTGTGTGTGTGTGTGTGTGTGTGTGTGTGTGTGTGTGTCTGTGTTTTATCGGTCCTGGGGCTTGAACTTTGGGCCTGCCTGCTTGTTCCTTAGCTCTTCAGCTCAAGGCAAGTGCTTTACCACTTGAGCCACAGTGCCACTTCTGGTTTTCTGGTGTTTTTATTGAAGATAAAAGTCTCATGGACTTTCCTGCCTAGGCTAGCTTTGAACCATGATCCTGAGATCTCAGTCTCCTAAGTAGCTGGGATTATAGGCCTGAGCCACCAGTGCCCAGCCAGAATTTTTTTTTAAGTCTTTAAAGAAAACCAAAGTCTTTTCCTCATCAGACAAAGGAATACCAAACATTAAAAGTTTTCAGAGCAGGTAGGAGAAATATATTTGACTTAAAAAAATTTACTAAGCCAGGCACCAGTCGCTCAC
Organism: Dipodomys merriami; assembly: GCF_024711535.1. Taxonomy (NCBI): domain Eukaryota; kingdom Metazoa; phylum Chordata; class Mammalia; order Rodentia; family Heteromyidae; genus Dipodomys; species Dipodomys merriami. The sequence continues at coordinate 2,131,322 of NW_027206546.1, read as the reverse complement.
ATCTGTAATCCTAGCTACTTAGGAGGCTGAGATCTGAGGATAGTGGTTCAGAGCCAGCCCAGGCAGGAAAGTCTGTGAGACTCTTATCTCCAATTAACCACCAAAAAGCTAGATGGGGTGCTATCGCTTAAGTGGTAGACTGTTAACCTTCAGCAAAATAGCTCAGGGACAGGACTCAGACCCTGAGTTCAAACTCCAAGAGTGGCACCAGAAAAATATATCTTACGTATGTATGTATTACAAATAAATTTTTATAGTCCATATGGCCTATCTTTTTTATAGTTTTAATGATACCTTTTGACAATGTTAAGTTCTTTAATGAAATGAAATGTATAATTTTCTTTTCATGCTAGTGCTTTTGGCACTATGGTAATGTACACACAGGACCTCACACTCAGCCTGCTCTGCTGGTGATCTATCACTTCTGCCACACCCGCAGTCAAGCTTGTGTTGCTTATTATGGACATACTCTTACATGCTTTTCTTCCCAGGCTGACCTTGAACTAGGATCCTCTGAAGATTAGCCTCCTGAATAGGGTCATAAACATAAGCCAGCTGTGCTCTGTTTAGGGATGTTTTTTTGTGGCCTATTTTCAGAATTCCTTGCTTATTATAAAATGGATTTATTTTTGGTTTGGCTCCATGGATATTTTGCAAATTTCATTCATGACAATAGCAACCAAGTGGCTAATTCATAAAGCCCTATTGGAGGAATCAATTCCTTGATTTATTTAAGAGGCAGGAGATTATTTTTGTATTCTCTTTTTAAAATTTTATTTTTTTTGTTGCTGTTGGTTATGGGGCTTGAACTCAGGACCTGGGTGCTGTCCCTGAGCTCTTTTTCTCAAGGTTAGTGTTCTACCACTTTGAACCACAGCTCCATTTCTGGTTTTCTGGTGATTAATTGGAGATGAGTGTCTTTGTGATCCTCAGTCTTAGCCTCTAGAATAGGTAGAATTACAGGCATGAGCCTCCAGCACCCAACATAATTTTTACTTTTTAAGTAATTTTACAAAGGGATTTCAACTCTATATGTCAATTTATGAGTACAGCACATCTGATCACTGTCACCACTGAGGAAGGGTATTTTTATAAGGACAATGACAGTTGCTGTAAATTGTTCATTTCCACAAGGGGTATAGTGATTACATTCATTGCTGACCATACACATTTATACACTATGAACTAATATATTTAGTTTTTGACCTTCAAACCTAAGTGGACTTTTTTTGTTACCCTGATATGACCACTAAAAATATTTCAGAATGTATGGATTGAGAGAGGAAGGAAAAATACATCCATTGTTAGTTGTAAGAAAGATGGTTAAGAAAGTTTTAAAACCAAAGAGGATTTCAGAGTGCTCCAATGAACTTCTTGTTGAGAATATAAATTAAAGGTATACACTTACCTAATTCCCCTCAATATGTGACCAATTGAATAGACTTGGATCATACATTAGAAGGCTATCTCCAAGGTTCAGAGGATAGGAAAAAGTGGAGGTCATAAACAACAGTCCTTTCCTTTCTGAAAATAGGAATATCTGAGGACCAGTTAGGGCTTGGCTTAGATGTGGCCAACAATGGGGCTTTGACAACAATACTTCTGGATCTTGACTTCATGAATTCTGGGCCACTTGTCTCCAAGTCATTATTAAATAACAAACAATGGAGTTAAGCTGGCTCTACTTATCATCTGTACTTTGCAGTTTCCATTTGCCTTTGCAGATGGATTCTCCATCCTTCCTTCTCATTGTTTCTTGCCATGTGCATCCTGGCTTTCTCCTGCCCTTTTTCTTCGGTTTGGCCAATGGGCAACACTATGAGGAAATCTGAGGGAAGAAAGATGATGAAAATAAAGGTAAATATTCTTTTCTTCAGATCGCTGAAGTTGGCTGTATCTGTGTGTTAAGTTCACAGCCCCTCAGGCGATCCTTTCCACATAGCATGACTCTGGGTTTTGCAAAGTCCTCTTTCTCCATAAAGCACAGGATGCCTACAGTCTCCTCTAGCCATGTGTCTTGCAGCACTAAATTATCCCTGACCCTTCATACTGTCTTTATAAGTCCTTATTCATAGTTCTGTTATTAAACATTTGCATTGACGGCTAATTTATGAGAGAAGAAATTAAAGCAGTAAATTATTTTACTGAGTTGGTTAAGGTTACACAGGTTACACTTTACACTGTTCTTCCAAGAAAACCCATGGTGTGAATCACAGGAACTCTGCCAGAGCGTTAGGAGGAGGATGGATGAACAGCCAGAGCAAAGAGGATTTAGAGCAGTGGAAATATTATGCATAATACTCTCATAGCAGATGCATGCCATCATATCCTTGTCCAAAAACTGTATAATATACAATATCAGGAATGAACCTTTCTCTGGAGGATAGTTTTGTGGTAGATTATTACCTTCCCAGGTAGGCGAGTCCCCGGGCTTGATCCCAATCACAGAAAAATAGATTGCTTTTTAAGAACAGAGTAAAATGTGGATATTAGATGATAATAATGTGTCAGTATAGATTCATCAGTTGTTCAATCCCCAGGATGAGTACAAAAAATATATTCCAACCTTGCCTAAAAAATGTTAAATACCACTGATTCTTCGCAATAAGTAGTTTGAATAATGAAAGTTAAACAGTTGATAAAACATGCACACCTCCCCACCTTGCATTTTGTTCTATTTGCCACTGTAGTAAGATTATCTCTAGATTTGCTATCTTTATAAGTGCTCTATAAACATATGTTGAGTGAGTGATACTGATCCATTCAGTAAAAGAATGGCACTGCAATGAATTGCAAGTTACTGTATCATATATCATTAAAAATAAAAGTCCCATATATATGACACCTAAAAAATATGTTAAAAATTACTTCAATTAGGAAAGAAAGGGGGGTTGGGGGAAGGGTATGTGAGAGAAAAATGAAGGAGGGGGTAACAAGTTCAACAAGATATGTACTCACTATCTTATTTATGTAACTGTAACCTTTCTGTACATCACCTTGACAATAAAATTAAAAATTAAAAAATAGGAAAGAAAAATGTGAATCACCCAAATGATCAAATCTTTTATTTTTTCTATCTTTTCTAGACTTTGTCTTTTTTTGTACAGTCTTTTAAAACTTGCAGTTAAAGGTGTATGAGAGTTTTCTTTCTCTTAAGCTTGAAAATAGTGTATAAGATCCATTACCATTGTTAAATAGCCTAGTTACAGTTTTTTAATAAACGCATAAAATTTTATAAAATCTTTAATAACCCACATAATGGAAAATGATTGCTCTTTGCCCTAATGTCTGGTATTTAGTTTTTTTTTCTGTGTTTTACTATTAGGACTATAACCTAAATGAATTGTTTCATGACATTCCTGTGTAAAAAAGGTCACATTTCTTTATTTTCCTAAATCAAATTAAATCTAGCTAGGGCTCCCACCTGTGAAGGTTAATGAGAAATCCAATTCCAGGTGTGTTTGAAACAGCTTCTACCTCTTCTATAAGTTTTATGAGAAACCCGGGGTTTATATTATTCAAAATTTGGGGAAGGACTCCTTATCCTCAGTTAGTGTTTGTGCTTTGACTTTTACCTTAACAAAGCAAAGCATCCTTGTTGTCTTGTACTTATAGTTGTTCCACTTGGTAGCAGGGATATCTGTTTGCAGAAGCCCTACCTATTTGTGGAAGCGGTTTCTTTTTTTGGTTGGCCTGGGGCTTGAACTCAGGGCCTCCCATTTGTTGCGTGGCTTTTCTAATCTAGGCTGGTGCTGTTACTCCACCCACATCTTTACTTCTAGCTTTTTGCGGGGTATTTGGAGAAAAGAGTCTCTCAGACTTTTCTGCCCCATTTGGCTTTGAATCCTGATCCCCAGCTCTCAGCCCCAGAGTAGCTAGGATTACAGGCCACCAGCACCCAGCCTGCTGGAACTGCCACCACCTCCCTTCTGCTTCCCTCAAAGGTGGTATCTGAATCTAAGGGACTATTTTCAACCTCATGCATTGTTTACTCACTTGGAGCTTCAACTCAGTCATGTACAGTTTTGTTCTGACTTCTTCTCAGAGTGTTCTGGGATCAAGTCCTTCCAGCAACTCATTTTCTCTCAGACAATTAAAATTTCTTTTTCTGCAATTCAGATCTTTCAACCCAAGGCTTCAGTGGAGGTTTGTTTTCCTTAGAGAAATGAAGAGTTCAACCCCTAGAACTTCATCCTATGCAGAGCCTAGAACTTACAATACAGAGACATGCCCTTTATGTAAAGCTCAGGATAGAAATTCAGGAATTCTACATCCTGCAAATATTCATACTTTAATTCATTGTCTCATGCTTAGAACTCAGTTCATTGTTCTGCCATGTAATGATGCTGCAATAACACGAAACATGCCACTTTTCCCTCAAGCAGTTTGATCATTGATTCAATTTTCATAAGTGCGTTAGTAGTCAATCCGAAAGTTAAAAGGTAACAAAAGGATCCAAAGAGATGAACCACAGATAAGGGACTTGTCACTTCAGTTAATGGCACAAGGAAAAAAAATTAGGAAATTCTACTGGAGAGAAGAACAAAACATGACACTTATATTATTCAAGATAATTGGGAAAGGACTCACCCTCAGCTCTGACTATCCATTAAGTTACAAAGACACATTGTGTTTTATGATCCACCAAAGAGCAACAGTCACATTATCATGAAGACATCAGAGAACTGCCAAGAGAGCAAGTTAAATCAGGATAGACTCAAGAAAGAATTGAGACCTGAGTAGTGAGTTCCAAGTTTGGACTGCTTTCCCTTAACAGTGAGAGGTTGCTTTTTGTATAGAAGAGAAACATATCTTAAGCCAAATGCTAGTGGCTCGTGCCTGGAATCCTAGTTACTCAGGAGGCTCAGATTTGAGGACTGTAATTCAAAATCAGCCACAAAAAATGCTGAAGTGGAGCTTTGGTTCAAGTGGTAGAGCATTAGCTTTAAATAAACAATAACTTAGGAACAATGATCATGCTCAGACCCTTAGTACACACACACACACACACACACACACACACACACACACAAACAGAAACTGAGATATGAGGATCATGGTTCCAAGCCAGCCCAGGCAGTAAAGTCTATGCACTCTTACCTCTTAGTTAACCACCAAAAAGCTGGAGGTCTGGCTCAAGTGATAGAGTACCAGTCTTGAATGAATTCTCTGAAAGACAGTACTCAGGTCCTGAGTTCAAGCCATAGTATTGGCAAGAAACACGAGTCTTAGAGCCTGACTATTGCTCTGGATAGCCAGAAAAGTAATAGAAATTTAAATTCAGATGTGGGAAGATGCCTGGAAATCCCTGGCTTTGAGCTCACAGCTCATAAAACTACAATTTAAATCAGAAGCAGACAGTCTTTGAAAGACTGAATTACTGCAAATAGTTTTTGTTTCGGGGTAAAAGAATGTCAAGTTCTTCAAAACAATTGGTAGAAGTCGCATGCATTCTCTGTAGAGAAAGATAATGGGATGTTCTCTTCCTCCTCCCCAACCTCCTCCTCCTCTTCTTATTTTGTGTTGGTACTGGGGCTTGAACTCAGAGCCTAGATGCTATCCCTTCACTTGTTTTGCTCATGGATGGTGCTCCACCACTTCAGTTGCAGCTTGACCTTTGGCTTTCTTAGTGATTAATTGGAAGTAAGAATTTCATAGACTTTGCTGCTTGTGCTGGTTTTGAATTGTGATCTTCATATTTCAGTCTCCTGTGTAGGATTACAGATGTGAGCCATTTGCACTGAGTTGTAATCTTTAAAACAGATTAAAAAAAAAATCTGGTTGATAGTAGGAAAAATCAGCCTGCCAGGTAACAGTACAGCATGAAAGAAGGGAAATAACAAAATGTTGAAATAAGGATTCAGGATGACCCATTGTAACAAAAAGATGTACAAAAAACTATGTTGAAAATGAACTTTACAACTTTTCAGCTGGGGAGGCAGGAGTTGGGGAAGTGGGGAGGAAAGGGATGGTAGGGGAAAAACAAAGGAGCACGTAAAAATGCTCAGTAGGAAATAGACTTACTACCTTGCTCATGTAACTGTAACCGCTCTGTACAGTATCTTTACAATAAATATATGTATTTTAAAATTTAATAATCAACAAAGCTAGTTAAATAGGGCCTTTCAGTATTGAAGGAAAGTTTTTAAATATTTAAAAATATATACTTAAAATTAGTGACAAAATATTAATTTTTTCTTCCAGAGAATTGGAAATTTAAGTAAAGGACAAAGAACAAAACTCATGGAGAATAATTGGGGAACATATCATTATGCTTATTGAAGAGGAACATATTTCTTTAACAATATAATATTTGGGCACAAAAATATTCCAGCAATAAAGATTGATAAGCCAACAAAATTCAAATTAAGAATTAAAAAAATACAACTAAGCATGTAAAGTCACACACACACACACACACACACACACACACACACACACACACACACACACTTGAGTGAGAGAAGATATTTCCCAAACATAAAATTAACAGAGGAGTCCCACATATAAAATATACAAATAATTACATATTAATGAAGACAAATCCTGAACAGAAAATGGGGAAATAGAGTCATATTACTCTCCTTTGACTGTGATGTCATGCGAAGGTCCATGGCTTGGTCTTCAGCCGCTGATATTGAGAAGTGATAGAAATCTTTAAGATATGGACTACAGGTGGGAGGTTTAGGTCCTTGAAGTTGTGGACTCAAATGGGAGAATGGAAATCTTAACTCCTGTCTATCTCTCTCTTTGTTTCCTGGCAGCCCAAGTTGAGTAATGTGACCTATGCCATCATGCTCTGCTTTGCCACAGGCCCCAAAACAATGGAACCAGCTGGCCATGGATTGACACCTGGAATTGTGAGCCAGTATGAGCTTTTGCTTTTATCTTCTATCTTTATCTATCTCATATATTTATTTAACAAGAACGCTAGCATACATCATTCAAGTAAATATTTAAATGACAATATGATTCTGGGTGTGATGGTTCCTGACTGTAATCCCAGCACTTGGGAGTTGCAGAGTGGGCTATAAGGAAACCCTAGTTAACAACAACAGAAAACAAAAACTCCAAGCGGCAGCAACAAACCTGAACACCATTGTGAGACATATGAAAAGGTGTTCAACCTCACTAATCACCATACAAAAATGCAAATCAAATGACAAAATAATATCAATTAAGACCCCACAGGATGACGATAATGGCAAAGACTGACACTACTGAGGGTTGGTAAGGATATAGAATTTGGGGGAACACTCATATTTTTGGTGAAGTGTAATTTTATCTTATCCATAATGGACAAACACTTAAAAATGATCTAGTGAGGTGAAAGCTCTTGGTGTATTATGTGCTGTGTGGGGAGCTGAGGCAGCGGTGTGTGAGGTCAACTTCCAGCAGCTCAGGTAAACCTGATTCTTCAAGGAACTGTGTCAAATCAAAGCACTATTAGCCAGTTTCAAAAGGCATGAGAGCAGCAGAATTAACTCATGGAATAAGCTTGGAACACATACTCCAGCTTTTTCCTAGGCTGCTTTTGGAAGGACCATTACTGATTGATTTGGAAAAAAAAAAGAATTCTGGGAGCCAGTTACTAAATTGTTGATAGCCAGTTTTTATTTTTATTTTATTTATATTTTTTGTAGTAAAAATGTTGGCAGGAAAGTTTATTAGGGAAATAATACACTTTCCATAGAACTGAATCGTGAGAACAATTTCTAATAAAGTAAAAGTATTACAACAATATAGAGACATTCTTATTTTATGCCAATCCTGGGGCTTGAACTCAGGACCTGGGCACTGTCTATGAGTTTACTCTGACTTCTACTCAAAACAAACTTAGCAGATATACCCAGTGTCCTAAAACTGCTATTTATATCAACCATCTGAGATACTTCCCCCAAAGACTATTTTATTTCATCAATACAATCCTCTACCAGCAAAATCCTCCTAATAATCCACCAACCTTTAAATCTAAGATTGTTTAGGGCAGCTAAGTACACAGAATTGTATTCCCCTTGTGAATAAATACACCTGGTCCAATAACAACTTGTTAATATTAGATCTTCCTTCATACCCATGGAAAACACATTTGTGCTCTCCTGATTTAAACACTCTTAATTGTGGTACTTTTGGAGAAAGGTCTTTCTTTTTTTTTTTTCCTCAAGCTATCCTATTTCATTCTTTTACAGTAGATATTTTCCAGTCTCAACAATATTGATATTGTGTGCCTTTGTTGTGTGTATAGTGGGAGCTTGGGGATGAGGTCTCTTACATTATGAGGACATTTAGCAGTATCTGTAGCTTCTAAGTACCAGATGTCAGAGGCACCCTCTGAGTTGTGACAACCAAAAATGTCTCTAGGTGGTGCCTAGAGAACAAAAAGTCATCCTACTGAGAACTACTACTCTATAAGCAGTTTATACTTCTTTTTTGTGGGGGAGGGTTCTAGTCGTAGGGCCTGAACTCTGGGCCTGGGTGCTGTCCCTCAGCTCTTCAGCTCAAGGCTAGCACTCTACCATTTGAGCCACAGTGCCACTTCCAGCTTTTTTCTTTTTGCTTATGTGGTACTGAGGAATTGAACCTAGGGCCTCATGCATGCAAGGCAAGTGCTCTACCACTGAGCCACCTTTCCAGGCCCAGTTTATACCTCTTTGCTACCTGTTTTTTTTTTCTTCCTTTACCAGTAGAGAAAAATAATAAATTATTTACCTCTTCACAATATATAAAAGGAAAGGTTTCTTTTGAGATCTTAAATACTTTTAAATATTAACAATTAGGCTGAGGCTGAGATCTGAAGATATTGGCTCAAAGTCAGACCAGAAAGAAAAGTCCAGAAGACCCTATCTCCAAATATTTAGAAAAATGTTAAACTGGAGGTATACATGAAGTGGCAGAGTGTCATGAATGAAAAAAACTAAACAAGAGCCCAAGGCCCTGAGTTTAAGCCAAGGCTCTCGCTAAATAAATAAATGTATAAATAAATAAAAAATGGGTGAAGAAGAATTAATGAATAATTCTTGAATTGTTGAGCCATTTAAAAAAGATAGGTCACTAAATAAACTGTATTTTGACTGAGAAATAAAATGTTTTAAATTAAAACATAAAATCTGGCTAAGAATACCATTTTACCAGTAAGGCACATTAGTAACTTAGTAAACTATTTGAGGTGATTAAAAATATATCAAAAGTGAAAAGACAGAAACACTACATTAGACATTAAACATCCATATTGTGTAATAACAAAATAAAAAAATACTTTAAAAATATGGCTTGATACAGAGATATATAAAGTAGAATAAGTGTATATGTCTACAGTATAGTATATCCTAGAAGCTCTCCTATATGAAGTTATCATAATGGAAGTTAGTGAGTTAATAAAAAAGTTAACTCAAAATATTTGAAATTTTTCCACTTTACCTTAAAGTAGTTGGATAGTTATGTGGCAGTCTTTCAATATAGAAACACCTCCTTTATCCTGAGTATTAATTAGTCTCCATACATGCTTTCTTAAGAAATAATGTCCATCATGAATCTTCAACTATGTTTGTGTATGTATGCATGTGTGTGTTTATGTGTGTGCATGTGTTTGAACTCTCGTCTTCAGGCTTGCTTGACAAGGGCTTTCACCACTGAGCCACACCTCCAGCCCTAACTGTTGCTTGTTGCTTTTGAGATAGAATCTCAAAAACATGGCCAAGACATGCATCAGAATGTTCACATGTTAGTCTTGGTAGCTAACAGATAGATGTGTGCCATCACATCCAGCTCTTCATTGAGAAGGGATCTCACAAACTTTCTGCCAGCCTGGCCTTGAACCACAATCCCGTCAATCTCAGCTCTCCATGTAGTTAGGTACCTAACCTGGCTGTGGCTATTATCTTCTTTTTGGGGGAGGGCGGGTCCAATATTGAGGCTTGAACTCAGGGCGTCACAATCCTCCTTGGCTTTTTGTTCAAAGCTGGTGCTCTACCACTTGAGCCATACCTCATTCCCTCAGGGTATATTTTAATAAGTAAAAATCTTGATTGACTCTGAGAGCAGAATTCTCCAATGTTTATGGTGTCTTTCAATATGCTATAATTATCTAGCCAACTCAGTTCAACCGCATCTTTCACTTAGTAAATCATTTTTATTCTACTTCCAGAGCCTTCAGGTCACTTTATTAAAACAGAAATATCTCTCTGCACACTCAAGTTCCACTGTTTTAAGGCTATTTTAAGGAATGTGAAGTTGAACAATTTTATGTAAAACAAAACAAAACAACAACAAAAACTAGCTGGGTATCAGTGGCTCACACCTGCAATTCTAGCTACTGAGGAGGCTGAGATATGAGGATTGCAGTTCAAAGCCAGCCCAGACAGGAAAGTCTCTGAGACTCTTATCTCCAATTAACCACTAGAAAACCGGAAGTGGCACTGTGGCTCAAGTAGCAGAGTAGTAGCCTTGAAGGGAAAAGTTCAGGGACAGTGCCCAGGCCCAGATTTCAAGCCCCATGACTGGCAAAACAAAAACAATTTCAGCCAGGCGCCAGTGGCACCGGCATGAAATCCTAGCTCTACAGGAGGCTGAGATCTGAGGATCATAGTTCAAAGCCAGCCCAGACAGAAAAGTCCATGAGACTCTTACCTCCAACTAGCTATCAAAAAGCTGGAAGCAGCATTGTGGCTTAAAGTGGTAGAGATTAGCCTCCAGCATAAAAGCCCAAGGGACAGACCCTGCGTTCAAGACCCAGGATCATCACAAAATAAAACAAGAAAATAAACAATTAAAAAAGAGCAATTTCAAACAAAACAAACAAATATAGGCCAAGCATGACTAAGTCCTGATGAATATAACAAACACATTTCTTATAAAAGTGTACAATTAAACCTTTTTTCTATAAATACCATGGTTTTAGTGTCATCTTTGTCAAATCTAGTCACAAATCTTTTCTCTTATGTTATGTTCTATATATCTTTTATGTAGATCTACTATACATTTTTAGTTCTTTTTTTCTTTATTTCCAGCTTTATGGTGGTTCATTGAAGTTAAGAATCTCATAGAATTTTTGGCCAAGGCTGGCTTTGAACCTCAGTCCTCATATCTCAGCTTCAAGTGTATCTAGGATTACAATCATAAACCATTGGAGCCCAGCTAGTTGGTTTTTTTTAGTTCATTTTTTTTGTTTTTTTTGTGTGTTTTTTTTGGGGGGGTCCAGTCCTGGGGCCTGAATTCTGGGCCTGGGTACTGTCCCTCTGCTCTTCAGTTCAAGGCTAGCGCTCTACCACTTTAGCCACAGTGCCACTTCTGGATTTTTTCTTTTTGCTTATGAGGTGCTGAGGAACCCAGGGCCTCAGGCATGCAAAGTAAGCACTCTACCACTGAGCCACCTTCCCAGCCCATCGTTCATTTTTTTTTAATATTGTACAAGTAACAAATGGAATTTCTGCTACCCAAAGTATATTGTTAGCAACATGAAAAGACAAACTATGGACATGGAAACATTTGTACAAATAGATACAAATAAATATAATATGGCATACCATGAGATAAACATGTCTGTGGTAAAGATGGTAGCATCCTTTAAATTCTATTCTTTCTTCCATTAGAATTCTCCTACCCTGGGAACAGTCAAAAACCACATTTCTCAGCCCCCTTTCAAAGAGAGGAAACTAGTTATAAGTTCTCATAGAAGTCTCTTCTGGAATCATGTTCCAACTTCTCCACTTGCACTAACAACACCATATATGTGCTCTTGCTCCAAGGCACTTGGAACACAGGTAGTCCATAATGCAGACTGAACCATGAGACTAGAACAGAAGACGAAAGAAAACAAAGGGAGAAATAACTAAAATGCCTGATGGCTGAGAGCAGGAATGCACAGGAAATGTTATAACCTAAGGAAATTACTGTAGAATAAAAAGCATCACTAAATTCATAGAGTGTGCAAATGATAAAGGGGTGACATTAATCAAAACTCATTGTATTCTTAAACTGCTTTATTGAATGGCAACTCCTTTGTACAAGTAATTAAATAAAAATATTTTAAAATGAAAACTGTAGAAAAATATGTAGCTGATTAATATACCATCAAGTGGATACACATCCAAACAAACACACCCATACTTAGTCCAGAAAGACCTTCCAGAATACCTCCACATGCTCCATAGCAAAAGCATTGTACCCTGCCAACATCTCCTAACAAAATTTGTCACTACTCTATTGACTGAGCTGTGTCCACTGTCATGACTGCCTTTGAAGTTTTACTGTCTAGGCAAGTGCCAATGGCTTACACTTATAAGCCTACCTTCTTGGGAGGCTAGGAATAGGAAGAACATAGTTCAAGGCAATCCCAGGAAGAAATCCCTTTCACAACCTATAGCTGAGCAGTGGTATGTACCTGCCATCTTACACAACACAGGAAAGTGAGTTTGGAAAATATCAGTTCCAGGCCAGCCAGGGCAGAAAAGTTCTTCAGACTCCATCTCTATACAGGTTAGTCAGACATGATAGTATGTATCTGTGATGCCAGCAATGATGGGAAACTTAAGTAGATGGATAGTCACTCAGCTGTATGCCTAAGCTGGAAGAGAGCCAGAACTTAAAAGAAAGAACCCTGTGTTTAGCTCATATTTCAGAGGCCTCAGTCCATCCTGACAGGGAGAACACATCAGAGCAAAGCAACTTGCAGCCAGAAAGCAAAGAAAGAAAGGGACTAGGACAAGAGATAGCCTCAAGGACGTACTCCCAGTGACTTATTTCTCCAGCCTAGACCCACCTCCATTTCCTCCCCAGAGAGTGCGACCAGCTGAGGACCAAGCCTTCAATACATCAGCCTAGTAATGGGGTCATTTCATATTCAGACTGTGATATCTCACCCTTTGCTTCCAAAAGTTCATGTCCATCTCATAATGCAAACTGCATTTGTCCATCTCCACAGGTTCCCCAAGTTTTAATAGTTCCAACATTATTCAAAAGCCAATTTCAAAGTCTCCTCTAAGACTCAAGAAAAACGCTGTTCCCTGAACCCCTAGGAAATCAACAAACTACATACTGCCAACATACAATGGCACAAAGTAAATATATTTCCAAAAAGGAGGAATGAGGGGGTTAGAGGTGTGGCTCCAATGGTAGAGCACCAGCCTGTGATCACAAAGGGCCAGGTCCTGAGTTCAAGTCTAGTACCAGGAAGAATAAAGTACCCAAAAGGAAAGAATTGGTCTCCAGAAAGAAGGTATGGACCAAAACAAGACTTAAATCCAGGAAGATAAGCATTAAATGCTGTAGCTGATGTCACCATCTAGGGGATACAGTGGCATCAGAAGTTTTCTTGGGAAACCCTGTCCTGGTGGACTTGTCATTTGCTGCCTACCTAGCCTCACTCTTGTTCTGACTGTGCTCATGTTCCTTGGCATCTACAACTTCCTATCCACTGACTTGCCACTGTTTCACACATCATCTTCTGAAGGGCTAATGCAGAGACTCAGAACCTATTACACACTGCTTAGCTTCCCAGGCCTTGCCTTGAAGACTGGGTAGAAGCATCCATGAGACCATAATTTCAGCTTTTTGCATGCCTGCAAAACCAGTGCAAAAAGGTTCAAACTTTTCAGTTCTGCATTTTACTCCCCGATTCTGTGAACTAGGCTAAAAGCAGGCAGTTACGCCATATGACAGTCTGAATGCTAAGATGCCTTGAAATAGTCTTTATCAGAATAATTAGTCCTGTTCCTCTAAGTTCAACCTCCACAAAGTCTCAGAGCAATGACAAAATACAGACCAGTTGTGTTGGTTATTGCTGTGATTATCTGGAGGTCTAGTTTGTTCTCTGGAGTCCTGCTCCACTCCTCCTTCCCCTAAAGTACCCCAAAGTCTGCCCTTCGGGAGGGATAGGAAAATGTACTTTTTTTTACATGATGTTTGATGTGGGTGGGGCTTGAACTCAAGGCCTGGCCCTCTTGCTTGGCTGGGGTTGAGCCACCTCTAGACAAGGAGGTGAGCCTCTGGCACTTGATGAATAAAATCGCATCTCACCGCCACCTGCAGAGAAGTGTGGTGGGCATGCAGGGGAGTGTGCTGGGTGTGCAGGGAAGAGTGGTAGGTGCACAGAGATGTGTGGTGGAAGCGCAGGGAAGTGTGGTGGGTGCGCAGGGAAGTGTGCTGGGTGTGCAGAGAAGTGTGGTGTGCTTGTAGGGAAGTGTGGTGGGTGAGCAGGGAAGTGTGGTCGGTGTGCCCACGTGCCCACCTGGCAGATATGTGTGGCCACTTCTCCAGATGCAGAGGCTGCTGTTTCCTGGGCAGGCAGGACAGGATGCAGGCTGGAGAAAGCTCTGTCTTGAAATGGCAGTCTCCAGGATTCCAGTCCCTTTTCACGGGAGGATTGAAGAGTCTGATAGAATTACTTGTGAAAGAGAATCAAGAGCTGAGAACAGCAAGAGGAGCGGTGAGGGATCTGCCGAATGGGGTGAAACTTCAAGATGTCCATTTTGCCACCAAAACCCAAATGAGGGAGATGTTTCTGTCAGGTGGCATTCGGATGACCAACAAAGGAGAGAAGCAGGGAACCATCATGGCTATGCTTCGTGAAGGCAATTTTGAAATTACCACACTGAGGATAGATGTCACAAGTGACGGAAGACATGCCTAGGTAGAATTCACAGCTGCCCGGCAGAAGGATGCCTAACACAGAGACCTCACTATAAACTCCATGTTTCTAGGCCTTGATGGTTATTGACTCGATTATTTTAGTGGCTATGAAGATTTTAAAAAAATAAGAAAGTTACGGTTTGTAGGACACACACATCAAAGAATACAAGAAGATTAACTTCGGATTTTAAGCTACTTCAGGTTTGATGGTAGAATTGTGGAAAAACTTGGTAAACATGATGCTGAGACTTTGGAAGCAATCGCAGAAAATGCAAAAGGCTTGGCTGGACTATCAGGAGAGTGCATTTGGGTAGAACTGAAAAAAAATTCTTTTTGGTAAATGTGTAAACGACTTATTTCACCTGAACTATGATCTTGATATGGCTCCTCATAAAGGTTTACCCACAATTGCAAGTTTATAAGAATATAGTGAAGTCAGTGAAAATGTTGATACTTGCTAAGCAAAGCGAAGGCCCATCTTGGCCTCACTGCGGAAAGTACAAGATGATGTCACAAAATGGGATTTGAGGTTGAAGATTTCACAAGAAGAGGAAAAACATTGGCTTATTTAGAGTTAAAAATAGGAAAGACTTAGTTACAGCATCAGATCATTCAAAACCATTGAAACCCTATCAAAACTTCATTGTAGATTCCAGAGAGCCAGATGGAAATGCCAGAGTATGTGAGCTGCTGAAGTACCAGGGTGAACGCAGTCTCCTCATGGAGATGTAGTAGTGGTCCCTGCACACTTCCCTATGAGCGGACCTGACATTAGAAAAGTTGGCATTTCTTCCAGGAAGGAAATTGGTGCTGTGTTACAGCAACTGCAAGTACAGTGGGAAAAAAAGTGGCTGCCAAATGGAAAAAGAGGAATTCCTAAGTTACATAAAGAAGACCTAGAATGAAGAGCTGGTTCTCAAAACGATAAGACTGGTCAACTTTGCCTGTCTATGAGATTTAAGAAGCTACAGCAGAGTTAAGAGAGAATCCATTAAGAAAAATCTTCTTGCTTTGTGAAACTATTTCAGGCACTGACTGAAATGGAGTCTACCACCTTATAATCTGATTTTATCAAAGAATCCTAGAATGTTTTTGGTGTAGGTTCTGACTTAACTGTCTATTCTTTTCAAATAAAAAATGGTTTTACATAGGGAACAACTAGGATTGACCTTAAATGTAACTATTTTTCTGGGTGGTGTATTCCTGTAATCCTAGCTACTTGGGAGGTGGAGACATAAGGAACTTAGTTTGAGGCTAGTTAGCAGTTAGTGAAACCCTGTCTCAAAAGCAAAATATAAACAAAAGGCTGGGGTGTGATTCACGTAAAACAGCAAAAATAAAAAAAAGAAAAAAAAAGATGCTTAATACTATGTGCATTGAAATAAATGGGTTACTTTGTACACTGATACATTTCATTCTTTACCTGAATTCCAAAATTAACTTGTACCTATAATTGTTGGTAAATCTATGTAAAACATCTATCAGTTATTTCCAGGGTGTCATTTATTCATAGTGGCTTTGTTCTAGCTATCTATGTTTTGGTATGGAGCTGTAATTTGTCTGTCATAAGGATTTCATATGTGTGTGTAACCTGGAGAAGTTAACTTGTAAAGACTTTGGTCTATTATTTTAGTAAAATATTACCTTTGGTTTTGGAAGGTGAGTGGGTTTATATCAGATTTTAATGAGATAGTGATAATACTGCTTTTTTAAGGAAGCATAATTTATTTTCACTAATTAAAATAATACAACTTACACACACACACACTCACATAAACACACACACACAGAAATAGGACGTCCAAAGAGTGAACCAATGCAATAATTATACTCACAAGATACTATGTTGGAAGTGAATTTTACAACATGGAGGGGCAGAGAAATAGGGGTATAAGGGGTAGCAAGAGAAAATGAGAGAGAAGGCTAACTATGTTCAACATGAATTGTACTCATTTCCATTCTGATGTAACTGTAACCCTCCTGTACATCACCATCACAATAAAAAATAATAAACATAGGCAGTCAAAAAATAGGATGTTCAATAAGCATCACCACATACATTATGCTGCATTTGATGTCATTGTCCCACAATTCTTCAGCTACAAAATCCTCTGTTGTGCTCGCTTTCATGTGTGTACTCCACTGATGACCAAAGCAAGCCTTGCTAAGTGGTATGTGACTGAATTTATAGGCACTAGAGGAAGCTGAAGTACAATTTTGACCATATGTGATTTTGTCTTAAGCACTAACTCTATTTAGATTCTAAAGTTAATCTATTTTATTAGTTTGATTTTAATGAGTTGCTGAGTTACGGATAACACCCTAGAAATGGCAAGGCAGAAAAACAACCTGCTTTGCTTCACTAGCTTTCAGTTATTCCTTTTTTTCATCAGTTTCAGAGAACAGATTTGAGCAACTTACACCCAATTACTCTACAGCAGACACCCCTTCTGATGTAGGGTTGCCTTGCAGTTGAGTGTTTGCTCGTCAGGAATCTGGAAGTAGCTCAAATCTATTGCAGCTACCATCCCTGCACTTGGGCCTGAGGAGGGAACCATGGAAATGGGAAGTTAAAAACTGTACTCTGAGAGTATCCTAATCCTGCCACTTGCTGAACTTGCACCAATGGGGAGCCAGAAAGTTGGACGATGAATGCAAAGGCCCCCAACACTTCATTTCCCTTGCCTCCAGTGGTGGCATTATAAACAAACTCTCTTGTATATGGCAAAACTTTCCACCTCAGAGATCCACATATTGTGCAGTAGGCCTCCTTCATATATGAAGACTGGGAAGGAGAAGTGGCAAAAAGTCAACATAAATCAATGATAGTGTCCTTTGCTCAAGTCTTTTATATTCAATGGTGCCCAAAGCGCCAAGGACAATGTTTTTAGAGCTCCACAAATTGTACTATTCCAAAACTTCAATGTCTGGCTTTCTAGCTTCAATACTCATAATTTAGCACGTGAGACTCTATAGCCTATCAACCATTCACTATTCAGGGAAAGGTAAAGGAGGGGCCTAGTTCAGAGACAGTATCCAGGCAAAAAGGCCACACAGTGCAAATGAACAACTAAAGGGAAACTGATGTTGGGCCAGGATGTCACCTTAGGCTGGACACTGGAACCACAGGAAAGAAAAATACCCAAGGAAACCCTGATGCACACAGAATGACTCACAGTAAGTTCTATCCTAGGACAAACACGCGGAGGCTAAAGCTCCCATAGATTTATGTATCCTACTTTGAGGAGAAGTCAGTAAGTCTACCCTGGGAGACTAAAACGTTTTCTAAGGTACCAGTGCCTAGGTAAATTCACCATACTGCAATTTATTTCTTCTCTTCATGGTCAAATTAAAAGGCACAGTTAGCCCTGTGTAGCTATCTTTAAGGAGAGCCAGGAGGATTCCTGTTGGACTGGCTGCTTCTTGCTCTCATCATCAGCAGAGGGCTGAAAGCAACCATATATAGAAGCAGTCACTGAGAAAACAAGTTTGAAGGCACAGCCAGTGTTTCCCCAGCAGGCCTGAGCCTGAGATCCTAGTCTGAGCAGTAGGCAATCCTAGCTGAGGTGCATCAATGACCATAGAATTGTAAAGCCCACCCAAGGGAGGTCCAAACCTGCTTCACATATCGTTTTAGCATGATGGTTCATAAAAACCTAGGCGAAGGCTTACAACAACAGCAGCTTATGCTGTGGGAATCACTTGCTATTTCAGCTATACAAAGCTATGCAATGGGAGCACAATGAGTACAGGTCAACCCAGGTGGAAAAGGGCAGGAGACTCTATCTAGACTGAAGAAACCAGGCACAGTGATGCCCACTTGTCATCCCAGGGAGAACAGATATCATAGCGGAGCAGGAACATAGTTCTGAAGTCAGCCTAGTGAGGTAGCAAGAGTCAAGATGATCAGTGTCAGCCAGTGGCTCAGATCTGTGCCAATGGCTCAGGCTTGTAATCACAGCTAATCAAGTGTCAGAGATCTGAAGATCACCAAGTGAAGCTAGGCCAGGCAAGAAAGCCTATGAGACTATTAGCTCCAAAAAAGCCAAAAATGAAACAATGGCTGAAGTGGTAGAGTGCTGGCCTTGAACACAAAAAGTCTTAGGGATAGCTTCTAAGTGCTGAGTTCAAACCCCAGGACAGGCACAAAAATAAATAAATAAATAAATGACTGAAAAATATGATCAGTGTCATAAAGTGCTAGAAGCAGGGATCACCAGGAGAATTCTTCCCTATAAAGGATGATGTTCTCAGTTCAAATTCAGTACTGCCATTAAGAACAAAATCACCTGTCCCTGTTCTCCAGTTCGAATGCTGATGTTATTGAGTAATTTTGTGTGATCACTCCCTTGACACACTCAGCTCATGGAGGGCAGGGATCATTCTTGTTTATAGTGCCACTCCAGGGTCTAAAACCAGTTGTTTCATATAAAAAGCATATTTGATCTATTTATTTTGTGACCAGTCACTACAAAACTTAGTGTCCTGAAACAACCATAACTTCACAACTTCTTATTGGGTCTGCAATTCAGTCAATGATTTGCTGGGAACATTGTTAGGTTGTTCAGTTAGGCTGCAAGATCCTACAAAACTCATCGAATGTAGGGCATTTAAAAGCACCTCCACATCATCTACTTCCCTCCAGTAATCTCTAACCAGTTCCTTTATACCCTGTTCATTAGTAGGCAAGAGTCAACAGGAAGATAATACTCATTTTAAGCTGCAGTCAAAACTGAGCAGCATAGCTTTCATCAGTTTCTTCTGGTCATGAGAAATCTCAAAATTAACTGAGATTCAAAGAAAGAATGAACTCCACTTCCTTGTGAAAAGAGAAACAGACTTATGCATGAAAGAATAATTATGACAATGACATAGACAACTACAACGCACTCCGGCAATTTTTCACATCTCTATTTCTTGTGAGGACCCGAGATGACACTGGTTGCATCGTGGGAAGTGTGTACTCATCTTTAACATATTATTGATGCTGTGTCCTGGGAAGCATGTACTCATCTTTAACATATAATTGATGCTATGTCATTAACCCAGAAGTAACTGCCAGCAGTGTCCCAAACAAGAGGATACATTTTAATTTTTAATCTTCTACTAAGTTTGAGTAGTAAATTAAAAAAGAGCACATTGGGCACTGTGGGCTCACAAGGCTAATCTTAGCTACTCAATAGGCTAAGATCTGAAAATTGCAGCTCAAAGTCAGCGTAGATAAGTCCTCAAGACTCTTCTTGTCAATTAAGTACTGAAGTGTGGCAGTGGTCAAGTGGCAGAGAGTTAGCCTTTAGGAAAGCACCCAGGCCATGATTTGTAGCCCGAGAACATACACCAGAAAGAGAGAGAGATAGAGACAGACACAGACAGACAGAGACAGAGACACAGACTCAGACACAGACACAGAGACACAGACAGACAGCCAGAGATAGGTACCACAGGCTCTCAATAGTAGGCATAGCTACTCAGGAGGCTAAGATCTGAAGACTGCAATAGAAGCCAGACCTGATAGGAAAGTCAGTGACACTCTTACCTCTATCCACTAAAAAGCCACAAGGGATGCAATATAAGCCCAGGAACAGCACACAAGGTCAAGCCTACAGACCAGCACACATGCACACACACACACAAAGAGAGTAAATTAATTTTAATACTGTATTTGATTCACTGAATATGCGACTTGAACAATCCATAAGTGAAAAATTGAGATATTTGGCATTCTCATTATACACATTCTACAATTGTGTGTTATTATTCTGCAATATATTTCAGAAGATTCTTGTATTTTTTCTACTACAGGAATCCTCCATTTATCTTGGTATCACTATTTCTTTTTTCCAAGTTGTCAGGTTTATCAACATTTTCCTTTTAACAGTTTGTACTATTTTTTTCAGCTCACTGTACTAGCATTATGTCGGATTAAAATTTAAGAAAAGAATTTGTTACTGGTGCACAATATTTAAAATGCGTGAATGCACCAACATACAAGGTTAAATGATGAAATAACTTAGTTGAGGGGGAAAAACACAAATTTTCTCCTCAATAATATTAAAAAATTATGAAAAATATGCCATAAATCAGCATAAGAATGTATCACAAACAGCAGAACGTTAATAGAGATGTGACTTATAAAGTATCACTAAGACAATATGCTAAGTGAAAACTATGCCATCACTTCCCATCTTTTTCATTCATGGAAAGAATTTAGTCATTGTAAAAAACATCACCTGGGACACTTCACTAGCAACCAATATACTTTCCTAAAGATTGGCCACCTCTCAGGATTGGCTGCTCTGTTACTGTTACCCTTCCCATCTGCCATAGTAACAAGAACCGAGAAAATGCCACCCAACTGCCATGTCCTGCAAAAGGACAGGAGTCGACTTTTCTAGGCAGTGGCTGCCAAGTCTTTAGATGGTGATGATATCAAATGCATCATCTGCCTGTGGCTTATAGAAGACAGGGAGGCAGGACTCTTCACCCCTGTCTGTGGGCTCTTGCTGGGGCTGGATGGCAGGCAGCAGCAGTACAGGAAGCTCTGCAGTGGGGCTCTCCAGGGGCCCAGGCGCCCCAGCCTCTCCAGGGACAGGCTTCAAGTTTTCTTGAAGATGCACATCTTCACAGACTTGCTGATCCTACCTGACCTCCGTCTTCAGGGGGACTGAGAGGTGTGAGGGGGCGTCAGCATCAGGGGCCTGGCCACCTGCCAGCATCATGTCCTGGCACTTTGTGCTCTCCCCTGTAAGGTGCAGCAACAGCTCCTTCAGCTCCTTCCTCTTCCTCCTCTTCTCCTGGGACAGCTGGCTCACACACTTGTCTTTCTCCTGACACAGCTTCTCCAGGACTTGTAGCTGTTCTTTGTACAGCACCATGGTCTCTTCCATGGTGGTCAGGTGTTGGGTCCGCTGGCTGCAGCGATGGTGGAGGTCGTCCACATGATTCTGGGGGTGCCCTTTGCCAGCCAAGTCTTCAGGGAAGCAGATGTGCAGCTGCTTCTTGGGAGCCTGTGTGTCCTACTTCCTCTTGCCGAAAAGCCTGTGGATGCAACGCTGGGGGAAGGTGTCCTGGCTCTCCAGCTTTCTCTGGCACTGGGCTGCCAGCTTACTCAGGCACCTGCAGCAGGCCTGCTGCTCCTGCAGCTGCCGCCTCATCCTCACCTTCCTGCCTTCTGCGATGGACAGTGCGTCCATGTAAAAATCCTACATGCTGTGTGGGTTGTCTATATCCTCTGGGACAGTCACATCATCGTGAGTCGCCTCCTCACCCTTGTCGTCTTATTGGCTCAGGCCTTCATTTTCCCTGGGGAAAGCCAGGGCGCTCAGCTGGGCCCGCAGCTGCGCATTCTCCTGTCTTGTTGCTTCCAAGCACTTCAGAGTGTCCTGTAACTTCTCCCTTTCCACCTGGGCCAGCAACTTGTTCTGCACCTGCTCCTGCTTCAGCTGGTCCATCAGATGGTCCATCAGGTGCTGCTGCAGAGCCTCCTTCTCTGACATCAGCTGCTGGTTAGTGGCCCTGTGCTGTTTGCAGGAGGCGCTCAGCTCCTGCACCTGGGCCAGGTACTTGTCATGCATCTCCTGCAGATCCTCAGCTGCTTGGCAATTGAACGCAGCCACGTCTTTTCCGTCTTTGAATTCCTCCTCCAGGTCATCCAGGTTCGCCTGCAGGATTGTCTTCTGCTGCTCTGTGTGCAGGATGCTGGCAAGCTCCCCCTTCTCATCTCTCAGCCTCTGCAAGGCATCCTGGAGCTGGGCCAGCTCTTCTTCAGGTGGCAGTTGTGCACCAGCGTGCGTTTCAAGGTCTCCTGTTCCTTCTCCATCATCTCCAGGATCTTGTGCCGGTCCTTGGCATGCTGTGCACATTCCTCAGCCTTCTTTTCCAGTATCCACAGCCGCTGCTGCTGCTCCAGGTTCTGGAGACTGAGGCTCAGGTTCTCCTCTACCTGGAGGTGAAGTTGCTCTTCCAGGGTCTTGAGCTCCTTCTGCAACTGCAGGGTGTACGCCTGCAGGTGCTGCTCAGCCTGAGCTGGCCCTGCAGGTGGCTGTGGGGGCCACAGCTCTGACAGCTGCTCTCTCAGCTCCACCAGCTTGCTCTCCAACTCCAACACCTGCCTCACCCCTTGCTCTTTCCCCTCTCTCAGCTGGCTCACCTGCTCTAGCAGCTGCTGGACTTTCTCCTTCTCCATGGAGCTCTACAGCCTCAGGTCCTCCTCAAAGATGTCTCTTTCCTCCTTTAATCTTGCCACCCACTCCTTCATGTTGTTGAGTTGGCTTTCCAACTCTGCCATCTCCACTAGTTCCTCTTGGAACTTGTGGATTTGCATTTTCATGTCGGCCTTCTCTTTCTGGAGCATTTCCAGCCTCTCCTGCAGCTCAGCGTTCTCATCCTCCACGTCTTCAATACTGATGGTCTTTTTCTGGAGCTGCAGCTTCACGCAATTCAGGGCTTTCATGAGCTCTATGTTGTTGTTCTCAGTTTCATTCTGCGTGGTATTGACTGCAGACAATGTTGTTTCTAGTTCTGTTACACGCTG
Source organism: Dipodomys merriami (assembly GCF_024711535.1). Classification (NCBI taxonomy): domain Eukaryota; kingdom Metazoa; phylum Chordata; class Mammalia; order Rodentia; family Heteromyidae; genus Dipodomys; species Dipodomys merriami. Next base: position 2,108,164 of record NW_027206546.1, on the reverse strand, counting down.
CTGTGCAGTCTGCAGACAGCTGGTAAGACCCTCCTGCTCCAGTGCTCTTTCATAGGCTTCTTGCTGCTTGTGGGCCAGGGCAGATTGTAAGCCTGATTTTTCACTAATCAGCATCTGTATCGATTGCTTGTGCTTCTCCAGCTCTGCTTTCAGGGCGACATGCCCACAGGCCATCTTCTCCTTGTCTTTTCCCTGTTGATCCTGCAGCTCTTTCATTTCCTTTTTTAGTTGTTGGATCTCAATGCAGAGCTGCTGCTTTTGTATTGTGCTGGAGTCCAGGGCAAGCATCAGATATTGGTTGTGTCTCTCCAGGTCCTTGGTGTTATTGGGAACTGTGACACTCTGGACCCTGGCAGCTGTGATAGTGCCCAGTGGAGAGGGGGCTCTGGGTCTGCGTGGTCTTGGGCCATACCCTTGAGTAAAGGACAGTCCCCAGCGGTCTTTGTCTTGGGGTTACCTCCCTCTTTCATTTTTATATTCTTGGATTCTCAAGGTCTAGCAGGACCATTCCTCTGCTGGTATTCTTGCAGTAGTTTCCTTCCTGCAGCTACTTCTTTTTCTCTTTTTTTTCTCAGACATACCAGCACTGGAACGGCGAAGGTGGGGGGGGGGGGCACATTCCCAGGCTGTCTAAAATCAACTCTGTTTTATCACTAGTAGCTCTTTCTACCTCCAACTATTTCTTCAAAATCACCTCCTCACCACTCATTCATGGCCATGTCCTTGCTGGCAAATACTCTATCACTTGAGCCACACTCACAACCTTGTATATGCATGTGTCTGGGTTGTACTATTTACATATCATGTTGGTGCTCCAGGCTAGATTCAGAGTATGATCCTTCTATCTATGGCTTTCTATGTTGCTGGGATTATATGCTACCACACACCCAACAAATTTTTAGTGTATCTAAGCCTCCATTTTTAATCTATGAAATTAAGAAAATAATTCCTCTCTTATAGGACTTTAAACAACATGTAAAACAATGACACAAGGTAAGAGCATCGCAAGTTGTGAGAGGCAGTCAAAAAAGCATACATATGCATGCGATATATTTGTATGTGTGTGTGATGTATCGTGTTATCTTCTTGGATGATTAAAAGATTCCTAGATGGTTTCTATGCTTCTGCAATTTTTCAAACAAGGTCATTAATTGAAAAAATTATATTGAATTATTGTGTATTTTAATGTCAGAAAAAACATAAGAAAATGCAAATGGCAAGCTGGACACTGGTGGCTCATGCCTGTAATCCTAGCAACTTTTGTCTGTCGCCGGGCTTGAACTTTGGGCCTGGGCACTGTCCCTCAGTTCTTCAGCTCAAGGCGAGCATTCTACCACTTCAGCCACAGTGCCACTTCCGGTTTTCTAGTGGTTTATTGGAGATCAGAGTCTCAAAAACTTTCCTGCCCGTGCTGGCTTTGAACCATGATCCAGCCTCCTGAGAAGCTACTATTACTGCTGTGAACCACCTGAGTCAGGCTTTCCATGAGACTCTTACTTCCAATAAACCACCAGAAAACCAGAACTGGAGCTGTGGCTCACACGATGGAGCAGTAGCCTTGAGCTGAAGAGCTGAGGGACAGTGCCCAAGCCCAGAGTTCAAGCCCCACCACCTACAGAATAAAATTATGAAAAAAGGCATTATTAGAAAGAAAAGAAAGCAGCTGGCCCAGAGACATCATATACTGAGTGTCCTGTGGTGTTGATCTCCTGAGAGTAACAAAAATTTATTTGCAAGTGGTCTAGGCTAACAGAGCCCAGGTAGTGTACCTTTCTGAATGTTAATGTTGTAAAATATACCAGGATTGCTAGTGTGGCTAAAATAATTGGGTTTCTTACATTGTCATAAAAGCAGCTACTTATTAACACTTTTTTATATATCAAGCTAGATGAGTTTTAAATATAAATGCTTTCCAGAGAAATATTTTGGTTGTTCCATTCATATGTCCTTTAAAATTAGAAAATATGCCTTTCTGATATGAAAATATCTTTATAATTCTCTATCTTACTAATTTTCTTCTGAGTTGTAACTATGACCATTTAAGGACAGAATATTTAAATGCAATATATACTTGTATATATTACTTGTGCTTATTTGTGTAGCAACAATCATAAGATATGTATAATTGATAGAGGAATTCAAATTTCCAAATTTTCTATTTTATTCTAAATAGATTCTTATATTTAATTTCTAATTTGCATTTTCGACTTCACTTTCTATATTTGAATATATTAAAATTATCTCTATTTAAGTGGCTTGAATTTCCCGAGGGGTCAACTACCTACATATCTTGTTCTTCAATTTCTTGGAATATTGTCAGATTAAAAAATGATTCAAGCATGTCACATCTGAAAGTATAGGGATCAATATGATGAATCTGATATACTGAATGATATCACATTGTGTAGTATAATTATTTCAAATTAGAAAAATTACTTTAGGTACATTGGTTTTCATCTGAACAAAGATTTTCTTTTCTTCTTTACTCAAGTAAATAATACATCATAATTGAATAATGTGCTAACATTAATATTTAAGTTTCTAGAAGGAAAGAGAATATAAAATTTGCCTAAAAGTAAAATAAGCATTAATACTTTAAATTTCAAATGTTATCTGTCATACCAATTGTAGGAACTAAGATGTCATCTCCTTTCCCCTAAAGAGTAGAATAAAAGCAATTAAGTTACCATAGATCTGTCACACATTTTATGTCTTTCCATCTGTGTTGGCTCCCTCTTTCTTATGGTCCATGAGGAGTTTTCATCAAAGCTAAATCATTCCATTGAAACCTATCAAGTAGAGTAGTCATTTTACTGCCAACAATGATCACTAAAATGATGTATTCTACAGATGTTATGTTCAATAAATGAATGTTTCCTTAATAAGTGAAATTTAACAAATAGTTATTAAAGTGAATTTTAAATAAATAAAAATATGTTCTCTGTTAGAACATCACATTAGCTCTCTATTGAATGTGTATATTTCTTTCTCCTGATAATACTCTGAATACCTTCAAAGTAAGGAGCCAGCCCTTAGTATTTATAAGATCAATATACATTTAATAAGTCAACAAAAACCCCAAAATATTTTAATATAGAAGCAGCATGATGGTAAGTAAAAAAAAGGCAATGTTCACATTGAGTCAAACAGAACAGTTGCCACTTCCTAGAAAGTGTCTGGCTAAAATCAACACATGTTTTGGATCACTATTAAGACTCCATTTTTGTCTATGAAATGAGGAAAAGAGTGCCTCTTACACAGGACTCCGACTATTATTAAACTAAACAGCAAATGCAAATTGATAGATTAGTGTTTGATGATTTAGTATATTTTATGCTGATTGAGAGTTTGCTTCTAACAGTACCTGAATTATTGATGAATTTCCTGCCATTCTTCAAATGAATAGCTTTGTTTGTTTGTTTTCTTACCAACTGAAAACAACCTGTACCATTTTCAGTCATGATTTCCATGTCTTCTCTGCCCAGTGACTTATGTTCTATTATGACACAGATTCCATATTCTTTCAAGTTAAGAACCCTTTATGATATTCATTTATTGATATTCAGTAAGCCTCTTACATATCTACCCCAAGAATATATGGTATTGTGATCTAAACAGTCTAAACTAGAATCATTGTAATAGTGTAATTTTCAGATTGTTTCTCAAAATTCCTTGAATAGAGCAAGGCATTCTTAATTTACTGCTGACTTTCTAGTACAAACTAACATTTTTATCATAACAATTTTCCTAATTAGATCCTTGATGATGAAGGGAATGGAAGCATAACTAAACAATAATCCTGTTTTTCAGAATAACGAAGGAATTTAATAAACTGCTTCTACTAGCAAAGCATACCAAAGACAAAATAAAACACTTGACAAAACTAGAAGTTGTTGGCTTTTAAAAATATTTCCTCATATTATGAGAAAATTATAAAACTGTCTTTGGGTAAATCATCTCTTCACTTTCAAAAAATATTTTTATTATCTTTAAATACTTGTACAAAGCAGTTGGCATTCACATTCAAATGCCTAATAGTATAATTGCTGCCTCTGAGATACATAATATATTCATTGTAAATACCCTCAGCATAGCCTACATAAAGTAATCGATGCTTTTAATAAATTACAAAATGAAATAAGATAGTGAGTTTTAGCACAGTTAACAACAGTTACTATTATGAAAAACATCTAGAGAAGAGATTTTGATGGGATGGGATATTAAAGAAAATAAAAACTTGTAATAAAAATATTTTTGCAATTATTTCAGATACATTTCCCATAGTAATAAATTGTCAAATATTAACATGCAAACATACCATAGAGAAAAAGTATAAAAAGCATTGGAGATGGAGGAGAGAAAGAAGGAAGGGAGAAAATAGAAAGAAAGAAAGACAAAAAAGAAAAATATGAAAAGCAAAATAAAATTCAATATACCAGTAATTACAAACAGCCAACAAAAATCTGGAATGAGAGAAGAGTTCCGTCATATTTTACTGAGAAGATTTTGTTTGCCAAGTAATTGTGAATTTATTCTGCTTTTGGGGGTCATATTCGTTAAGTTTCTACTTTAAAAAGGTAGAATTTGGATGATTATCTATCAGTGATGCTACACATTATTGAAATTAATCAATGCCTAAAGAAATGTAAAAATTTTTTCTAGAAAAATATTAATTTTATAATATCTTTAAGTAGTTGTACAAAAGAGCTTCCATTCAAAAAAGTAGTCTATGAACAAGAGTCTAAGAATAAGAGTCTATGAATAAGAGTTATTTATTACAATATTTGTGGTTTTGTGAAACTGTATTTTTAATTACTTCTTTCCCAAAGATAAACAAATCATTTAAACATCAGAGTAAACTCATTACCATCAAATGCAATTCCTCTTGTGAATTTAAGATTATTAATCATCTCATTATATATATGTGTGTGTCATATATACATAAATATATAACTATTAAGAATATTGATCCCTTTACTATATATGTAAATATACATGTATATAAGCAAATATATGTATGCACATATATATGTATATATTCTAATTGGATAAATATTTAAAACAATACCTACTGTGTCCATTCTCTAGTTCACATTGACTATATAGGATAATAATAAAATCTGAACTTATAATATTAGAGTGTTTTATACTGTTTGATGATTATTATTTCTGTGCATAAAGTAGCAATTCACTGAGATTTAAATTACAATAATGTTCATCATTTATGAAGTCACATGAAGTTCTTTTAACATTATTCATTATGAGGTTTTATTTCACAAGATGTTTACCTACAAACTACAGGTACATCTTAATTTTAAATTTACTTTTATATTTTTCTTCTTGCCTGAAGTTCATATCATTCAAAAAAAGTAAATAATGTTACTAATATTTCATTTATATATTTCATTTATATAACAACTCATGTTCTCTTTCTAATTTTTCTACATTATAATATAAAATTCCCTTTTTATATTCAAATTATGTAGCAATATTTTCCAATTTTGTTTTCATTTTGATTTGTTGGAATTTTACTATATTAAAGTATAGCAAAATTTATACTTAGTGTTCTTTTTTTTTTTGGACCGGGTAGAGGGTAGAGGGGTAGAAAAATGAAATAGTGAATGGAGGAGAATTCAGTCAAGAATTCGTTGTGTGTACCACAAAGTTAAGAAAAATAAGACAAGTGGTATTTGGAGCAGAATGAACACACCAAGATGCATTATATACATAAACTATTTTGTTAAATGATGAAAAAAATCAATACCTATCCTCCACAATTAAGAAAAGTAAGGGAAAGGGTGGTTTGAGAGAAATGGGTGAGAAGGTTGAAAAAGGTGATATCAAGATTCACTGTACCCCAGAGCCTGTAATCCTAGCTACTCAGGAGATTGAGATCTGAGGATCGGGGTTCAAAGCCAGCCCAGCCAGGAAAAGTCTTTGAGTCTCTTTGATCCAATAAACTGTGGCTCAAGTGGTAGAGCTCCAGCCTAGAGCTGAAGACCTGAGGGACAGTGCCCAGGCCCAGAGTTCAAGCCCAGCGCTGTACTCATGAATTGTTTTGGTGAATGACAACTCTTTTTTACTACTTAAAGATAACAAAGAAGCCCCCTCAATGGACAAATGAATCAAGAAATGTAGAACGTATACAAAATGGAAATTATTCATCCATCATAAAGGAAGATATTGTACCATTTGTCAGGATATCGAAAGACATTAAAAAAAAATATTAGTGAAGTAAGCCAGACTCAGAGAAACACAAGTTGCATGTTTTCCCTCATTTGTAGAAACCGGAATGTGCCCATAAATCTGTAGGTACACACATGGGGTGGTATGCAAGTGGTTATAAATGAACTAACTGAACTATGATAGGCTCTATAGAGAGAGAAAATAGCATGAATTTTTTTTTTAGAATAACCAAGTCAAAGCCCAACAAAATAAGTACCAGGAAATGGGTACTTGCAAAAGGGAAGGATGGGACAAAGATGAGAAGGAGAAAAGAATGAAGCAGGCGTAGAGAGAAGAGTCTGCTCAAGAATGCATTGTATATACCACAGAATTGAGAAAAATAAGGGGAGGGGCAGGCCAAAGAAATATGAAGATATTGAAAGGATGGCATAGATCAAGATGCAACGTAGACATGAACTGCCTTGTTAAATGGGAAAAACTAAAATTTCCAGCCTAAAAATAAAGAACAGTGAGGGAAAGAAAAGGTTGAATGGGATGGGTGAGAATGTTGAAAGAGGAGATACTGATCAAAATCCACAGAATTCATAAACTGGTTTGTCGAATGGAAATTCCTTTGTACAGTGGCTTACAGAAAACAAAAATACTCAAAAAATAATACCAATATTGAACATATGTTTGATAGTTGCAGAGTTAATAAACAGCATGAAAAATCAGACGAATTTTTAAAAAAAAGTATGAGTTAGAAATGAGGTGGGAGGGAAAGGATTGTAGGTGGAAAACAAAGAAGGAGGCAACAATGCTGAAGAGTAAATGTACTCATTACCTTGCTCATGTAACAGTAACCCCTCTGTACAGCATTTTTACAATAAAAATGTACTTATGAATGAGTACTTAGGAAGGAAAATAGCTTCTAATTATTACTTTATTGGTGATTTTTATGATGTCCTCGGTATCACAAATATTACAGGTGTTTTCTATTGTGATAACTTGTTTTGAATTTTGCTAACTTGTGTGAGGTTTGATGCTGTACCTAGAGTGATTTATTAATATTTGCATATACCACAGAGAAATTTAGTACACTTACATTAAAAACATGTAAATTGGACTTTTTCCGCAAGTATTTAACATTGGCAAAGAAAAAAAAGGTGAATCTGATTGACATTATTTCCATTTTATTTTTTTGGTGTGGTTTACTTAAAACAAAATATCTGAAACCACTTAATATAATTTTTTCCAAGCCTTTACATTTCCTAACAAATGGGGCAATGTCATTCTTTCTGATGGAGGCATTAAGTGAAGTAAGCCAAGCCCCAAAAACATAGGTCCCATGGTTTCCCTTATTTGCAATATCTAGTATATGTATGAGTCAAGCAGAAAAGGTCAGATAAGGTCATGTTAGGAAAATGAACCTTAAGATATGTATTTAAATGTTTTTTTTTCTTTCATGCATTTGTTTCTAACGCATTTATAAGATTATTTTTTTGTTACTTTGTATGTCCCTTCCCCACAATATAACCCCTGCTTTCACTGTATTTGATGTCGATATAATTTGTGGAAGGGAAGGGGAAAAGGAAGTCGTTTAAATAAGGATACAGGTGGACCCGTTGCAACAATAAGAAGTACAAGTTGTCATGTCGAAAACGAACTTTATAACTTTGGTGGGAGGGGGGAATTGGGTGTGGGGAAGGTTTTGAGGCTGAGAAGTGATGGGAAGGGGAAACAAAGGAGGAGGCTACAATGCTTGATAAGGAATGTACTCATTATCTTGCCCATGTAATTGTAACCCCTCTGTACAGTATTTTCAAAATAATAAATAAATAAATAAATAAATAAAAACAAAAATAAAAAATAATCAAAATATCTGAAACCATGTTCACCTGGCTGAAATGTGAAATGTTCTTTGTTTGTTTGACTGAAATTAAAATATCACTTTGTCCAGGAATGTCAACTGAGTGGCAAGTGTTAAATACATGCCAGAGAAAAATGTTTAACAAAAAATAAATAAATACATAGAAATTTCTTTTTGAAAATATCTTTATTTCTAACACTAAAATTTTCATAGGAATATAAGTTGAATGAGGGAGCAATAAAGGCACATAGTTTATATGATATTATGAGGTTTTGCCTTGTTTTGTACTATTATTGACAAACAGCAACATCTAAAACCTTTCATTATGATGGATGGGAAGCATAAATCACATTATCTCGTGTCAACACTCTCCTTAGAACAATATTTTAACATATATCTAGAATTATGTTTTGAGATTGACCATTTGAGATTTACCAGCATTTTATTTACTTAGTATTTTTTAAACCTCTTTTGGCCTAGGAAATCAAAACTTTCAAAGGAAAAAAATCTGAGTTATATAAATATAGTTCCTTCAGTCTGTCAGCTGAGAGTATGATGGCGAAATGAAAGTGTCCCACCTAAGCATTATTTCAGTGTTGTATCTTTAATGTCAATCTAAACATATTCCTAAAATTCATTTGGAGTATTTTTAAAAACTTCTTGAAATTATTATTCATTTCAATCCAAGTTTTAGAACTGAGATTTTCGATAGTTTTATTATAAACCTTCTAACCCTGAAAACACACGTTTTAACTGAATGGGAGAATCTCAGTAAGGTTTTATGGGTTCATTGTACGTTTCATAAATGTGTTTGGATAAAAAAATATTTTTCAAATCTTCATCAGGATGCTCTCCAGGAATGAGTGAGGTAACTCACCCAATTTTGGTAAGTCTGTTTCTTTTTCTTGGCTCTGGGGCTTGAACTCATGGCTTGGGCACTATCCCTGAGCCTCTTTGTACTCAAAGCTAGTTCTCTACAACTTGGGACACAGCACCACATCTGGCATTTTAGTAATTAATTGGTGATGAGAGTCTCATAGGGACTTTTCTGCCAGGGCCGGCTTCAAACGGTGATCCTCAGATCTCAGTCTCTGATGTAGCTAGCATTATAGGTCTGAGCCACAAGTGTCTGGCTACACATTTAAAAAAAATAAGGTTTTAACTTTTATAGTGGAATCTTGTGTGTGCGTGTTTGTGTGTGTGTGTGTGTGTGTTGTGTGTGTGTGTGTGTGTGTGTGTGTGTGTGTGTGTGTGTATGATGGCTTTAAGTCATGGCCAAGCCACTGTCCCTAGGCAAAGCACAAATAGCTACCACTTAAGTCACTTGTGTTTCCAGCCTTTTGGTGATTAATTGGAGGTTCACATACTTTCCTGGGCTAGCTTTGAACCACAATCCTTAGATCTCAGCCTCTTGAATAGTTAGAATTACAGACTTGAACAACTGACACCTTGATTGATTAAATCTTAATAAAAACTTTCTTTCTCTTTCCCCGGAGGTATATGCATTTGAATGTGTTTGCTTTCTCCTTTAGTGCTAGTGTGGAACAAGCTTCACGTGTACACATTGCAGATCTGTCTATGATTCTGTGAGGTTTAATTCTAGGCAAGTCTGTGTCAGAGGAAGAAAGATGCTCCTGACCAACAAAGTTTGCACAAGATTCTAATGTGATTCCAGCAGAATCTCCAACCTCTATACATATTTTTCTCAAAGTTACCAAGTGACCTCTTAGAAGATTTGGAGAGATTAAACATCCCCAAGATATATCAATATGTCAACTTTTTATTGGCAATTACAGTTAAATATTTTGTAAAAAAGCTATAAAATTCAGACTGCTGGAAGGTGATAATGAGAAAGTTATTTTACCTCTGTTCACTTCAAGTTTCTTTCAAAATGAAAGAATAAATGGAACTTCTTTCTAAAGTGTTTATGAAAGTGATATAAGAAAATTGACATCAAATAATGACTGCAAACCAAGCCATTATTTAAAACACAAAGGATTCTCTCTGAATAAATTAACAGAATGGTCTATTAGTTTCCTTATTAAGAGTTATGTTTGTATTCATTATAAAAATTCTTCTTATTATATGAATATATGTAGATGTATTTTAATTTTTGAAGCACAATTCAATATTTTCACTGTATTGACAAATAAATTGAATTCTACCCTTCCCTCAAACTAATACGCATCTTGACTCTTGAGTCTTGGTTCTTTTGCTTTTGAGTCTCTTCCTTGGTTCTGAAGCAGAGTTTGAACTTTTCTTACACTTCTAATTGTTTTTTCAGGTAAAGGAAATTTGCTTCAACTCTCATGGCAAAGACTGAAGTGGTATAGTTTTAACCATTGCATGATAAATAGAAGTACTACAAACATTAATTTAAGCTTACAAACATTAATTTAAGCACCAGAGCACTATTGATGTTTCATTTTGGTCTGTTTCTTTTGTTTGCCCACTACTAAATTCTTTAGCTGAAATTACCTCTGTTAAAAAGCAGCCCAAACGTCCACTTCATTTAATACTATGTAGCTTTAACGGCATTCTGTCTAAGCATTCATGCAAAAAAATAAACAATGTTCAGAGGATGTGATCACACCAAATAATTTAGACATCAGTTCTATATGACATTGTAGAACTTGCCTATTTAGTTAACCTAAAGAATTATCGTAGCTTTGTATTGAACCTAACCCTCTCCTCCCCACACACAAATCTGGAAAAATTCTACTTTGATTAAATTATGAAATATGGTAATTTAGACATTAAAAGCACACAAAATTTGGATTCAACTAAGCCAATTAAATTTTATCTTACCATTTATTTCATTTCCCAATATATATGTTACCTGTCACAGTATTGTTGTCTAAAAGTATAATATAAAAAGGTATAATTAGGTAAAGATAAATTATGTTACCTAAATCTGGGTTTCAGGTTACATTTAGTTTTCTTCAATGCTTTGTTTAAGAATGGCCCAGTGACTCAGATGCACTACCAGGCCAATCTGTAATTCCCAAGACAAGATAGAGTTTAGGTCATGTCGGACAATCCTCTATGATGGATTGGCCATTACTTTGCGATGAATGCAAGCACAGTTTCAGGTAAGTCTAGATGTTCCCTTGATATTCTGACTGAAATTCCCAATAAGGCTACAACTACTTGCTAAACCATAAAGGTGGAAATAACCTTGGATGTAAAAAATATGTATATATTGGGACACATGATGATAAAGTAGAGCAATCTAAATAACTTTGTTTAACCATAGATTTTTAAGATAAATATGAATCAATGAACATTTACATTTATTATATGGAAATATAAAACCTATATATTCTTGCAAAATAGTATTTCTGAGCTCTGCAAATAAATGAAAAAATATATATTAATGAACAATCAATACAATGCAGTAAAAATGGAAGGGATTAAAATTGACACTTTGTGCTCTATATGTATATGGACAATAATTCAAAAAGTAAATAAATTAAATGAAATTCAACATCACTATTTCATCACTTCAATTTTTCATTGCCTCCATCTCTTGCCAGTCTGAGTAACGTGTGTGGAAAATTACAGGAGAAAATGTATTATTTATGCTGAGATGAAAAGATTGATCAAAGAAAGGACAAATTAGCAAAACATTGTTGAACACATTTTATTCTTCACAAGCTATCAGAGAGGGAACTATACCATGAACTAGGTGATAAGGTGGGATAATTGCCAAGGTCTCAGGATCCCCTTGGTCAATATGTCCAGGTGACTGTCACAACCAACTATCTCACCAACCCAGCAATGTAGGGAGTTATTTGATATTGTAGAAGCCAGGGCCTGAGCCAGAAGGTCAACCAAGACATTGACACATGTAAAATACATTTCACTGACTCTTGATTGCCAATGTTATTTCAGGACTACTGCAATAATACAGATCTCCACCAACTAGGCAGTTTGAATAATGCCCAGATGTTAAGTTAATACAGAAATAGAAAGGAGGTCCTTTCTTTTCTTTCTTAGTGCAAACAGGGAAAATTCAATTAAGCATGTGATTTCATTGGCAACTTTGTAATATTTTTAAAGCTATCACTGGTCTTCTGATGGAATTCCTTTTCTCCCAAGGCATGACAGTACCTCTAGCATAAAGCCTAAGGCAGCAGTGCAGGATTTGCTTCATTGCTCTGGGCTGTAGTACCACTGAGAGACTTTTCTGTTTTCCAACAATTCAGAGAACAAAAACTACAGTAGAATGAGGCCTTTCTATTATACATTCAATATTAAGGTAAGGTCAGAAAGATTTGGGAGAAAAATACCTATCAGTTACTTTCTCTAATAGTTAAGAGGTTTTCTTGGGTAAAACCTGATGAGACCATGAATATAATTTAGCAAAATCAGATATATGTGGACAGCTCCTTGCTGACTTACACGACGTATCTGGATTTGGAGTAAAGATAAGCCCTATTAGAGAGAGAGACATTTGAAGATGTGACAGTTCTTAGAATTATGCCCAAGATGAAAAATGGAATGTCAGCCAAAGCACATATACTGTATTCCCTTCAGCAAAACAGGTGGTTATAAGAAATCACACATAAATTTCACTGAAAGAGAGCAAGCCCTGAGATCTGGACACTAGGAGCCATCTTATCCATTTCTGAGTGGCAAGATCATTGTTACTCTTAGCAAATGTTCCTTCCAGAGTTTACATGAACAATTTATTAAAATTCAGGTGAAAGCCTTAAATGGTTGAAAATGGTTTAAAATTTGATCATCCTTAGGGCCACTGATGAAAACCATTTGTATCAAAGGAGAACCAACAAGAAAATAGCCAGCTCTCCAACTGGAGGAAGATCAGGCTACAGTGTGACTCTCAATGCCACAGGGAGATGATAGCATTGAAATGTTATCATTAGCATTAGATGAAGGATTAGTGAGAATAATAGGGAACTATAAAATAAATATTTCAGGCCAAACAATACTTTTCCCTCCCAAGTCCCTGCCAATCTGGTAGTCATTGAATACCCACTAAAATAAAAGGATCTCAGATGGATGAAACACAATGGAGAATCCCAAACTGAAAATAGAGATAGTAGCAAAAAAGAAAGAGAAAGACATTGGCGAATTAACCACACATTAGGGTATCTCTAAAGAACTAGAATATTATGTTGATCTTAGCTTATTATTTTACGAAGTTTCAAACCTAGTCTATTCTTAAATATCCTTTTCTGCCTCTATCTCCTAAATCCAATAGACTAAGTCCCATAGAAGCCAGTCCCATCTCCAGGTAAAAATTATTTAATTGCTTCTTCAAAGCTATTCACTTTTGCTATATAGGTAATATAATTAAGGGAGGGAAGTTGAACTCCCATCCTATTCATAGAAGACACATTGAAAGGGCCAGTCTAAATAACAGCATTAACACCAAGGATTGAGTTGCTGCAGACCCTTAAAGCATTCTACCAAAGTGAGGAACACATTGGTATGCGCCATCTAATCCACAGGCAGAAACACCAATTTGCTTTTATTCCCAAGAATGTCTTAAAAGAAAGCACAACAGCATTTAGGGTTCCTCCTGCGGTGAATAAAGCAATGTGGGAAGACAAAATTTTTATCAAAATATTTTTTTTGGGTAAATCATGAAAACTATCTACAAGTACAACTTCACTAAATGTGTATTTTTTCTTGCTATGTTGAAAAACAGTCAAATTATTCTACCATTAACAAAAACAATATGTTTTGAAATCTTGTTAAATGAAAGATTAATCATTAGTTGGGTTTATATTCATATGTGGAATTTTACTTTGAATAGCATTATGGTGATTTGAAATTCAAGGTTTAGTTATCGGAAGTAGTATGTGTAAGCCATCATTGCATTGGCTATATAATGGTAAATGCTGAAATGCTTTCTCATTGTGGAATACCATGGGGAGATAAAATTTCACAAGAAATATGCATTCACTCAGTATTAATAAAGACATGTTCATGGCAAAAGGGAAATAGTACATTAGCTAGTAAAGGAAAATAGATATAGCTATCCATCACATGGATTTTAAATGAAAAACATCATATTTAAGACAAAATAGCATTATTTTTAAAGAATAAGAAGACATTTTCGATTTGAGAGGATAAGGGAAGATAAATGATGCAGTGGAATAAATAATCCAGAGAAGTCATTTACCCTAATCTTGTCTGTCAACTCAAAGGTTTAAAAGTTGTACACATTTGAAGATAAATTGCTTGTCAGTTGTTTATTTTCTTTACCAGTTGTTGCTGTATCAGAAAATAAAAGGATTTAACACTGGAAAGGAAAAAGATGTATTGGAGACACCAGTCCTTTCCTATGTCCCCATGAATCTGCAACCAGGCATCAGATGTGTAGTTATGGGGTGCAGCTAGCCTCATGCAAAGCTATGGGAAGTAAACAGTAAATAGTAGTGAAGCTACAGACCAAGTGAACTATGGAAATATTGAAATTTACATTTGCAAGAGAAATAACAGACACATGCTCTAGGTAAAATAAAAAAAGTATGCCACTGTACAACACAGTAGGGAAGGAGAAAATCACCCTCAATGGGGCTTTAACCCTGAAACGACAGTAAGTTCTATAGGTATACAGTCTGGCACTCGACAAAAATGTCACCCAATACAGGTTATCTGTGATCTTCCTGGAAAGCAGATGTTTCCTAGATTTCACCCCTACCTCTCTCCCTCTCTCCCTTCCTCTCTGTCTCTCTCTGTCTCTGTCTCTGTCTCTGTCTGTCTCTCTGTCTTTGTCTCTGTCTCTCTTTCTCTCGATCTTTTTGCAATGGGAGACACCTATACACTATATCAATCAAACTTGTTGGAAAAGAAGTCAGGAAAACAATCATATTTCAGAAGTCCCAAAAACATACTTAGGCATTAATTCACCCAAAGACTTGTATAGTAAAAAATAAACATTCCTGGAGAAAAAAAGAGAAAACACTAATAGATGTAAAGGTATCATTCTACCTTGAGTTCATAGATCAGTATAATTAATAGTTTAAAATGCTATATTTTAAAAGGTGCTTATGCAGTCAATAAAACCCATAACAAAATGAGATTTTTACATATGTAGAAAAAATACATTTGAAAAAACAAAAGCTTTCAAATAGCCAAAGCAACTTGAAAAGAAAAGAGAAATTCTAGCGTATTACAATACATGGCTTCAAATTATAATACAGAGTTGAGGTAAGTAACAAAAAAAGAGTGGTACTTGCAGAATGCATAGACCAATGGACAAGAACACCCATAGAGAACCACATAAAACAATACCATCTGATTATTTTCAAAAGTGGCAAAAGCATTCACTAGAGAAAAGGCAGCTTCTTTTGTAAGTGGATCTAGAAAAAAATCTATGAGCAGAACATTAAAACTAGCTGCTATTTCTCTGGACAAAAATCGATTGAAAATGGATCATATAGTTTAATGAAAGACTGAAACCACCTTAGGAACATATTGGGATATTGGGGCACCAGTTCAATATCTAAACATGGACTATTACTTACGGAATGATGCCAATACTTAAAGAAATTTCTGCATTAATTGATAGCATGGATTGAATAATGCTAAAACCTTTCTTAATCACAAAATACGTAGTGAGATTCTATCTCTCCCCAGTTTAAGTGACTGTCAAGAAACTAAAAGGAACAAATGTTGGTGAAGATATGGGAAAAAGAATCCAATATACACTGCTGATGGGAGTCTAATTTAGTTCATTCACGATGGAAAATGGTATATTTTTTTCTTGTTTTATTTGACTTTTGGCAATACCTGGACATACTTTCTTTATATTTAAAGGTATATTATTTTGTGTGAAGATCTGTATCTGATTTTTTTTGTCTATGATCAGACATTAATATAGATTATGCAATTATTGTTTAGGGATACTATAAAGCGGTATATCATATTTATGCCATTGTCTTGATTCATTGTATTTTGTCTTCCCTCCATCTTGTGCTTACTAAATTGATCTGATTGATTTGGGTGTGATACATTCCTTTGATTTTGATTGTTTTCTTCACATATTCTTCCCAGTGGAATTCTTTGTAGTGCTCGCTTTATGATCCTGATTTCCTCTAATTATTGTTTGTCATGATTGATTTTGGTTTGACCATCTAATGTAAATGTTAATTTCACTGGGTAGATCAAAAAGAGAATCACATGGTTTTAGCAGAGAGAAGCATGAGAGACAGGGCAGACTAGGTGTTTCTAACACAATAAATAGTTAATATTTAAGAAAATGATTTAAAAGAATGATATATTAATGATCAAATAATCATTAGAGTTATATATTAAACTCAACCATAAAATGCTTCAACTTAAATGTTGGACAACTCCTAAATAAAATCAGCCACCATTGTCTGTCATTCAAATATCATTCCCATGTAAAATTTTACATTTCTTCCCAAACTAATAGACATCTGAAACATCTTCAGTAACAGATCTTTAATGATCACAATTAAGTATTAATGAAGAAAAAATAACCTATCTAAATTAACCTTTCTATATAATTAAATGACATTTTTGAAAATGTGCTCCAGTGGAACATAGATAAAAGTAATTATATGTGTTGATGGGCAATTTAATTTTATGTTGTCAATATTGTTTTAAACCTCCTTCTTTATTTCGTGGACACAAGAGTTCGTGACAAGTGTAATGCTGTATTTCTTCTGTGAATAAAACTTTGGGTTACAGGATTTGCAAGAGAAGACATAATTTTTTGTTCTATCTTTGGCTATATTTTTGTTATATTTGGTTTGGGTCTACATATTAAGAAAATTACCAGCTATTTACCAAAATTGTCTAAAGTTCTTAGATGGATGGACAACATATTACTGAATAGACTTGTACTACAAGAAAAATTAACAGGGCAAATGAAAAAAATTACAACAAACAACAACATGGAGATACACAACAGAATATCATAAATAATAAACACATAAATGCATAGAGCACTTATTTCTCTTCAATTTTTAAAATATAGATGCATTTCTTTCTTTCTTTCTTTTTTGGTCTGTAATGGGGCTTGAAATATGGGCCTGGAAGATGTCTTTCAGCTCTTCAGCTGAAGACTAGTGCTCTAGCACTTGAGCCACAGCACCACTTCTGTTTTCCTGGTGGTTAATTGGAGATAAGAGTCTCGCGGACTTTCTTGCTCAAGCTGGCTTTGAACCACGATCCTCAAATCTCAGCCTCCTGAGTATCTAGGATTACCAGTGTGAGCCACCAGCGCCTTGCTTATAGGTGCATTTCTAATGCAAGCTTATAAATAGTTCATTAAATGGGATATCACATATTCAGGACTATAACAAGAAATAATGTAAAGAGGAGAGGAAAATATTAATGTATTAGCAAAACTCTTATTAGACATAAAGTGAAATAATCAAAGAAAAATCATAGGAAATTAAAATACTTAAACTGTAGAATAATAATAAACTGTTGAAAACACTAGAACATTAGTCTATAATGGAAGCAAAATATTCAATATACTTTACCCACTAGAAAAAATTAATCAAAATACTTAATATACTTTTAAGAGAGGAAATTGGTATAGTTAGAAAAGATTACAGAATGAGCACCAAAAAATCAGGAATGGCAGAGCTCATAATGTTAATTTTATTAAATATAAGTAACAAGGATATTTTACTTTTAAATATTAAAAACTAAACCTAAGTATATACTATTTATAAAGTAAGAATGTTATCAAAATTAAAAGGAAGAGTAACAGTAATAATTCTAAATGCATATGTCCCCAATAACTAATTTTGTAAACACAGAAACAAAAACATGGTAACTAAAAGGAGAAATAGACAAACTTAGAATTATATTTGGACAGGTCCCCATCCAATTGATTAACTGACACAAACATTGCTCAAACAATATACTTACAAGGAACAGTGAAAACATTATCAAATAGCCTAATGAAAGTAGTGCTAATAGACCACACACACCACTCAACATCTAAGAGAGAGGATTCATTTTTTTCAAGGACATATGTAAAGGCCAACATGCTGAATACTAAAATATAAAATTAAATATATGCAGTATATGCCAAATGTTTTAAATTTTCTTTAGGGTAAATTTTATCAATAGTGAAGTTAAAAATCATATTAGCAACAGAAAAAGCAGACTAAATATATATTTAATTATTAGAAAGTTATGAAATAAGCCTTGGGTAAAATTTCCCCATTTAACACAAATGGTGGTAGGCTTCAATGGATACATTAAACTCACCCTAAATTAAATGCACCAGTTACATGCACAATCAACATCTTGATTTATCTTTTTCTCACATACTTATGAGCATCTATTAGAATTCACAGAGGTTTCATTTTATCACATGGGTATAATGTACCTTGATCCCATTCATTCTTTTCATCACTCATATCTCTTCCTCATTCCCAAATCAGTCTCAGTCAAACTTCATTGTTCCATTTTCCCATGAATACTAAAAGTATTTGGCCTACATTTACTCTCCTTCTGTTCTGTCTCCTCCGTTGCACGAGTACCCACGCCAGACCAAAAAAAATGTGTTTATTCCCCTTTCGTGCATGTTTTCTAGTTAATTGTTTAATAGGGTTCCATTTGGGTGTGTCACAGGCATATATACAATATCTTATTTGTAGATTTCAAACTGTATTTATTGAATCTATCAGATTAAAAAGCATTATTTAAACCTTTGAAAAAATATTTTGGGAAAAAAATAAGGAAATTAGTTCAGTTAGGTTGGAACCTACCATCTGTTCTGTAACAAACCAACTATTTACACATACATATAAGTGAAATTAAAAGTGTCTCTTACCGGTAATATTAATGGAAACTATCCATCATAGTAGCCTTAATGTGACACTGCATATTTCTAAGTACATGAGACAGATTTATGAGAAGAATGCTAAGTATAGTGAAAGAGAAGTGTACACCAGGTCAAATATATTTTTAATTTTTCAATTGAAAGATACTTGTAGCAAATACATCGAAGTATTTTAGATTTCATAAGCTTATTTAATACGAGCAAATGAAGATCCTATATTTGTGAGGGATATTAGAAAATGTATGCTTGTGTTTAATTAGCATGCTCCAAAATAGAGACTTACCTTGTCAGTGAATGTGTTTTTAATCTGTTATAAAGATGCTGTTTCTCTCAATGAAATAGATTGCTTCCATTGTACCCAGCCTCATGGTAAACAGTAATAAATTGTGAATGATTTTTGTAAGTAAAAACAACCACATGAACCTACTAGACAAAACACATAAAAATCTACATAATTTAAAGGAGATCTTACACTTAAAGGAAAAGCCGTTGATTAGTCATGGCCTTGTAAATGGTAGTGTATTAGATTAGGGAGAAAATTGTTATTACCATATGTCCATATAATAGCCCCTAGGATCTCTCAGTGTGCTTCCATCCTTAACATCCAGACTTTGCAAATGGGACTAAAGTAAAAGAATGAGAGACGGTGGGTGGCCACCTGGATTATCCAAATGAATTTAAACTAATCCCATGAATCCTTAAAAGTAGAGATCCTTTCTTTGCGAGAATTAGAGACATGTCAATAGGAGTATAAAAGTAGTTCAGTTGGCTTTGAAGGCAAAGAAAGGGACCACAGACAAGGGAAAAGAAATTAGCAAAGTATGGAGAATGCAGTCTGTTTTAGCACCTCTAGGAAGACACTCAGAAGTGACAACATATTGATTTTAGCACATCATGAACTTGAGTTTCCGATCAGCCCACCTGTAAATGAATGAATGAACTTGTATTGCTTTTTTTTTTGTAGGTAGTGGTCCTGCACTCTGGGCTTGGGCGCTGTCCCTGCTTTCTACAGCTTAAGACAAGAGCTTTACCGCTTGAACCACAGCACTATTTCTGGTTTTCTAGAGGTTTATTGGAGATTAGATTCTCACAGTTTCCTACGCAGGCTGGCTTTGAACCCTGATCTGCAGATTTCAGCCTCTGAGCAGCTAGGATTGCAGGCGTGAGCCACCAGCACCTGGCTCTGTATGGCTTTTAAACTTATTGTTTTCATTTTTTTTGTTTTTTATTGTGAAAATACTGTACAGAGGGGTTACAGTTACATGAGCAAGGTAATGAGTACATTTCTTACCATGCATTGTTGCCACCTCCCTTGTTTTTCCTCTACCATCCCTTCCCTCCATCTCCTCAACTACACTCCCTCCAACCCTTCCACTCCCCCCCACGTAAATTGTAAAATATGCTATTCAACAGTGTCTTGTACATCTCATTGGTACAATGGGTCAACCTGTATCCCTATTTAAACATTTTGTTTTTATTTCCCCTCCTCAAATTATACAGACATCAAATACAGTGAAAACAAGGGTTATACAATGGGGTGAGGGACATACAAAGTAAAAAATTTACATGGTACCTTATAAATGAGTTAGAAATAATAGCAAGAAAGAACTAAGGGTTCATTTCACTTAACATCATCTTGGAGTGTAAACTTGTTCAACCACTTTGGAAAGCAGTATGCAAGTTCCTCAAAAGACTCCACGTAGAGTTCCCCTATGACCCAGCAATCCCACTTTTGGGTATTTACTCAAATTATCACAAACAAGACCACACTAAAGCTACCAGCACAACTATGTTTATTACAGCATTATTTATCAGAGTTAAGATATGGAACCAACACAGATGCCCCTCAGTAGATGAAAGGATCAAGAAAATGAGGTGTATATACACAATGGAATTTTATGCCTCCATCAGAAAGAATGACATCGTCCACCCGTTTGTTAGGAAATGGAAAGACTTGGGAATAATTATATTAAGTTAGCCAGGCGCAAAGAAACATAGGACCCATTGTTTCCCTTATTTGCAATAACTAGTATATGTCTGGGATAAGCAGAAAAGGTAAAAAGCTATGTGTACTTGTATTGCTTTAAATCATTGTGTTAAAAATCTTAGAATAATACCAAAATACACTGAAATTTTCACTTTGACCAGGAGGGGGAGGACTTCAGGTAAATACTTTCTCAATTCGAACTCATTCTTAATTTAGGTATGCAATCTTTAAGCAACCTACAGCTGAAATTACTGAAAAAATACTTGTATGCTTTGTTCATTGTGGGTTGGGGGGATGGGCAGGCAAAGCAAACCAGTAAGGCCAGATTCTAGTCAAAAGGTCTTTCTACAAAGAAAAGTGTATAGTTATCAGAGGAAAAAAGGAAAATCAAAGTCTGCATTTACAGAATTTGGAAGGCAACTCAATTTTAACAAGTGCATTGCAGGACTTGACCTACATTAGCAGAGAATGTCATGAATTCAGATTGATTATGAAGTTATCCAGATTTGGAATTAGCAAGCAAGTAGTTTAAAGAGGCTATTATCTCTCTCACTCTCTTTTTTTCTCTCTCTCCCTTTCTTAAGTTTTTTGATTCAATTTCTTTTTTTTAAATTGTGAAAATAGCTTACAGAGAGGTTACAATTATATGGGCATGATAATGAGTACATTTCTTATCATACATTGTTGCCTCCACCTTTGCTTCCCCTTCCCATCTCTTCCCATCACCCCCACCAACTTCAATTCCCCTTCTTCCCCCTTCCCTCCCCCACCAAAGTTGTAAAGGTCATTTTTCAACATAAGGACTTGTACATCTCATTGTTGCAATGGTTCCACCTATATCCCTATTTAAACAATTTGTTTTTTCCCTTCTCCTCCAGAAATCATACCAATATTAAATACAGTGAAAGGAGGGGTTATACTGTGGGTGAGGAATATACAAAGCTACAAAGAAATAAGCTTATAAATGTGTTAGAACAATGACCTGAAAGAAAAAAAAAAACATTTGAATACATATCTTAGGGTGCATTTCCCTAACATCAATTTATGTGACCTTTTCTGCTTGACTCAGACATACACTAGCTATGGCAAATAAGGGAAACCATGGGACCTATGTTTCTTTGGGCCTGGCTTACTTCAGTTAATATAATTTTTTCAAGTCTTTCCATTTCCTAACAAACAGGCGGGCGATGTCATTCTTTCTGATGGAGGGATAGAATTCCATTGTGTATATATACCACATTTTCTTGATCTATTCATCTACTGAGGGGCATCTGGGTTGGTTCCATATTTTAGCTGCGGTAAATAATGCTGCACTAAACATAGTTATGTTGGTAGCTTTAGTGTGGTCTTGTTTGTGATCATTTGGGTAAATACCCAAAAGTGAGATTGCTGGGTCTTAGTTGAGCTCTATGTGGAGTCTTTTTATTTTTATTTAAAAAAAAATTATTGTGAAAAAACTGTACAGAGGGGTTACAATTACATGGGCAAGATAATGAGTACATTCCTTATCAAGCATTGTAGCCTCCTCCTTTGTTTCCCCTTCCCATCCCTTCCCAGCCTCCCTCCCCCCGCCCCCGCTTCCCTCACCCTATCCTACCCCCCACCAAATTTGTAAAGTTCGTTTTTGACATGACAACTTGTACTTCTCATTGTTGCAACGGGTCCACCTGTATCCTTATTTAAACGACTTGTATTTCCCCTTCCCTTCCACAAATTATACCGACATCAAATATAGTGAAAGCAGGGGTTATACTGTGGGGGTGGGACATACAAACAACAAAGAAATTATCTTATAAATGTGTCAGAAACAAATGCATGAAAGAAAAAATTCATTTAAATATGTATCTTCAGGTTCATTTTCCTAACATCACCTTATCTGACCTTTTCTGCTTGACTCATACATATACTAACTATTGCAAATAAGGGAAACCATGGGACCTATGTTTCTTTGGGCTTGGCTTACTTTACTTAATATAATTTTTTCCAAGTCTTTCCAGTGGAGTCTTTTTAAAGAAGCTATTATCTCTTAACTGAACAAAAATTTACAAAATGTTCAAAGCAATGACTGGAAAAAAATTACAACAACAAAATCAAACATAAAGATTACTAAATAGAAATTATAAAGCAAAATATTTTACACGATAATTAACATTTAATTGTAGCAAGAGATTGAACCTAACAAAGAAAATATCAGAAAGCATCAAAATAGATTGGAAAATGTCATGAAATCGTAGAAAGAAAAATAAAGTTAGCAGAGTGTCAGTAGCATACATCACACAAACAATGTCAAAAAGCTTAATAATAATCTAATTAGAATAAAGTATCAAACTAAAGAAGAAAATAGTAATGAAAGAATGCATATGGAGCTCATCTCACGCAAACATAGGACATTACATTACTTTAAATATTAAATGAACCATCCAATTCTAAGCATACAAATAGAGAAAATGAGATACAGAAAAATATTAAATTGATTAAAATTAAAAATAGAGTAAAATCTGAAAGTAAGTATAATACACAAGACCCCAGGATACATCATTTATTTCCTGTCATATATACTGTGAGACATTTCACTTACAACTCTTTGTTGAGTTAAAACATCCTTCTCTAAAAGATATTCTCTGGTAAAATAAAGCTAAGAAAATGTATTGCTATCATAGAGCTTATAAACATTAAAAAGGCGGGCTCAAAATCCGGGCGCTGGTGGCTCAAGCCTGTAATCCTAGCTATTCAGGAGGCTGAGATCTGAGGATCGCGGTTCAAAGCCAGCCCGGGCAAGACAGACCGTGAGACTCTTATCTCCAATAAACCACCAGAAAACCGGAAGTGGTGCTGTAGCTCAAGTGGTAGAGCGCTCGCCTTGAGCTGAAGAGTTGAGGGACAACGCCCAGGCCCAGAGTTCAAGCCCCACGACCGACAAAAAAAAAAAAAAAAAAGGCGGGCTCAAGATAAGAAATGTAGCCATATAAAAGTTACCATCTTCTGAAAATAAATGAATTCTAGAAATAACAAATCCTTAATAAGCTTGTGTTTATGATTTCTTTAACTATCAAAGAGCTATTTAATGCTAAAAAGAATATCATAGTGATAATTATAATAGAGTTTGGGCTAGGTGCTCATGTCTTCTGCCTATGACAGTACCTACTCAGAAGAGATTGGGGCAGGATAACGGTTAGAAATCATCCTGTGCAGGAAAGTCCAAAAGATTCCATGTCTAGAATAGCAAGCAAAAAAATAGACATAGAAGCATGGTTCACATGGTAGAGCAAGAGCGAGCCAGCCAATGGAACAAGCATGAGTCCCTGAGTTTCTGCCTCATAACTGACAAAAATAAAGTGTTTTGTGCAATTGTGAAGTAAACATAATACATGATTACAGCAATGTAAGAGAAAGAGGAGTAAACAAACCTTTATTTTCAAGCTTGTTAAAAGTAAAACCTTTCAGGCAGGTGATAAAGTTTAGTGCTACAGAACAGCTTTGCAGGGCCAAGAGGTGGTTTGGATCCCCAGAAACACAGACACACACAGACACACAGACACACAGACACAGACACAGACACAGACACACACACAGACACACACACACACACACACACACAATGAACTATAATTTTCAAAGCAACAACTAAAGAAATAATACTGTCATTTTTTCAATCACATGAATTAACATATTTTACAAATGCATATTTAACCCAAAATGGGCAATCATAGATTAAATAGGAACAAAACTAAGTAAGACATACAAAATACTGTGCAGACTTGTCCATAATATCTATTTCTTTTATATTCTGTTAGTCACAGTTGTGACTCTAATTTGTGATTTATACATAATTACATTTACTAATTTTCAGAAATCTTTCAGTTAAGATGAATCAGTCTTTACTATTACCTAGTTTTACCTGAGATATCTATAATAAATACTTCATTGTTGTTATTATCACTTTAAACCTATTTATTCTCCAAAGTCATTTTTCACACATGTCGCATCTAAAATTCTGACTTCTCTGACAACCAAAAACATGTAAATATTTTTATATTCACTCCAACTAACTTTTTGGAAGGTTCCTAAATTTTATTAAAAATACTCTTATTAACTGTAGTGATAATGATGATTAAGAATAAGAAGGAAAATGTAAAATTATAGCTAAATACCAGGTTTGAGGAGATGAGGTCTATCTCACTGGTAGAATACCTGTCTGGCACACTTGCAAAAATGACACAAGGAATAACAAATTGAAGAGAAACTGATATTCTAAATGGAGGCAGATAGGATTAATCAGTATAAAAAGGAACAAAGCAGAATTCATTAAATGTTAATAATCCAGCCATTCAGACAAAGACAGTCTCAGTTTTTCTGTAATAATTAAGCACTGCTCTAAGTATTGGGTTAAAGGATAAGTAAGGAAGTGAACAGGAACTGAAGATACATTTCCGCACTGACATAAGGCCCATTATTTCATTTAGTAGTACTTCATTAGGATTCCTTCTAGTGTGCAGCTTAATAAATTAAATTTGGAATTTTTCAAGGCTTTCATTGGTCTCTCTTCATTGATCTATCATCCCTATGAGAACTTAATCACTGCTCCTGTATTTCTTCCATTACTGTAGTTAAAGAAACATAATTAATTCAAGTCTGAATCCTGGCAAGAAGTAAATGAGGAACTCAGTTGGGTAGAACTTAATGGGAAATTATTAACTCTTTTTGATGGTACTGAGTTTGAACTCAAAGCTTCATGCTTATCAGACAAGTGCTCTACTGTTTGAGCTACACCCCAACACTTTTTTTCAGTTTTTTTTTAACATAGCATAGGATCTCAGATTTTTGTCCAGTAAAAGTTGGAGTAAAATTCTCTTAATTAACCCCTTCTACATAGCTAGGATCACAGGTGTCTTTCAACACTGTTTCTTGGTTGGGATGAATGTTGGATTAGTCTTAAACTCTAGCCCTCTCATTCTCTGCCTCTGGGAATAATGGCATGATCCAACATACCTAGCCATATAAATCTTTAAAAAATAACTACAAAGCACAAGCATGCAACAAGGATGATGAAAGGTCTGATGCAAGATGAGGCTGTAAGGGCTTCCCTGAAGAAGAGAAAGAGGCGCCATGTGATCCCCAGGTGTAGAGTTGGGCTCGGAAGAAGTCAGTTTTGCGTGAGAGCACCTTTTGTGGAGAGAGCAGCTTCACTGGGAAGGATGTTAAAGTGTTAGTAACAGCTTCTGAGAAAAGAGGATCCTTGGTGCAAGATCTCACCATACAGAAAAGGGGAAGTATATCTTATCAATTTTTGCTTTCTAACTTTTTGATCTCACTTAGCCAAAGAAATAAGGAGGCCTTGGCCGGGCACTGGTGGCTCACGCCTGTAATCCTAGCTACTCAGGAGGCTGAGAGCTGAAGATTGCAGTTCAAAGCCAGCCCGGGCAGGAAAGACCGTGAGACTCCTATCTCCAATAAACCACCAGAAAACCGAAAGTGGCGCTGTAGCTCAAGTGGTAGAGCCCTAGCCTTGAGCTGAACAGCTGAGGGACAGCGCCCAGGCCCAGAGTTCAAGCCCCATGACCAAAAAAAAAAAAAAAAAAAAAAAAGAAATAAGGAGCCCTATACCTAGGCTGTCTTCACTTTCAGGCTTGAACTTCATTCAAAGGGAAATGTGCTTTACATACCTTTACTGTTGATGAAGAACCACCACACTTAGACAAGACTGATACTCTATTCCTCGACTTAAGTAGTGAAATATCTTTATAATTTATTCAAGACAGTGGTTTACACATAGCATATTATTATAGGTATTGTAAAACTTTTAAATATAAAACTGTTGAAAAATGCATCAACTTACATAGCCAAAAATATCTTTCTGGAATTTGTTATAAAATTTAATTAGGGTCTGTCAAATTTGTTAATTTTTCATAGAACCAACTCTTTGTTTTGTTGATTCTTTCTATAGTTTTTTTGGATTCTAATTCATTTAACTCTGATTTAATTTTAATTATTTCTTTCCATCTACTGGATTGAGGTTTATCTTCCTGCTCTTTTTCAAGGAGGTTTAAATGTGTCACTAAATTGTTGGTTTCAAATCTCTCCAATTTGTTGATGTAGGAGCTCAGAGCTATAAACTTGGGTCTGAGTACTGCCTTTGCTGTGTACCAGAGGAGCTGGTATTTTGTGTGTTCACTTTTGTTGAATAAACTCAGAGATGAGAATGGAAACATCACCACGGAAACAACCAAGATTCAGAACATTATAAGGGAATACTTCTCAAAACTTTATGCTAATAAGTTTGAGAACTTGACAGAAATGGACCTTTTCCTAGCAAATACTGACAGCCAAAACTAAACCAAGATGAGCTAAACCAGCTTAACAGGCCCATATCAAGCATTGAAATAGAAACAGCAATAAGAGACCTTCCAGCTAAGAGACGTTCAGGACCAGATGGTTTTACAGCAGAATTCTACAAGGCCTTCAAAGCAGAGCTCACACCAATACTCCTCCAACCCTTCAATGAAATAGAAAGAGAAAGTTCACTACCGAACACATTCTATGAAGCCATCAAAACCCTCATCCCAAAACCAGGCAGGGACTCATCAAAGAAGGAGAACTATAGACCCATTTCTTTAATGAAAATTGATGCAAAACTTCTCAACCAAATTTTGGCCAACCGACTTCAACAATTCATCCAAAAAATCATACACCACGATCAAACAGGATTCATTTAAGGGATGCAAAGCTGGTTCAATATACGCAAGTCAATTAATATTATCCATCACATCAAGAGGAGCAAGAGCAAGAACCACATGGTTATCTCAATAGATGCCGAAAAAGCATTCGACAAGATCCAACACCCCTTCATGATGAAGGTTTTGGAAAAATTAGGAATCCATGGAACATTCCTCAATACAATAAAGGCTGGATATGACAAACCTACAGCCAGCATTATTCTTAATGGTGAAAAACTAAAGCCATTTCATCTTAACTCAGGAACAAGACAATGATGTCGACTCTCTCCCCTTCTCTTCAATCTAGTATTACAATGTCTAGCTACAGCAGTAAGACAAGATGCAGACATAAAGGGGATCCAAATAGGGAAAGAAGAAATAAAACTCTCCCTCTTTGCAGACGACATGGTCTTGTATTTAAAGAATCCCATAGACTCCACGCCCAAATTACTCAAGCTGATTCAAAACTTTGGCAAAGTAGCAGGTTATAAAATTAACCCCCCAAAGTCAATGGCTTTCCTGTATGCCAACAATGAGAAAAGTGTGGCTGAAATTAGAAAAGCAACTACATTTGTAATAGCCCCACAAAAAATAAAATACTTAGGAATTAACCAAAAAGTGAAGGACCTCTATGATGAAAACTTTAAAATCTTGAAAAAGGAAATCAACACAGAACTAAAAAAATGGCAAAACCTCCCATGCTCCTGGATTGGCAAGATTAACATCGTGAAAATGGCAATACTTCCCAAGGCTATCTACAAATTCAACCCGATACCTATCAAAATTCCACCCTCATTCTTCAAGGAAATAGAAGAGGCAATCCAAAAATTCATATGGAACAATAAAAGACCCCGAATAGCAAAAACGCTCCTCAACGGAAAGAACACTGCTGGAGGAATATCAATACCAAATTTCAAACTCTACTATAAAGCCATAGTAATCAAAACAGCTTGGTATTTGCATAAGACCAGACCTCAGGACCAATGGAATAAAATTGAAAACCCAGAAATGAACCTACAGACCTATAGCCATCAAATCTTCGATAAGGGAGCTAAAACAATAGAATGGAAGAGAGACAGCCTCTTTACTAAATGGTGCTGGCAAAATTGGTTAACTAGATGCTTATATATCACTCTGCACCAGAATCAACTCCAAATGGATGAAAAACCTTGAATTCAAAGCAGACACTCTGAAAACATTACAGGATGGCATAGGAGAAACCCTAGGTCTCCTTGGCTCAGGCCGAAATTTTCTGAATAGAGACCTGGAAACACAACAAATCAAAGAAAGGTTGGACAAATGGGATTGCATAAAGTTGCAGAGCTTCTGCATGGCAAAGGACATAGCTAGCAAAATCAATAGAAATCCCATGGATTGGGAGAAGATCTTCACTAGCCATACAACGGACATGGTCTCATATCTAAAATATATTGGAACTCAAAAAATTAAATCCCCCAACAACAAATCCTCAATGAAACAACTGCCCAATAAATAAGTGGGCGACAGACTTAAAGAGAAACTTCTCTGAAGAAGAAAGAAGGATGGCCAATAGACACTTGAAGAAATGTTCAACCTCCCTAGCCATAAAAGAAATGCAAATCAAAACAACATTGAGATACCACCTCACTCCTGTTAGAATAGCAAAAATCAAGAACTCTAACAACAACAGATGCTGGAGGGGATGTGAACAGAAGGGAACCTTACTTCATTGATGTTGGGAATGTAAACTTGTTCAACCACTTTGGAAAGCAGTATGGAGGTTCCTCAAAAGACTCCACATTGAGCTCTCCTATGAGCCAGCAATCCCACTTTTGGGCATTTACCCAAATGTTTACAAACAAGACCACACTAAAGCTACCAGAACAACTATGTTTATTGCAGCCTTAATTACCATAGCTAAGATATGGAACCAACCTAGATGCCCCTCAGCAGATGAATGGATCAAGAAAATGTGGTATATATACACAATGTAATTCTATGCCTCCATCAGAAAGAATGACATTGCCCTATTTGTTAGGAAATGGAAAAACTTGGAAAAAATTATATTAAGTGAAGTAATCCAGGCCCAAAAAACATAGGTCCCATGGTTTCCCTTATTTGCAATATCTAGTATATGAATGAGTCAAGCAGAAAAGGTCAGATAATGTGATGTTAAGAAAATGAACCCTTAGATATGTATTTTAATGTTTTTTTTCTTTCATGCATGTGTTTCTAAAGCATTTATAAGATTATCTCTTTGTTGCTTTTTATGTCCCTCCCCCACAGTATAACCCCTGCTTTCACTATATTTGATGTCAGTATTACTTGTGGAGGAGATGGGGAAAAACAAGTCGTTTAAGGATACAGGTGGACCTGTTGCAACAATGAGAAGTACAAGTTGTCATGTCCAAAATGAGCTTTACAACGTCGGTGCGGGGGGGTGTGGGAGGGAGAGGGGAAAGGATATTGGGATTTGGATTGGGATTGGGAGGGGGAGGCTGGGAAGGGATATGAAGGGTAAACAAATGAATAATTAAATTAAGACAAAACAGAGAAAAAAATTTAATTAGAATTTTCTAATATTTTAAAATTATATATGCTGCATTATTCTCATGTGTTCATAAATTTAAAAGAAGTTAGATTATATTACATAGATTACATATTTAATATAATGTATTATGTTATATAGGTTATATATATCATATGATAGGATGTGTAAAGTTTTATATATGAGATTATACATATGTAAATATGTAAAACATTATAGTATGCAGACATTTAAGAAATACGTAAAAATTCTACCTTCACTTTGTAAATTTGTTGTCTGCGTTCTCAACTCTTCAAATATCTCTTCTTTTTTGTGGATCATGGGGCTTGAACTCTGGGCCTGGGCGCTGTCCCTCAGCTCTTCAGCTGAAGGCTAGCGCTTTACCAATTGAGCTATAGTGCCACTTCTACGTTTTTCTGTTTGTGTGGTGATGAGAAATTGAACCCAGAGCCTCATGTTATTCAAGGCAAGCACTGTACAACTGAGCAACCTTTCGAGCCCCCCCCAATCTCCATTTATTCCTAGATTTATTTTATCTTTTCATTTTCTTCCTAAGAACAGACCATATGTCTCTTTTAGTTGATGTTTTCATTTATGGTAAAAAAAAAAATTTGGTATATAATCCTTTCAATTCTGTCATATGCCTTTGAAAGCTTCATTAGTCCTTTTAGGCCAGTAGCAAATTACTACTTCAGTGTGCCAAATGCTCCACTTGTCACCTAAAATAGTTTATGCTGTTTTTAAATGACCCAACTTGCTCTTAGAAAATCACTTTCCACTGAGAGGCTGACTGAGAGAAAGATTAGCAGAATTCACAAAACATTATTAGTCTCCATCAGTTCAGCCCTCTCCTAGGTAAAATCTAATAAGGCTTTGGCTGGATTCATGGAAGTCTCAATGGAAACTGAAAATACACAATCACCAATGAAAACAGACTTCCATTTACCTGGCTCTACACTTCTGGAAAAGAATGCGCATGTGTGTGTCCAGAACTGTGCACAGACATGATGTGAAACGTGCCTGGGGCATTGCAATGACCTGTATTACATTAGGTAGAAGGCAACAAATGCTTTTAGGAAAATTATGAGACAGGAAGATACTAAAATTCAACATGGTAGATGCAATCTGAAGAGAAAAAAATAGGACTAGGCACCTAGGAGGGTACTCAGTATGTGGATTCAATTAACAGTCTTTCAATAATGCAAGCACTACAGCTTCAATCTGAGAACAAAATAGGTTTGTTCCTAAGCAATATTAGGAAAGAATTTTGAAAAACACAAAGTTAACGTTGATTATTTCAACAGAAAATTTGCATTTCAGTTGTTTTGCGCACTATTTTCAATCATCTAAACTTCTTTTAAAGAATACTGGCTAGGATATAGATCATAGCATGAGGGATTCAGAGAAAAGAAACACAATCTAAGCTGGGAGCCTGTGGTTTATGCCCTTAATCCTAGCTAATCATGAGGCTGAGTTCTGAGGATGGAGGTTGGAAGCCTGCCCCAGCAAGAAAGGCCATGAGACTCTTATCTCCAATAAACTACTCAGAAAAAGCCAGATGGGATGCTGTGGCTGAAGTGATAGAGTGGTATCCTTGAGCAAATTAAGCTTAGGGATAGTACCCAGGACCTGATTTCAAGCCCCCAGGACCAGAAAAAAAACGCTCTGTACTTGATCATATTGCCACATATAGAAAGATACCTTCCTCCTGGTAAGATACAGCCAAATGTTGAGATATGTGGTTAAAACTCAAGACTTCAAGAAGGCTGCTATAGATTTACATTAAAATGTCAAATCATTTAGCAATGAGTTGTGCCTACATTTTTCACTGATTGATATTATCTTGGACATGTTCTGAACAGTTTTTTTGGGTTTACCCATTTGTTCTGAAAATAGCAGAATAAAAACTGCAATGATTTACATAACTAATATATAATGATGGTTTTGTTGTAATAAATTTGGTTGATGTTATATCATAGCATTATTCATTATTATCATATGTACTTTGTAGGTGTTTTGATTTTTTAGGTAAAGTTAATGTGGCTATTTTATCAAGTCACAGGTCCATTTTTCCAGGTTGGGTAGAAGTTGACAGATTGTCCTTAATAAACTTTGCAAATTTTCACATTTCTGCTGACATCATACCCAGAATCCCTCTTTTCAAACTCCTTGGTCTTACAGATAATCACTATCATCAATTTACTTTGGTAGGAAAATGCTGAGTACATCATTATCTGTTTCTACCCCAAGTTACTTCTGGTAGGATTTCAGTACTATATTACTAAATGAGCATTTTATTTTCATTAGTTTTTTTATCTTCAAATGAAAATGTTGAAATTGTATTTTTAATGGAGAAAAGATAAATTGTAGATCCTACCTGAAGACATGGCCCCAGCCTATCACCCAATTATTATAGCCAGATGACATTATTGGGAGTTCATGATTAAAGATCAAGTACTGTCATTCAGACCCTAGGCAGCTCAAGAGAGGTTCTAATTCATAAGTCTGAGGATGTGGATATAATCAGGTCAAATTTTGGCACAGCCGCCGTCTATGAGGAAAAGGATAGGATATATTTCCTTCTATTACCTGTCCTACCCTTTTTCATTATTTAGCAATCCCTCCTGCTGCATGCATAAACCTCTATTTATATATCATGGCTCTGCATTATACTTGTTTTCATTTTAAGTTTATCTCATCTTACTTTGATAGCATTCTCCACACTCTCTGAATTTTCTATACTCACAAAAATGGATTATTGAAAGATTAGTCCCATGACAGTTCAGCTGATTCTACCAATCTATTTCTTGAAAAGAAAATTATGACAACAAGTAGTAGTTTTCTTTTTTCTTTCTACTGCCTCAAAATAGCTCTCCAAAAGGAGAGAGTGTATCATATATTCAATACACACTTAATTTGACAAGATCAAGACTAAATTGCTTCACTGAGTAGTAGTGATTACTGCACATTGCGCGAGGCTGTTATGTCTAACTCTGTAATCAAATACATTGTAAGCTGTCCTTTCTCTGAGGTATGCCAGTGCCAGATGAAAAGAAAGTAAGAAGTATGCAAGTAAAAACGCAAGTGCTGTATGTACTAAGGAAACACACGTGATGCCCGACAAGGCATCTCACCCAGAATCTGGTCAAATAAACTCTTAAACACAGAGCTGGATAGACAAAGCAATACATTTCATTAACAAAGCATTACCTAAAAAACCACGAAAGACAAGAAGAGAATCACTCAAAATCTAGCCATTTGTGTAATGTGTGTGCAGCCAGATAGGTAAAATACGCAATTTTCTAACAATAGAGCTAATGGAGTGGTTTTGCAGGCATCTTCAATGTACTCCAGTATGTCAATTTGCTGGAATTAACGAAGACATCTTTTGAATGAGAATATTAGGTATTTCTTTATTAACTGCAAAAGATTCTAAGACTTTGATATTTTGGTTGAAGTACATGTTTTGAGTTCTTTAATCTCATCACTCATTTCCGTGAATTAATTTTGTTAAAGCATGTGCAGAATAAATGTAAACCCTTCATATCAGTTTTAATTGATGTCAGTGTTTTCACAAATTGTTGTCATATATGTTAATAGCAATCATTCATGACCTCCAAAGATACTAAAATGGGGGGACTACAATTATACCAATCACTTAATAATTTCTCTCAAGAGTATATATATATATATATATATATATATATATATATATATATATATATGCATACACACTCACATATATAAAAACTACCACTGAGGAACAAAATCATACCTCAAAAGTTATGTAGAAAGTGTTGTGATGATTTTTGTGGTGGCAAATAACATTACCAACAAACTGACCTTATTTTGTTTCTATCATAACTTCAGTTTAGAATTGTATAAAAATCACTCCACATTTTAGGTATTAGCTGCTGTTATTTAAATAAAATGCAATATATATTATTAAACCTTATTTAAATATCATAGCATATTCGTAAAGCAATACTTCTGTGGCTTTTATAGTTATATTTAAGTAGTGTTGCTTTTCATGTAGGACTTACAAAAATATAGTTGTATAGTTGTAGATCTAATAAACATTTGAGTTCAAGACATGAAAGGAAACATCTAAATACAGAAAACCAATGTGCAAACAAGCTACCACTCTTACTATTCAGACTATAGTGACTTACTGTATATATTCCTATTCAGGTGGATGAAATCATAAGTGCATATTTAGGAAAAAATTACATAGGCAGAAATCTATAAAAATAAGTTCAGATAAATATGATGAAAACTACAAAATTTGAAAGAAACAAAAGAGTATCTTAGTAAATAGGGAGATAACTCATCTTCATGGATAAAGAAAAAAGTCTCTTATCAAAATGACATTTCTTTTCAAATTATTCTATAGAATCCACTCTATCCCAATCAGTATTCCCTTAAATTATTGTGTGACTTATAACCTAATTCTCAAGTTTATACCCACACACTCACACACAAACAGACACACATACACACACAAACCAGATTTTCAACACAATGTTGCAAGAGAACAATGCTGGAGGACTGATATTGCCCAACTTCACTTAAGGTAAAATTATTTAGGCAACGTAGTATTGGTAACATTGATCAAATCTAACTGATCACAGAACGGAATAGACCGGAAACAGAACCATCCAACTCTGAATTGGTGCAAGTAGGAGAGCATAAGCAATCCAATGGAGGCTACTAGTCTGTTCAACCAGGGGTGCCAAAACACGGGGCCATTTAAAAAACAATAGATTTCAACATGGACACTATACCTTTCATAAAACGTTAACCCTAAATGGGTCATAAACTGACTATAAATGTGAAACTATATAAACTTATACCTCTTCAAAAACTCACATACAGACATTTATAGTGGATTTATTCCTAAATCCCATCTATGAAAGCTGCCAGGATATTTTTAAACAGGAAAATGAATATAAATGATGGCATATACTGACAGTGAAATATTCTATTGCTTTTGAAATACATTTGAAACTTTTCTCAAATGTATTTATTTATTTTTCAGAGCTGAAAGAAAAACACAAAGTGGTAATCCATGAAAATGCAAGGATAACATAAAATGAGTCTTTCAAAGTGAATAAAGTCAGTCTAAGAAAGCAATTTACTGTATGATTTCAATCAGATGCCATTATGGAAAGGATAAAACTAGAGTATTCCTTAATTCACAGAAAACATGCTAGAAGATTCCCCAGTGCATTTGGGGAACCATAGATCCTTTATGTCCACACTGAGTGATAAATATTGTCTTGACTGCATGGTGTCATAGTATGCATTGTTCTGTATTACCGTAAATCGATATGTGCCTCCATGTAGTTTATTTATTGTTTATTTATCTACCTAGCCACTAATTAATTAAAGTAATAAGTTACTAATGAAATTAATCATTTGGCACTACTAAACTTTGAACTCAGGACTTTGATCCTGCTAGATAAGCTCTCTATATTAGAACTGCATCTGAAATAATTTTGCCCTACTTGTATTTCTTCTCTTTTCTTTTCTTTTTGGTGGCATTGTGGTTTGAATTCAGGGCCTCATATTGTCTAGGAAGGTACTCTACCATTTCTAACATTTGAGTCATTCCTCCGGCCTGCATCTGTTTTTTTCTGATAAAGTCTTGTATTTAATCCCAAGCTGGCCTATTTATGCCTTCCACATTGCTGCAATAATGATCAGGCACCACCACATCCAGGTTTTTTTAAGTTGAGATCGAGTCTCTTATACTTTATTTAAAATATAGGTAATAAGCAAATTGTTATTTCTCAAGAAACTAGGGTTACAGATGTAAGCCATTGGCCACTGTTCATCTATGATTTAAACCCTGGCACGTGCTATAAAACCATAACTAAATTCTTGTGCCCCAGAACCATTATTAACTCAACAAGGATTACATAATCATGAGCATGCCAGTCAATCCGATAACCAAGATGGCTACTAAGCAACCAAGTTAGCTCTACAGCTTTGACTTGCTCAAATCAAAGGGGTGATTCATCTGCCAGGAAATGTGGGACAAGAAAGCACAATTAATTCATCATTCTTCTCAGAAGAACATGTAATTTAGAATTTGTGACTTCTTTTCTATTTAGTATTTTTATGGTCAACTGTAAGCAACTGAAGCCATGCAAACTGAAGAGACACCAGAATATAGATATGGTAAAAATCACCATTGTTTTGAGGAAAGACTATAGCGAAAACATTCTATATGATTCCACAGTGATGGCATCCATTTGTGAAAATTCACAGAACTACACAGCACAGAATGTACCCTAAGAACACTTTGGGTCTTGATTTTTATAACAGTTCCTCAGTGATAGCCAGTATTTTCCACCAATGTAGTGTGAATAATCAGACAGATATGTAGGTAACAGGGTGGATTATAGGAAGTCAATAGTTTCTGCTCCATTTTTCTACAAACTTGCAACTGCTCTAAACAATAAAGTACATTCTAAAAACAAATGCATCCTATTAAGAATGTTTGGAGGATAATTAGCTTACTGCATGGCAGGCAAGATCAGCTACAGTGTCGTTTATGTAGCTGGGTATTTTTTTTTCTTTAAATCTTATACTGGAAATTCAAAGACCTCAGAACATTTGCCAGATTACTGGCAAATAGAAGTGTAGCTCAAATTGTTCTGTTTAGAGTGTCTTTCTGTATTACTATAAACAAGATGGCTGCAAAGGGAAAAGAGAAATTTATGTGGTAAGAACAAAAGCCCTGCAAGTTCATAACCCTTGTGTTAATCCCTAACATTCAATGAAACTAAATATGTGTGGATCATTCAGATCAGCAATTGGATAACTATTGTACTCTCAAAGCTTATGTCCTTTTTCTCAGTTTCCCCTGGGTCTCCACCAGAAGTAGCATTTGTTCTCTTGAATAAATAGATAAGTCTTCATGTCTGCAGATCAAAGCTGGTACACAGATGGGGAATCTCATGGGAAGGGAGGTACAAAGGAACCCTGGCTTACACAAAGCTGGCTCTATATTTTCCATCTTCCTGAGTATCTATAAAAATCTTCTAAATCACCTGGTTATTGACATCGCTGTGGAAAAGAAAACTACTCTCTGGGCATTTCAAACATTTTGGTTTTAAAAAGTTTTAAAATCTAACTTTGTGTTTTCACAAGTTTTTCTCATGTTTTCTTCCATAGATACAATTTCATTTCACTTGTTTGATGATAAGGATGCTATGTTGGTTAGATGTTAGGCTGATTTTTTTTGATTCAAAACCATAGGATCTTTATTAGAAACAAGAATAGTTGTTCTTGTGTTTTATTTATTTGCTAGCCATTAAAATAACCATAAAAACAACATCAAAACTAGCCAGGCATTAATGGCTCATGCTTG
Source organism: Dipodomys merriami (assembly GCF_024711535.1). Taxonomy (NCBI): domain Eukaryota; kingdom Metazoa; phylum Chordata; class Mammalia; order Rodentia; family Heteromyidae; genus Dipodomys; species Dipodomys merriami. The sequence goes on along the minus strand of NW_027206546.1, from coordinate 2,070,717 downwards.
TAATCCTAGCTACTCAGGAGGCTGAAATCTGAGGATCACAGTTAGAAGCTAGCCTGAGCAGGAAAGCCCTTGAGGCTTTTAACAATTAGCCATCAAAAAGCTGGAAATGGAGCTGTGGTTTAAGTGGTAGAGCACTTGAGTGGAAAGCTAAGGGAAAAAGCATCTCTGTCCTGAATTCAAGCCCCAGTACTGGCACAGAAACTAAACATAAAATGGTTACCCTAGCACCACAGGGGGAAAATCACTCTCATTCTACATTTTGATTTATTTGATTTGTAGAAACATTGTGTTATGGCTCAGAAATGCATTATTATGAGGATCTTAGATAGAGGCTTTTACAGATTATAAGAAAAGAACAATATTGTTGGTTGTCTGACACTTTCAATAATTTTATTCAGTCATCACTGCAGTGAGAGCCAGAGAACAAACTATTGTCATCTCCATTTTCCTAGTTAAAAGGCCTCTGGAGGTTTTTGACATGATGAAGATTCTAGCTACCTAGTACTAGAACTGGAGTCTAAACCTGAATCCAAGACTCCAGTTCCAGAGATCTTTTCTCAGCAAAGCCCTCTCTCCCCTTAATGCATTGTAGACCTGAGAATTCCCAGCCATCTGGTTTCTGATTCTGTGTGTTAGGCTGATTTTTAAGTGGCATTGGGATGTCCCTAAAAATATCTCCCTCATTGGTTATTGGCATTTCTGAGTCAATCTTTATTTAAAATTTGGCAAACTATAACACATTTTTGTGTGTATGTACAGGCATTCTGGGCAGCGGGTGTGTATTGTTGAAAATAATTACATTCTACGTAGCTTAGTGCATGCTTCACATCACTAGGCAAAATGTAATAAACGTCCCTCAAGAAACACACAGGGTCCAAGAAGGAAGCCGCTTCAGTATACATCAACAATGCACAATGGGGGCTGGGAAGGTGGCTCAGTGGTAGAGCGCTTGCCTTGCATGCCTGAGTTCCTGGGTTCGATTCCTCAGCACCACATAAGCAAAAAGAAAGAAGTCAGCAAGTCTTTCGGGCTGGGATGTAGCTCAGTGGCAAAGCGCTTACCTAGCAAGTGCAACATCCTGGGTTCGATCCCCAGTACCAAAAAAGAAAAGTCGAAAAAAAATGCAGTTAAAAAAAAACCAAAAATAATGCACTATGGGCTTCCCTTGAAATGAGTATTGCTTAGGGAAAATGTGCTCTGTACTCTTGAAAGCTCAAACAAATGAACTTTTAGAATACAACTTACTCTAAGGGTGGGGACAGCCTGTAGATAAAATTCAACAGTCTGAGAGTGAAAGATGTTCTTAAATCCCACAGCTAGTTACTGCTTATGTCTGGTGTCTAGGTCAGATACCCTATATCTTACTTCTCTTTCTCTTGCTGCTCTGTTTTTTCCTTGGTTTGTTGCCTACCAAATCATATTTGACAAGCACCAGCTAAAATTACCATCACAGTTCACTAATGCTCATTTTCATGGCACCCCAAATCAAAGATAAACATGATAAAGTAAATAAAGATAAAGATGAATCATTGGGTTCAATGGAAAGTACAGAAGGTGATTCTTTCCCAGGGTTATAGACACAGAAATGCATATAGCTCTGGAAAGCTGAAATTGCTTTGCCTAGGTGACTGGGTTTCTATCAGCATTGTGTGCCTTGATCTAGTGTTGCTAGTGATGCTTTGGTTCTCTCATATGCTGCTTATTTTTAGATTACTATAGGTTTTAGAGCACTTTGCATGAAACAATTTGGAATATATGTTCTTTCCTTCTATGCAGAAAAATAATGAGTTTCCACCCTGGTATATTTGAAAATTGGTCTGCAATATGATTTTCCTTTAACTTTACTTTCTATTTTATACAACGCTCTTTCCCTATATATGAAATTTTACTTTATGAAATTATTACTATTTTTACAACAGGAATATTAACAAACGTATGTACTGAAGGTTAGACATTGTATTTAAAAGGAAAGACCTTGATCAGCCTATGGGACATAAGAAAGTTAAAGCAACCTGTTGTTGTTTGTGATTTGTCCATTGGGTATTTTTTTGTTTTCTCATCTCATCATAGAAAATTAACTTTCTATGCATTTCTTCCTTTTTCCTTGTCAATGGTAGTTGCTCTTTGTGGAATCTCTCTCCATATCATTCTAAAAATAAATGCATCCTATTAAGAACGTTTGCAGAATAATTAGCTCACTGCATGGCAGGCAAGATCAGTACAGTTTCGTTTATGTAGCTGGGTATTTTTTTTCTTTAAATCTTATACTGGAAAATCAAAGACCTCAGAACATTTGCCAGATTACTGGCAAATAGAAGTGTAGCTCAAATTGTTCTGTTTAGAGTGTCTTTCTGTATTACTATAAAGAAGATGACTGCAAAGGGAAAAGAGAGAGGACAGTCTGAGGGCAGAAGGGGTGAGTGAAAATATTTGAGTTGTTCATTAGCCCCTTGAAGATGCTGATACCAGCTACCCTTAGCTACAGCTTCTGTGTGTGGTTCGTGGTAGGGCTATAATTCTTACTAAGTTCACATGTTATCTCCTCTCTTAGTCCAGGGTCAAGACTGCTTTCATAACAACAGGAGCTTTTATTATCTCTTTTTACTTCTATTCAGTGATTCCTTGAAGCTACATGTAATTATTTGTTAAACTCTCTCTTCCATCAAGTCTTATGAATATGCCACCTAACACATTAAGAAGTAACTCAATACAATAATAATAATAATAATAATAATAATAATAATAATAATAATAATAATAATAGCAACTCCCTCCACAGTTACTGACACTAATACTAAGAAAGTACTTGTAGTACTATGAAAACCACTACTATTATTAGCTACTGCAATAACTATTATCTTCTTCGATTATAATTATTGAAAAAATATTAATATTAGTAGTAATATTAATGACACTATAGCAATGTAAAAGAAAGAAATTATACTTATTTCCGCAATGGGTGAAAGCATTCTAATGCTTGTGTTTCAAAATTAGGTCACTATGCTTGTACTTTATTTTCTTATATAGCTCACTACCTAGTGTCAATTACTTTCCTCTCTTTTTCAATAACCATTTGTCCAAGATTTATCTTCCTGCCTCATATCTAACTTACTTTTCACTTTTGCACAAACGGAAGAGAAAACCCAATGGAAAGTTATAGTCTTATACTCTTATTTCCTGAGGAACCAATCAGTAAATGAGGTGATGTAAGTAGAGATGATAAACTTGCACAAGGCTGTCATGCATTTAAAATGTTAATAATATTATTAATATATCATTATTATTATTTATATATAATTATGTATGTAATGATATGTACTTATATAAGTATATATATTTATATAAGTATATATATAAGTAAATAATAATAATAATATACACACATATATATACTATTATATACATAGTATATAGTATATATTTAATAATAATATAATTATATATACTTATACATAATTACATATACTTATATATATTATATATATACTTATTACATATTTATATATATATTACATATGTTTTTATATGTATATATGTAATAAGTATATATATATAAGTACATATACTTATATAAGCATGTATAATTATCTATATAATTATGTTATTATTATTATTATATGACATCACATTTGTCATACACATTTTCTAATGGGTTTAGTGTGGGTCTATCAAGACCTGACACATTGTGATAATAACAGCAGTGAGTCTAGATCAACCTTCTACAATATCTGCTATGAGAAGATGAGAAGACCACCTCTGTAGATTTGCCTAGGCCTGGACTATGTGCCTTTTTTCCTAAACATCATTGGACTAAGTGCTTATAATTATTATTCATGGTACTAATTCTGGGAGAATTTTGATCTCTTGTGACATTTTATCATGCCATATTTATTTGGTTTATTTACAATGTATATTTTACTCCTCAATCCAGTATGAATGTTCTATGATGTTTCCATAGATTCTGAATTTTTAATACATTTTTGTTTGAAAATTGGTATAAAATCGTTTAATGTGTATTGAAACTACCATGTATTGTGTATATATCTATTGAGCTAGTAATATTAATATCCTTAATTACATAGACATTTCTACTTTTAAGTTTTCTGTTAGGAATCACTTCTCAGTGACATCAAGACATAAAGCTTAACTACAAGGTATTCAAGTTCAAAGCTTCCATTTTCTTATATCCTGATAATAAGTATTCTCTGTCCTTTAGATTCAAAACATATCCTTCTAAACCAAGATTGTTATTAATACAGAAAGAAAATAAACATCAGAGAATATATTTAACATTTTTATTGGCATGCCTACTTTATTGCTTTGGCAAGTTTAAGTGTTTTATTATGCTGTACAAGCTTCTTTTTATGTGGTTATAATTGTGATAGTCACATAAATGAAAGTATCAAAATTATTCTTGTTTGGGATTCTTGTTCTTTTGAAACACCTTTCAAAATTTCCCTCCTCTGCAAACTAAAAAATATATCTAATATCCCTTCCTGTGCAATTTGGGGAAGTTGGTTTTTCTTCTTTTTTCCCATTTCCTTACATTTTCCCATTAATCAGTTTCTCTGTTTGTATTCCAATCTTCTCACGTAAATTCCCTCAAAATGTTACTATTTAAGCTATTATTTCAAGACAGATTTCCTTGAAGGCATTAAAAGAAGCATATACTCAGAATCTTTGCTTTCAAATTTCACTCTCAAGCCTCTGTCTCTAGCATTTAGTCTTTCCTGTTTGACCTGGGAGAGGTCACTTACACATCTTCTCAGATTTTTTTCAGGATGCTACTCATCACCAAAGAAAAACTTTCTTTTTTATTTTTATTGTAAAGGTGATGCACAGAGGGGTTACAGTTACGTAAGTCAGTTAAAGATACATTTCTTTTTGGACAATATAACCCCTTCCTTGGCTCTCTTCCAGTTTTTCCCTCCAATCCCTGCCCACAAGTTGTAGAGCTCATTTTTAACAAAGTATCCCATCTATTGAGTATTTCCCTGCATTGTCCACCATTTCAGTGCCTTCTCCTTGCCCTCACAAAGACAGATAAACAAACAAACAAAACAAAAGAAGTTGTTTATTTGTTTGTTTTGGAGAAGTTGAATCAGGAGTCTTTATTAGAAAGTCGGTGATTGTGTCACATGTCCCCACAAAACTTGCCACCTCGAATATACTTAATACTGTTAGGAGACTGAGCCATGAGGGTAAAAGAGCAGAAAAACAATCTCCACAAACCAGATTGACTCTCATGGAGGGTTGAAGAGAGATGCCATGGTGACCTAAAGAGAGACAGGAGGCATGGCACCCAATGGTGGCTTAGGTGGTGGGGCCTACATAGGGTCAGGGTCAGGTGGCAGATCCACAGCGGGTATTTGATTACATAATTTAAGGCTAGATTGTGGACTGGGTTCCTAAGAAGATGGTAATCAAAACCAGTCCTTGCTCTCAAGCAATACAGGTCTTAAAATGGAATATCCTTAGTCACAAAATCTCACAAATGGAAAATCATAACTTCAGGAAATGCAATTACCAAAATATATATTTTATAACAGGGTCAGCTGGTCTAAGTTCGATGTTCAAGTTAGTGAAGTGCAGAAAGAAGAAAAATGTTCTATCTGCCCACAGATAACATCTGTCTCCATTTTGCCTAGGTTATTAGAAGTTCAATATAAATTGTTAAAGATGATGAATAGTAATCAGATCTGCAATTTTAAAAGTTTAACATAATTTTCATTCAGTGAAGTGATTCCCAGGAGAGCAGCTTATACATAGAACAACATTTCAATAGCTTTCCTCAGATTCAGGATGGTCCAGTTATATCCTGTTTCATCTCAAACCACTACTCAACATCCAGGGATAAAACAACAGTCCTCAGGGACTGGGACCATAACTTCTCACTGTTTTATATTATGTGGTCTCTCACCTGGAAAGAAAAGAAAAAAGCTGCTGGTCACCGTGAGCTGAGAAATGAAGTCACATGGAGGTCCCAGCCCATGGATGACTTGAGGGATGGGGCCCAACTGGCTCATTGGTGAGAGCAAATGCACAGGGATTTCTCGCCAGAAGAGAGATTCATGATGGTGGAACTAAATATGGTGACTTAGGTTTTCTGGGTGACTGTTTCCAGAAAACAATGGGAAGGTCTGGGTCTTCGCTGATGTTGTAAGTTGTATGCTTTACTCATCAATGTGAAAGGCAAAGAACAAAGGACAAAATCTCGCCTGTTTAATGACGTGGCAAAAAAAAAAAAAAAAAAAAAAAAAAACAAATGTTGGCCCTGTTTTAAAATTCCATGATGGCCAAAAGATAACGTGAGTTAGGATTGGAGAGGTTAATATGGAAAGAATAAACATATTTGGAGAATGTCAACAGGCTTTCATGTTTGATGCTACCTTTCATTCTTTCCAGGCACAAATACTAAGTACTAGCCTTATTCTTCCAGAAACATTTTTATCCCCCCCTCATTCGCTCTCTCCTCCATCCTCTCTGATCCCTTGCTTGCTTTCTCTCTCTCCTTGCCCTCCTTCCTTCTCTCTTTCCTTCTCTTGCTCCCTTTCATTTTCACTCTCCTTCTTTCTCTCCATTTTCCTCCTCTCTCTTCCTTTCCCTTTCCCTAGTGCTCTCTTTCCCTTTCCATGTTTTGGTCTCTCTCTTTCTCTCCCACTCTTTCAACCTGTCTCCCTCTCTTCCTCTCTCTGTTTTTTTGTTTAGCTCTCTCCCTTTTTTCTCTCTCCCACTCTCCCATCCCCCCTTGAATTTTGTATATTTCTATAATTGGAAATACTTCATCACTTACTTGCCCTCCTTTCCTCACTTTTCAGCAGTGGTATGTTCCCAGAATGTTTATCCCAGACTTGCATCCCTCTCTCATGCTCACATTTTCCCCTTGCATTTTCCCCCAGTTTGCTGCTAATGTCACATGCAATTACTACGTCAGAAGTTTGGATTCTTCGTGGGGAGTATTGGTATACAGGTACTCTCAGGATACAGGGATGAATTATGAGAAAAATATATTGTACTTCAATGCTTTATAGATGCACTAGAATTTCTTTTTTTATCTTACATATAGTATTTTAAAGGAATCAGTGTGATTCCACTAAAGCTAAAGCTGAGAGAATAAATCCGTTCTCAAATACTACTGCAGATGAACTAATCCAGTTGAGAATCATTGAGAATTTTGCAGCTTACACACAGTATTTTAAAGGAATCAGTGTGTTTCCACTAAGGCTAAAGCTGAGACAATAAATCCGTTCTCAAATACTACTGCAGATGAACTAATCAAGTTGAGAATCATTGAGAATTTTGCAGCTTTAACTCCAGAAAGTTTTAAATTGAAATAATAAAGATATAGGTGACAGCTGGTCTTAGGACCATAAGCCCAAATAGACTTTTTTATGAAAACAAAACTCCCCAAAAGAGTGATTACCTAATTCATCATCTATACTAACTAAATAGAATCAGATGTCTCCCAACTTTTATTTCAGTGATGCCCAAGATAATGAAGGCTATAAATATGTATATAAAAGTTTTTCAATATTTTGATATGTGAAGCTTCCTTTTTCTCAAAAAGAGTAAGTGGCTTTAGGAGATGTGGTTAGTAATATTGAGTAATATTGAGTATCAGATTTACACTCAAAAACTATTTGTTATAAAAACTTAAATAAAAACCATGCCTTCTATTACTTGTGTAATGCAATAATATCAACAGGAATAGATAGCCAAGTAAAGAAAAACATGACAAGTGAGAACAGTACAAATTCCTGCAATGAGATATAGGTTGATACTCATCTCTGTCAGAATAAGATTTCTAGTCAAAAAAGCAGTTAGCAGAAATGCAACGTATCAAATAAGTTCAGCATACTGAAGTACAGTGTGGCAAGTATGCCTACATGAACATAGCTTGAGAATATGGTTTCAATAACTGTCTATAATTGCTCTACTTTTTAAGAAGAGAAAATGTAGTTGATCTGTTTAATGTTGAGAATTCTAATGTCAGTGAAAATTTCCAAGTTTCTGCTTCATAACAGCAGACACACATATCTGGTGTCATTTGGCTATGTCTATTTAACTTTTTTTTCTTTTTTTCTTTCCAGGACTGGTGGAAAGAATCTACCATTTTAAGTCATTTTGGATGGCTCATGATGTGACCAGATCAATTTGCTCCCTCCCATTACATCCTCCCCCAAGATGAATGTCCTTGGCTGTAGTAGTAGAATTGGTGTATACCAGATGAGGGCAGCAGAGAGACATATTTCAGGTAAAACACAGGCAATGTTGAATTGTCAATAACTAATCCTTTTGGAATTCAAAAGCACAGCTCTAGAATCCAATGTAAATGATCACTTAAGCTTCATCCCTGGAGATGGTGCCTGGGACCGGGTTGGGAAGAAAAGACTGTAGCAGACTTTTCTGTTTTTTTTTTTTTTGCATGTTCAAATGTGATTTGTTTAAATATCAATTTTATGTTAAGTTCTGTGCACATCATGCCCTTCTTTTTATGACTATATCTTGTGAAAGGGATTTCATAAGACAGGGATGTCATTATGACATATCCACATATACAATGGATATTTCCCTCCAAGTAATGAATTTTCTCATATTTTTGCCTTTATAATTTTTTTTTACTTTTTTTTTCTGAATTGACTCTTAAACCAAAATAATGACCCTCCTTGTAGATATTCTGTAATTTCTGCCTCCATAATCCAAGAAATAATCGTATAATATCATATAGGTTCCGGGAAAGGCAGCACTTGGTCTAAAATATATTGGCAAAAGGGGAGAGATCAAGAACTCCCATGTAAATCATTAATTCATGGAGGCATTTTGTTTATTATTTTATTTTATTTTATTTTTGTGCTGGTATTGAAACTCAGAGTCTAGGCACTATCCTTGAAGGCTATTGTTCTGTCATTTGAGTCTCAACTCATCTTTCAGCATCTTTGGTGGTTAAATGGAAATAAGAGTCTCATAGATTTCATGACTATGCTGGCTTTGAGCCATCCTCTTCAGAGCTCAGCCTTCTGAGTAGCTAGGGTTATAGGAATTAGTCACTATAATGGAAATGTTTTCACCCTTGGAAACGTGTATGATAAAATTTACATCTTGAATTCAACTGAAACCAAAATTTTTCTAGACTCTGAATACTTCATACACATTGGTCTTTTCCTTCTATTTACTCCAATTCTATTTTGATGTTACATAGATCTTCATATAGTGCCTATTGTTATTTTATAATTTGTTGTAAGATCTCAAGGTCACTTAGTATTATATGTTGTTTGGAATTTTACTTGTTTTTTTCTTGCTCTGTATTCCAAATTAATTTACAATGATTTGTTTTTTAAATGGTTCTTCTTTCTTTACCCTCAAGAATAATAAATCATTACAATTTTAATCAAACTTAATTCAAAGTTAAGTCTTAAATTTACTTCCATATTACTTTAGACATATCTGTGAATAACTTAACATTCTTTTATATTCATTATAAGAATAAACTGTTTTATCTCTATGATTACCGAAAGGACATTACTAATGTATAAAATTTATTGTTGCTCATTTTATTAGTACACATCTGACTACTTTATAAATTGCTTACATAATTATAATGAACTGTTGACTGTTTCTTGTGTATGTTCCTCTTTACCAATGTAATACTCTCATTATTGTGGTTAGAAGACTTTTAATAATCATAATTTATAAGGCATTACAAAACTATTACATAGTGGCTGGGAAGGTGGCTCAGTGGTAGAGTGCTTGCCTTGCATGCCTGAGGCCCTGGGTTCGATTCCTCAGCACCACATAAGCAAAAAGAAAAAAGCCAGAAATGATACTGTGGCTCAAATTGGTAGAGCGCTAGCCTTGAGCTGAAGAGCTGAGGGACAGTGCCTAGGCCCAGAGTGCAGGCCTCACGATCAGACCAAAAACAAAAAACAAACAAACAAAAAAACTATTACATATAAGTAATAAAATTAGCATTGAAACTGTTGGCTAGGATTTACTTTCATTTTCTTATTTTTTAAACAAATAAAAACAAAATTTTGCACTTGTTCTTTGTTGCAATACTAGAAATGATACACTTCCTGGAATTTCTTGGAGCTGGAAGTGTTCAAGCAACTCAATTCTAGTCTATATTATTTGTCTTACTTTGCCAAAGTGTAAAGCAGAATCTGTACAGCTGAGGATTACACAGGCCTCTTTCACTTTTCTCTTCATGTTTCTATTGGACCTAGGACAGTAAAATTCCACTAAAGGTAGTCCTTTAACTTCCAGCATGGAGTGAAGAGCATGTGAAATATTGTCAAAGCTAGTCCTCAAAGGACCTGTGGAATGTGTGAGGCTAAGACACTTGATTGCACTTGGAAATGTTTCCTCTTGTTGTATGAATTACCCTTTGTATACAGATACTTCTATTTGAAATATAGACAGGTGAGACTGAAAGAAAGAGGGAGAAGAACAGGAGCCTGGAGCTCAGGAAAGAAAACATGGAGGCGGTCCTCATGATAAATGGTACTATTCAAAGGTGTGAGTACAGAGGAAAAGATAGGAAATGCAAATAGAAATTCTGAGATCCTCCACACAAGGAAACCAAAGAGAAGGCAGGAAATCCCAAGGGTGAGGGTTAGAGTTGAATTTAAAAATTAAGAATAAGTTGAGAAGAGTGGATGAGAATTTTGGAAGGGTGACACTGATAAAGATGTATTTCATAATATGCTTTGTTAACTGACAATTCCTTTGAGCAACTACTTAATATAATTTTTAAAAATTAAAAAGCAAAATAATAATAAGAGCCACTGTCATGTCCATTTGATCATAGGCCACGTGGTTGAGACCATGTCGAGATACATTGGAGACCACTGGCTCTCTGACCAAAATCATTGTGTTGGAAGGAGGAACGAAAGCTTTTTTGGATGAGATTTAAGAGAAGATAAGAAAACAAGATTTAGAGAATTTGAGTACAAAAAATATTGAGTGACACTGGAATGAGAAGGGATACATGTTGACCCATTGTGACAATGAGATGCACAAGACACTATGTTGAAAAACGAACTTTACAATTTAGGCAGGAAGCTGGGGAGGTGGGGGTGGGGTAGAGTGAAGGGGAGGAGTGTAGTTGTTGAGATGGGAGGGAAGGGATGATAGGGGAAAAACAAAGGAGGAGGCAACAATGCTGGATATGAAATGTACTCATTACCTTGCTCATTTAACGGTAACCCTCTGTACAATATTTTCCCAACACAGAACATATATATATATATATATACATATATATATATATATATATATATACATATGTATATATGGAAAGTAATAGTGGGTAGAAATTAAATAAAAAACAGACTTTTAATACAGGAGAAACTTCAAGATGCTTGAATGTCAATAAAAATGGTGAAGCATCAGGTTATTATCAATGTTAGAGAAACAGAAGAAAATTAAAAAGAGACCCCTGCACCTGCAAGAGGGTAGAATTGATTACAAAACTATCAGGAATACCTTCAGACAGGACTATAAGGCTATAAAGGTTCTGTATTAACAACATGGAATCCCCCACCTATGAACTTGGATATGGGTGCATATCCATGGGAAACTTTTATCTCCTAGAATGGCGTTCCTGGAGATTCTTATGAAAGTGAACCATCCAGTGAGTGCTCAAGAGCCAAAGCTATGAAGAAATTAAAATGTAACTCGGTATCCATTCTCTCCTATCACTGGCCTGCTGTGGTTTGTGAGGGTTAATGTAAATCTCCCTCACCCTCTGCACCCCAAGGACTTTAAGAAGAGATAACTCCTTTGACCAAAAGGAACTCTACATTGATGATCATTTAGTATCCAATCATTACAGGAGCTTGAGATTGGCTCATCAGACCGGGTAAACCCCCAGTAACTTTGACATTATGGGAGTTTTCTTTCTATTATTCCAGTTTTCTCTAGGATGCAGGAAGCCAAAGAGATAATGGCTATATGAAGAAAAATGAGCATTGTAGCTACTTAGAGCACTGGGAATATGAATGGACAGATAGCATCAATAGGTCTCACTTGACTTTTTATCATACATTTCACTTGAAGTCATCAGTATGTCTCTCTAGTGACTTTCTCCAGCCACACTCATGTGTGTGGCCTGCAGAAGAATGTTTCCAGCCGATGTTAAGTTTAATCAAGGTTGTGAATTTTCAGTTAGCATAAATAAGTAAACAGGAACAAATATATTAGCATAATCATTCTTTGAGATTATGCTAATTTAATATGAAATTCAAACAGGCTAAAGGAAAATAGTTGGACATCAGAGGCATAGTCTGAAGTGAATGTAGGGATGTCTGATACATCAAGAGTCTCATTGGCATGGAACTAACAATAAATGAGCCTCAACTTCTAATGTTTCAACTTCGACATTTCTACTTTAGCATGGTATGCAAGGGATACATATTCAGTGGAAACCAAACTTTGAAATTTGAATGTGGATATTTTCCTGAGCTAAGAAGATGCCTGATGGTTCTGTCTCATGATGCTAGGAATGAAGTAGTAAGTGATAGATCTCAGCCAGTTGCATGATCAAAGCAGTTACAATGTACTGTGCTGCTAAGCTATGATGTTCAGGAAGTAAGGAATACTAAATGGGTTGTCAGCTTGCTTTTTCCAGTTTATGATGGGTTATGAGGATGGACTTCCACATCTATATTGCTTAGTGTGCAAAAAATGGAGATGTGTTATTCCCATCAGGGGTCTCCTGGAAAACAGATCCATACCTGGAACAGAGATGTGGCAATGTGTGTGTGTGTGTGTGTGTGTGTGTGTGTGTGTGTGTGTGTGTGTGTGTGTGTGTGTGTGTGTGTGTGTGTGTGTGTGTGTTCAAGCATGAGTGAATAGGAGCACACATGCATGTTCATCAGTATTTAGCATTAGGGGATTAGCTCCTGGAATTACTTCTCCACACATATCAAAATCTGTGGACATTCTAAAATATATCATTTCGAAAGTTGTGTAGTAGTTACACATAGACTATAAACATTTTCCTCAATACTCTAGGCCATCGCAGGATCGTTAATGATGCCTAATGCAATGTAAATGATATGTAAACAATTAGTACACTGTATTATTTAAGGAACAATATCAAGAAGGATAAGCCTGCCCCAGCTTAGTACAAGTGGTCTTTTTCACTTATTTTCCTTCTGTAATTGCTTAAACCCACAGACATAAAAACCACAGATATAGATGGCTGACTCTTCTGTGTGTGTGTGTGTGTGTGTGTGTGTGTGTGTGTGTGTGTGTGTGTGTGTGTATGGTGTAGAGAGACAAGAAGAGAGATTTACTTCCAGGAATTGGTTTCCGTGATTGCTGAGGCTGACAATCATCAAATCTCTAATCTGGAAGCTCAGGCTGGCAGAATGGAAACTCTCCATTAAGGATTAATCTGAAGTCTTGAGGCAGAATTTCATCTTCTTTAGAAAAACCTACTATTTTCTCTTGAGACCTTGCAATCTATTCTATCAGTTCCACCCATAATATCAAGGTTAAGTTCATTTATGTGAAATAGTGGTAAGTGTTAACTACATCTGAAAAATACCTTTACAGCACCTGCATTAGTCTGTGATTGGTTAAGTGGGTCCAAGTTCACAGAGAAAACAGATCAGCAGATTCAGGATTTTGGGGTTGTGACCACGCTAATCCCAATGTGGTAGCCAGTTTTAGAGTAGAGTGAGGTAGTGGTTCAGCTGTTTTTCAATTTTTGTTTTTGTTTTTGTTTTTTCAGTTTGATTATTGAGAATAAGATCACTCACAAGGAGTTTGATAGGGGATAAGGTACTGAAGGATGGACGTGTTCACTGGAATTTCTGAAATGTGATGCTAGAGTAGTGTTGGCGAGTCTAACACTACTGTCTCAGAAACTACAAATACTCAGTAATACAAAGGAGGTAAGCCAGGAAGCATGGACTGTCCTAACAAGAGAAAGTTTGTAACAATATCAAAATGTGATATTCACACCCCCCCCCCAGAGTTAACTAAGGCAGATCTAAACTAAATAGATGAACTATGTTTCTTGTCACCACGTCTAAATTTCTACTGTGTATTCAATTCTGAAACCTCTACTGAAGATCAAGTAAGAACCCCAATCCAGTTCTGAGTGGGAGGGGTAAAAATTCTACTGTCCTTTTTGGTAGTGCTAAAAATAAATTCAGTTTGTTAATCCTGATAGAATCTGAGGTCGTAATACACAGTACTCTTCTGAGCCCAAGAAGACAGATGTTTTAATAAAAAATCCAGAAAAAAAAGTTTTAAAAAAGTCCAGAAATAGACTTTTGGATTTGGTTCCACTGAATGATCCCTGTCTAACTATTTGGTGGTGATATTTTGTGAGAAGCTCAATTCAGAAATATGGATATACACTAAGCTCCATGTAGTTACACAGCTACCTGGCCGCAGGTCAATTATTGCTTAGCCCTTAATGTGTCTCATTGGTTCATTTGTTTCTTTGTTACCAGTGATGCAGCACAAAACACAACTATTTCCTAGATGTACTACAATAATCCCTAATATGCCTTTAGACTTACTTAACACTACTTTATTAGAAAAGCACAAATAGGATTATGTGGCTCCCGCTTAAAGCTCACCACTAGTTTTCTAATCATTAGCATAAAGTCTGAAGTTATAAATTTGTCTTAATAAAGCTCGTTTGCTCTCTCTCCTGCATCTCTTTTGTCTGCAATGCTATCTTGTCCCTAAGTGCCAAAAATGTTAGACATAATTTTTATTAATCAGCTATTTTAGGTACACTAGTTCAAAACTTCCATAAATGTCTCTCCAGAGGCAAGCATGATGGCTCATACCTGTAATGACAGCCATTCTAGAGACAAAGACAGGATGATTACAGTTAAAAGCAAGTTTAACCAAAAAAAAAGGTAGTGAGACATTATCTCAAGAAATAAATAAAATCATGGCAACCTAGACCTGTAATCCCAGCTACAAGATAGGTAGAAGTATAAGGATTGTATTCAAATCAGGTGTGGAGGTAAACTACATTTCTATCTGTAACAAAGAAGCAAAATGTTCTGAGGTCATGACTCAAGTAGTGGAGAGCATGTATCACAAACATGAGGCCCTGAGTTCAAGACCACCAATGAGAAAAACAAACAGAACAAAACACATTTTCCTCTATCTTTCCTTTGTCATCCCCCTTCATCCATCCACCTCTTCATATCATTTCCAATGTAATTTTTGTTAAATAGTAATATGGACTGACTATTTACAACTCCTTAAAATCCATACATTGAAGCTTCACCTTTGATGTGATGGTACTTACAGTTAGGCTTAGATGAGATCAAGAGGGTAGAGTTTAAGGATGGGATTAAAGTTCTTGTAAGAAAAGAGAGGCCAATGTGTCTCAAGCCTCTAATTCCAGCTATGTAAGAGGCATAATCAGGAATGTCACAGACTAAGACCAGCCCTGGGCAGAAACCAAGAGCCACTATCTGAAAAATATCAGTAAAGCTGCTAAGCAAACAGTACTGGTAGTTTAACTCAAGTGGTGTAGTAGTTGCCTCCTATGGATGAAAGAATGCACTGATAAGTTTATTAGAGAAACAGGGAAGAAAGCCCCAGATCAATCTGACATCACCATGTTGGCCTTCCTAGCTTCCATGTTAATGAGAAGATGATTCTGCCATTAAAATCACCAGCTTCATGGCCTTTCCTAAGGAAGTTGAAACTCACCAGGACTGTTTCCCAAATTAGCTTTGGGGTGAATTGCTCTGATTTCCTCCTTTTCAGTCTTTTTACATTTACAACGTTTTCTGTGTAAAATGTCTCTCTTTCTGAAATTTACAAATGTCTACAAGGTCAGATCATGTCTGTCTTCTTCAATGTTGAAAATTAAGCTCCTAACACAGGTCACTTGACTTTGAAAAGAACTCTCTCTGAAGGTTTACTCACTGAAAAATTACTTAGCCATTTGCATAGCCAATTCAGCTCTTGATCACGGATTGCATTGAGCCCATAGTGGAAGAGGACTGGACATGTTTTCGTTTCTTTCATGCATGTGTTTCTAACACATTTATAAGATTATTTCTTTGTTGCTTTGTAGGTCCCTCACCCATAGTGTAACCACCGCTTTCACTATATTTGATGTCAGTATAACATGTGGAGGAGATGGGGACAAACAAGTCGTTTAAGGATTCAGGTGGACCTGTTGCAACAATGAGAAGTACAAAATGTCATGTCAAAACCAGCTTTACAATGTCGGTGTGGGGGGGGGAGGGAGGTATGATTGGGTGGGGGGGAGGGGGAAGAATAGGAAGGGAAGTGAAGGGTAAACAAAGGAGGAGGCTGCAATGCTTGGTAAGAAATATATGCATTATCCTGCCCATGTAATTGTAACCCCTCTGTACAGTATGTTCTCAAATAAAATAAAATAAAATAATAAAATAATAAAAAAGATTATTAAAAATAGGGGGAAAAAAGGAAATACTCTTCACCTAAGGTTTGAGAAGTAAATTAGCACAATATATAAATTATTTTAAGAAAATGAAACAACACAAGCAGCTATTCCCCTAAGAAAAAACAAAACAATATTTGAAAAAAAACCAAGAATATTAAATACTAAAGAATACAGGCTAAAACACTAGCAGTTAATACTTTAGTAATTTGTGTAAATTATTCCTCTGATATAAAAAAGAAAAACTGAAACACAAAATTATTTTCCATCATAAAATATCAGTATTATTTTCCTAATCAATACATTGTGGTGAAAGAAATTTATTTCCCATCAATAAATTCTCACTTTAATATTTTAAAATCTGTAACAGTTAAGATGGGGAAAATGTCTTAACCTATACATTAAAGAGTATTTGGACCTCATTTATGTTTTTGTCTTCTTTTAATGATTCATTTTAGGTGTTCAAAACATGGAGCATATGATTAAGAATTACCAGGAAGGTCCAGATGGATGTCTGCGAGATGTAGCTGTCACAAATATTAACACAGTGGACCAATGAGTGAGATTAGTATCAACTTCTAACTTGACCTCAAAATAGAAGCGAGAGCTGAATCGAAATGATTGGAACTTCTTAAGCATGAGGACTATGGTGTTCATTCAGTGTCAGACATGCTCCCCTTTACAGAGCCTGGTGAGATGGCAGTTGCATATACGCCTGATGTGTCTCCTGTAGTTAAACAATCCCTTAGATATTCTGATCCTTTAAGTCAAAATTATGAGGGTCCAAATGAGCTTCCATGTTTTGAATATGGAAGAGGGAAGATATTAAACTGATCGACTCTATTCTTTCAACAAAATTGGGTTTGTGTCAGAGATCTCACCTATGATCATAACGAATATAGAGCAGAATATGATAACTCCGCTCTCCTTGCCCAAGAAATTTGTCAATGAGGGAGGAAAACACCTGAGAGCACTATATGTGGAAAATCATTCAGAATGGAGTCATATATCCCTTTGCGTCTGAGAATACACACAGGATAGAAATCTTATGTATGTGACAAATTTGGAAAGTATTTCAGACAGAAGTTAGACCTTACTGTTCACGAGAGAACACATCCAGGAGAGAAACCTTATGGATGTAACAAATGTGAAAAGTTTTTTTAAATGTAAGGCACCTCTTCATCATCATCAGAGAACACACACGGGAGGGAAACTTTATACATGTAATTCACATGAAAGCTCTTTCACCCAGAAGTCATAAATTAATAACCATCAAAGAAAACACACAGGAGAGAAACTTTATGAATGTAAGAAATGTAAAAATCCTTCACCCAGAAATCAAACCTCAACACAAGTAAGAGAATTCACACAAGTGAGAAACCTTATGAATGGAACAAATATGGAAAGTATTTCAGATGTAATTCACAGCTTCTTGTACATCAGAGAGCACACACAAGACAGAAATATTATGAATATAAGAAATGTAAAAAAAAAATTTACCAGTAAGACCAACTTATTCTTCATCAGAGAACACACACAGGAGAACAACTTATGAATGTAACAAATGTGGAAAGTATTTCAGACAGAAGTCATACTTACTGCCCATCAGAGAATACACACAGGAGACAATCCTTATGAATGTGACAAATGTGGAAAGTGTTTTACTCATAAGACATCACTTTGTCATCATCAGAGAACACACACAGGAGAGAAACCTTATGAATGTACTGTGTATGGAAAGTATTTCACACAGAAGTCACAACTTACAGTTCATCAGGGAACACACACAGAAGAGAAACATTACGAATGTAACAAATGTCGAATCTATTTCAGACATAAGTCATACCTTACTATCCATCAAAGAATACACACAGGAGAAAAACCATATGAATGTAACAAATATGGCAAGTCATTTACCTTGAATTCACAGCTCAGCAATCATAAAAGAATCCACACACATAACATGGCACGAACTCCCAAATAGATCTCAGTCCTATCTCTTAACGTTAATGGACTGAAGTCTCCAATTAAGCGACATATACTGTCTAGTTGGATTTAAAAACAAGACCCTTCTATGTGTTGCCTGCAGGAGTCACATCTTGCCCGTAAAAACAAACACATTTTCAATGTTAAAGGCTGGAACAAAATCTACCAAGCAAACGGCCCTCATAAACAGGCGGGAGTTGCAATCCTAATATCAGATAAAATAGACTTCAAATTAAAATTCGTGAGAAGAGATAAAGAAGGTCGCTACATACTGATTAAAGGATCTCTCTTTCAGGAGGATATAACAATTTTAAATATCTATTTGCCAAACAATGGAGCACCCAAATTTATCAAAGAAACACTACTTTCCCTCAAATCCCATATAGATCCAAAGACATTAATTGCTGGGGATTTTAACTCACCACTCTCCCCACTAGATAGATCAACTTGGCAAAAATTCAACAGAGAAACCACAGATCTAAACAGCTGCATAGATAAACTAGACTTAACAGACATCTACCGAACATTTCACGCAGCAGCATCAGAACACACGTTTTTCTCAGCAGCACATGGAACGTTTTCCAAAATAGACCACATTTTAGGCCACAAAGAAAACTTGTCTAAATTCAGAAACATTGAAGTTATACCTTGCATCCTCTCTGACCACAAGGGAATAAAATTAGAACTCAACACCAAAAGCCACCAAAGAAAGTCCGGCATCAAATGGAGGCTGAACAACACACTGCTGAATCATGAGTGGGTCATGGAAGAGATTAGAAAGGAAATTCAAATGTTCATGCTATTCAACAAAAATGAACACACAAATTACCAGCTCCTCTGGGACACAGCAAAGGCAGTACTCAGAGGCAAGTTTATAGCTCTGAGCTCCTACATCAACAAATTGGAGAGATCGGAAACTAACAATTTAATGACACATCTAAACCTCCTTGAAAAAGAGCAGCAAGATAAACCCCAATCCAGTAGACGGAAAGAAATAATCAAAATTAAATCAGAATTAAATGAATTAGAATCCAAAAAAACTATAGACAGAATCAACAAAACAAAGAGTTGGTTCTTCGAAAAACTTAACAAAATTGACAGACCCTTAGCAAATCTTATCAGAAAAAGAAGAGAACACACCCAAATTAATAAACTCAGAGATGAGAATGGAATCATCACCACGGAAACAACCAAGGTTCAGAACATTATAAGGGAATACTTCTCAAAACTTTATGCTAATAAGATTGAGAACTTGATAGAAATGGACCTTTTCCGAGCAAATATTGACATGCCAAAACTAAAACAAGATGAGTTAAACCAGCTTAACAGGCCCATATCAAGCATTGAAATAGAAACAGCAATAAGAAACCTCCCACCTAGGAAAAGTTCAGGACCAGATGGTTTTACAGCAGAATTTTACAAGGCCTTCAAAGCAGAGCTCACACCAAAACTCCTCCAACTCTTCAATGAAATTGAAAGAGAAAGCTCACTACCGAACACATTCTATGAAGCCATCATAACCCTCATCCCAAAACCAGGCAGGGACTCATCAAAGAAAGAGAACTATAGACCCATTTCTTTGATGAATATTGATGCAAAACTTCTCAACAAAATTTAGCCAATCACCTTCAACAATTCATCCAAAAAATCATACACCACGATCAAACAGGATTCATTTCAGGGATGCAAAGCTGGTTCAATATACGCAAATCAATTAATATTATTCATCACAATAACAGGAGCAAGAATAAAAACCACATGGTTATCTCAATAGATGCAGAAAAAGCATTCAACAAGATCCAACACCCCTTCATGATGAAGGTTTTGGAAGAATTAGGAATCCATGGAACATTCCTCAATACAATAAAGGATGTATATGACAAACCTACAGCCAGCATTATACTCAATGGTGAAAAACTAAAGCCATTTCCTCTTAACTCCGGAACAAGACAAGGATGCCCACTCTCTCCACTTCTCTTCAATCTAGTATTAAATTGCCTAGCTACAGCAATAAGACAAGATGCAGACATAAAGGGGATCCAAATAGGGAAAGAAGAAATAAAACTCTCCATCTTTGCAGATGACATGATCTTGTACTTAAAGAATCCCATAAGACTCCACTCCCAAATTACTCAAGCTGATTCAATACTTTGGCAAAGTAGCAGGTTATAAAATTAACCCCCCAAAATCAATGCCTTTTCTGTATGCCAACAATGAGAAAAGTGTGGCAGAAATTAGGAAAGCAACTCCATTTGTAATAGCCCCACAAAAAATAAAATACCTAGGAATTAACTTAACTAACGAAGTGAAGGACCTCTATGATGAAAACATTAAAATCTTGAAAAAGGAAATCAACACAGAACTAAAAAAAATGGCAAAGCCTCCCATGCTACTGGGTTGGAAAGATTAACATCGTGAAAATGGCAATACTTCCTAAGGCTATCTACAAATTCAACGCAATACCTATCAAAATTCCAACCTCATTCTTCAAGGAAATAGAAGAGGCAATCCAAAAATTCATATGGAACAATAAAAGACCCTGAATAGCAAAAATGCTCCTCAACGGAAAGAACACTGCTGGAGGAATATCAATACCAAATTTCAAACTCTACTATAAAGCCATAGTAATCAAAACAGCTTGGAATTGGCATAAGAACAGACCTCAGGACCAAAGGAATAGAATTTAAAACCCAGAAATGACCCTACAGACCTATAGCCACCTAATCTTCGATAAGGGAGCTAAAACAATAGAATGAAAGAAAGACAGCCTCTTCAGTAAATGGTGCTGGCAAAATTGGTTAACTACATGTAGAAAACTAAAGCTAGATCCTTATATATCACCCTGCACCATAATCAACTCCAAATGGATCAAAGACCTTGAACTCAAAGCAGACCCTCTGAAAACATTACAGGATGGAATAGGAGAAACGCTAGTTCTCCTGAGCTCAGGCCGAAATTTTTTGAATAGAGACCCGGAAACACAACAAATCAAAGAAAGGTTGGACAAATGGGATGGCATAAAGTTGCAGAGCTTCTGCAGGGCAAATGACACAGCTATCAAGATCAATAGAAAGCCCACGGATTGGGAGAAGATCTTTACTAGCCATACAACGGACAAGGGTCTTATATCTAAAATATTCTTGGAACTCAAAATATTAAATCCCCCAACAACAAATCCTCAAAGAAACAACTGTCCAATAAATAAGTGGGCAAAAGACTTAAAGAGAAACTTCTCTGAATAAGAATGCAGGATGGCCAATAAACACATGAAGAAATGTTCAAAATCTCTAGCCATAAAAGAAATGCAAATCAAAACAACATTGAGATATCACCTCACCCCAATTAGAACGGTAAAAATCAAGAACTCTAACAACAACAGATGCTGGAGGGGATGTGGACAGAAAGGAACCTTACTTCATTGTTGGTGGGAATATAAACTTGTTCAACCACTTTGGAAAGCAGTATGGAGGTTCCTCAAAAGACTTCACATAGAACTCCCCTATGCTCCAGCAATCCCACTTTTGGGCATTTACCCAAATGTTTACAAACAAGACCACACTAAAGCTACCAGGACAACTATGTTTATTGTAGCATTATTTACCATAGCTAAGATATGGAACCAACCCAGCAGCCCCTCAGTAGATGAATGGATAAAGAAAATGTGGTATATATACACAATGGAATTCTATGCCTCCATCAGAAAGAATGACATTGCCCCATTTGTTAGGAAATGGAAAAACTTTGAAAAAATTATATTAAGTGAAGTAAGCCAGGCCCAAAGAAACATAGGTCCCATGGTTTCCCTTATTTGCAATATCTAGTATATCTATGAGTCAAGCAGAATAGGTCAGATAATGTGATGTCAGGAAATTGTACCCTTAGATATGTATCTTAATGTTTTTTTTCTTTCATGCATGTGTTTCTAATGCACTTATAAGATTATCACTTTGTTTCTTTGTATGTCCCTCCCCCACAGTATAAGCCCTGCTTTCTCTATATTTGTTGTCAGTATAACTTGAGGAGGAGATGGGGAAAAAACCAGTTGTTTAAAGATACAGGTGGACCTGTTGCAACAATGAGAAGTACAAGTTGTCATGTCCAAAACGAGCTTTACAACTTTGGTGAGGGGGAAGTATTGGATGTGAAGGCGAGGGGAGGCTGGGAAGGGATGTGAAGGGTAAACAAAGTAGGAGGCTGCAATGCTTGATAAGAAATGTATGCATTATCCTGCCCATGTAATTGTAACCCCTCTGTACAGTATCTTCACAAATAAAATAATATATAAAAAATCAGGACAGGTTAACTTTTTGAGAAAACATTTTAAACATGACGTGTGCATGTAGTTGTGGTTTTGTAATGTGATTGTACAGTAATGTTAATAATAAAATACTGAAACATAAAAAAAAGAATCCACACACATGAGACAACTTAGGAATGTGATAAATGTGGCAAGTCTCACCCTCAAGAAAAATCAATATGCATCAGAAAACTCAAACAGGATAGAAGCCTTGTGTTTTTGGCAAATATGTGGTCTTTTACCCAGAAGGCATACCTTATGGTTCCAAATTGAATGAACTCAGGAGAAAAATCTTATGAATGAAAAAATGTGGTAAGTTTTCAAGAAGTCATACTTAAATTTTCATCAGAAAACACACTGGAGAAACATTATGAATGAAACAATATCAAATAAGTCCTTCACTACGATGTTATGCATGGATGAGTATTCATAGAACACACACAAGAAAAAAAAATTTATGGATAATATCAGTGTAGAAAATCTCACTTTGAAGGCATCCACTGTATTCATCAGAGAACTGACTCACATAAAAGAAAAGAAAACTAATAAGTATAACAAATATGCAATGACTTCTACTGTGAAGTCCGTTGTCAGTGCATCCAAGAACATAAACAGAGCAAATATGAGAATAATAAATGTAGACAAATATTTAGCCAGAAGCGACATCTCTAGAGGTTTCATAGACCTGGTGACATGACAGAATGCCAAGTGAACATTAGAGGATGTCTTTCAAGCAGAAATCAACCTTCAGCCAGCATTAAGGCACTCACACAAAAAAGAAACCCAACATAGGAAAATCTTTGGAAGTAACCTCTGTAAATTATAGAGAAACCCTTCCCGGAAGAGTTCACTAGGTGTAACAGGAAACCACACACTGAGCCAACATTTCTCATCCTCTCATTGTGTTGAGTAGAGATGATGTAACTTTATATCGTTGAAGGGTTGGACAAAAGTGATGGGTATCAATTACTTGATAAGTAATTAAGATAGTGAAGTTGTTCACTTGTGTCTTTTATATTAAAAAATAGCTATTCAAGGAAATTTCATAAACTCTTCTCAGAAATAAGATCTCTAGACTTTTGAGATTGAACTCAGATCATCCAAAGTGGTTTGATAGTGATAAATGGGGAAAGACTATCATGCTTTACCAAGGACATGAGAGCATCAATTTCTCTACTGCTCCCCAAAACTCTTCCACTGTATGTGTAGTCCGTGCATTACAACACTGTTACTATTCCAGTTGAGTTTTTGAATGGAATATCTGTTTGTTGATAAAACTCCTTGTTTATGATGTGCACAGGACCAAAATCGGTCTCATCATCTTTCATCCCTAAGTTCATTAAACATTCAGAAAACATGGAAGCATACACATTTGGGAATACATTTTATTTGTGTGTCTTGTAGCTTGAACTCAAAGCATAGGCACTTAAGGGCTTTTGCTCAAGGCTAAATTGCACCACTTGAACCACAGCTCCATTTCTAGTTTTTTCGATGGGCAAATGAACATAAGATTCTTAAACATCTGGTTTTGGCAGAGTAACCCCAAAATGAATTTAGTAGCTTGTTTTTTATATGTAATTAATTACTGGTTATATGTCAGTTGTGATTGATTCACTTTTATTCCATTCTGTTGTTCTTCTGAGTGACTTACATCAAAACACCAGTGTGGGTGATGTGAAGAGCCTGTGTTTTCTCACTGTTATGGAGGGTGGAATTGAATTACTTAAGAGGAGAATAGTGCTTTATCCAGTTCCATGAAGTTGGCTATAAGAAATCGCAATTCAGATATGGTTTTGCTAAATTTAATTATGTGGAAATTAAAAAAAAAACAGACTTATGGAAAAAATGAGGAACAAATCTAGCTAAAATACTTACAGAAATGCCTGGGATTATAGAGATAAGCAGAAAGAGGTAGGACTGGGCTAGGTATTTGACAGGGTAAAATCCAGGTAAAAATGATCCTTGTTGGGGTGGAGAAGGTGGCTCAGTGGTAGAGCACTTGCCTTTCATGCATGAGGCTCTGGGTTCGATTCCCCAGCACCACATAAGCAAAAATAAAAAAGGCGGAAGTGGTGCTATGGTTCAAGTGGTAGAGCGCTAGCCTTGAGCTGAATAGCTGAGGGACAGCACCCAGGACAAGAGTTCAGGCCCCACGATTGGACCCCCCCAAAAAAAATAATGATCCTTATGGCTGTGTAATGAATAGGTAGGTACATCAAGTATGTTTAAGTAAAGTGTGATATTCCATGTTTCTATTGTGTAGTTATTGCATATCTAACAATCAAGACACATTTATTCCTTTGCAACCAGAAGTTATATTGCTGTTATATTGAGTTAAATAACCAGGTACAAAAATATATTGAGCAACTTGACACAAAAATGGCATTTAACAAAAATTAAACCACCTTCTTACAAAGAGTGAGAGCAGAAGAGCTGACCATGTGACCGTAAAAAATTCTTCACAATCAAACTTTTTATTAGAAATTGTATTGCATCTATTTTGAAGTATAATATTGTGTTCCATATTACCATTGTACAGTGATGAGAATCAGTCTCTCAGTTGGAATATCATGGCCAAGAAAGATATGACAACAGGAGAAATAACCAGGCACACAACACAAAGACATTGAGCAATTTCTTTCAAAAATAGAACCAAACAAAAATAAAAAAAATGTTCTCAGAAAAATTGAGAGTAAAATATGTGTTTTCACAGACAGGTAGAGATTGACCCATGTGTTAGAATTATAGGCTATTAGTCTTAAATTCTGTTGTTTTATTCCATATTAAGTGAATTTAGTTTACAATTAAATATGTATTGCAAATAGAAAATAGGCATCTGAATGATTCTCTGTTCAAAATTTTGATACTCTTAATGCTTTGTTTGGCCAAATTGACCTGTCAATGAGTGCTTTTGTATATTTTCCAGTGTGGCATGTGTTTAAAGAATCAAATTATTGATAGTCTATGTTCACTTTTGTAGGTGAATATGCAGATATTCTTATAGAATTGTTCCTTCACCAATACAATCTGTGTTTTATGTACTAACAATCTATGATTTTAGTTAATTACTTATTTGTTAAATAACATGTTGCTGAATTTCTAAGGTAAAATATTTTTGTAAAATAAAAGTAGGGAAAAGAAAAAGTGCCATTTAGTAATGTGGGCAAATGTCTTCACTGAGAGGAAAGTCACATAGAAAGAATAACCCCTGTTTTCACTGTATTTGATGTTCATATAATTTGTGGAGGAGAAGGGATAAAACGGATTGTTTAAATATAGATACAGATGGACTTATTACATCAATGAGATGTACAAAACTTTATGTTGAAAACGAACTTTACAACTTTGGTGGGAGGTGGGGCAGGGTGGGGTGAGCAGGAAGGGGGAAGATGAGAAGGGATGGTTAAGGGAAACAGGAGGTGGAAACAATGCTTGTTTGATAAGAAAAGTTCTCATTACCTTGTTCATGTAATTATAACCACTCTGTACAGTATTTTCACAATAAAAATATGTAAAAATGTATTGCAAAGGGCAAAAACAAGTAGCTATAGTAATATTCTCAAGTATTAAATAAGAAAGTACAGAGCCAACAGAGAATGGTGAAAGAAATAACAGGGTTGCAGTGTGATATTTTGGATTCAAATCAAACATGGAATCTATACAATGTCTAGATTCCTCTGGCCAAAGTTGCATTTTTGGAGTTGAGGTAATGCTACCCCTTGCTATATTATTCCAATTGACTAACCATGGTGAAATACAGGTTATCCTTAAGTGTATTTCCTTTATGTGGCCAAATAATTTGCATCATATAGTTAGTATCTGCTTTTTCTTTATTCTGAACCTAGCCCTGAAAACTTCCTCAGATTCCCAATGCTACTGAACAATGGTAATAAAAAAAGAATCTAATTGGGTGTTGGAGACTGATTTCACTCAACTCTTGAATCCTCTGCATGATGCCATAGAATTGTGGGCCAGAAGAAATTCTCAATTATTTTTAAATTCTTTTGCAACAAAGGGATCCAGGGCAGAATAATGCTCTAAGAGATAGCCTGAGGAATGGAAAGATTCATATTATGAATCTGCCTATTGCCCCTACATTTTCCATGCCTGAACCAAAGTAGGGCAGCTTCTTCTAAATAATGTTCTTCTAGAGGACATCAGGAAGATCATGCCTATGACCATCCTTTTCCAGCCTCTCACTATCAGAAGCATCTGGGGAACCTTTCTGATCAGTAGATGACCGCATAATATGACAAGTGTTCTGAACTGCACCCAAGATGACCCAGAAGAGTACTTAAAGCTAAGTAATGGAGGCCCTATATGCTATAGGACTGATATTTCACGTATTCATTGGAGGATGGTGACTGTACAATCCTCTCCTGGATGGTGAGCCGACCCTGTCCACTACCTGCATTACCTAGGCAACTGGAACACCTGGAAGAGGTCACATCCACATCTGCTGAGGTCACAGCTGAATCTGATATGGCCACACCTCCTCTTACCTGGTCCCACCTCTCTTTACCTGGCCACACCTTTCCCTGCCCCTACCTGCAATAAGCCCTAGCCCAGGGCCAGAAGATCTCCCTCCCAGCTTTGTGGAGTGCCAGTGTGGCTTGGTGCCAGCTGGAACAATGAATAAACCTACTCTTTACCTGAATACTATGTGCATGGTGTGGTTCTTACTTGGCCATCTCTTTTTTAAAATCCTAACATAAATGGTGCTGGGAGTTGACTGCCCCTCCTCATCTTCACAAGGTAGGCCAGCCCCTCCCCCACCCCAGCCACCCAGGCAGGTGGAGCCAGACCTATCAGAGACTCTCTGCTTGGCTACAGAATTAGAGTGCCCAGGGTGGGGCTGGCTCCCAACAACGAGACCATCATAATGGCAGAGTCCAGGGTGTTTTTCTACATATCCAGTAAGTTAATATCTTTTCTTTTGTATATGGGAGTGACTCATTCGGTGCTATCTCAATATACAGGCAAGACTCTTCCCTCCCAGACCTTGGTGGTGGGTGTGTATGGCCTACCTACCTGTCCCCCAACTATGGAGCCACTACATATAAAATAGAAGATGTTCCCTTTTCACACTCCTTCCTAATCCTACATCACTGTCCTACCCCACTCCTAGGGAGAGACTTGCTGTCTAACTTTCAAGTCTCCCTCTAATTCCATATTCCCAAACAGCCTACACCTCTTCTACTTCATTCTTAGATGAACATCCACCTGTATCCTCCCAACAAGATCCTTTCCCTTTACCTCCAGATCTTATCAAATCTCTTATCTGGGATATTTCCACTGTTATTATGGCTAGACACAATACTTCTTTCCTCATTAAAGTTAAAGACCCTATCCATTTCCCTAGCACTTCCCAATACCCCATTTCCCTTAGACACAGGCAAGGTTTAGAACATCATCCATCGCCTTCTTAAACGAGGACTTCTCAGACCTACTAATTTCCCCTTTAATACCCCTTTCCTGCCAGTAGTTAAACCTAATGGGACCTATCTCCTAGTCCAGGACCTGCACGTTATTAATGCTGCAGTCCTTCCCATTCATCCTGTTGTGCTTAACCCATATACTCTCCTTTCACAGATACTTCCTGGTACCACCCACTTAGTGCTGGACCTCAAGGATGCATTCTTCACAATCCCCTTGCATCCCGACTGTCAAGACTTCTTTGCTTTTACTTGGGTGGACTGGAACACTTCAAGGACACAACAGCTAACCTGGACAGTTCTCCCTCAAGTGTTCCTGGACAGTCCCAATTTCTTTGGACAGGCTTAGCAAAGGATCTCCTCTCTCTTCAGATGTCTCCTAGTGTCATTCTTTTGCTTTGCAGCCCTTGCTTTGAGTTGGCATGCCAACATACAGCTGACCTCCTCAACTTCCTGTTGACAAAAGGATATAGAGTCTCCCTTCAAGGCACAGATTACAAAGCCAGAGGTATTATACTTGGGTTTGTTCATTACTCCTACAGAGAGAATTATGCTTGATAGAAAAGCCTACATTAAGTCTCTCTCTGTCCCACAGACCAAGGAGGACATTCTGTCTTTCCTTGGACTTGCGAGCTTCCTTTGTAGTTGAATACCTTGGCCAAACTCTTTATGAGGCAACCAAGTGTTCCTTACCAGAGCTGCCAGGCCCCACAAACCCATTGACACCCCATTTAAAGTTCTGAAGCAAGCGCTTTTTCAGGCTCCAGCAATAGCTCTACCCAACCTTGGGGTTCTTGGACAAATGTCAGGCCCCTCTTTTAGACCTGTGACCTCCCTCTCAAAGCAACTAGAGCCAAAGGTAAAAGGCTGGCAGCCTGTCTTCAAGCTCTGGCAACAGCACCCACCTTAGCACAGGAGAGCACAAAACTCACTTTTGGCTAGCCCAGTACTGCTCAATCTCCCCACAGACTAAAGGACCTTTTGGCTCATAAATCCCTTTCTTCCCTTTCCCCTTCCCACCTATGCTGTTTCATGTTACTTTTATTCAAAACCCTGACTTTTCACTGGAAAGCTGTTCTCCTCTCAATCCAGCCACCTGCTTCCATCCAATTCTAACCCCTTCCCATTTCTTTACTGTGAACTTGGAGGAATTCACACCCCATTTAACAGGTATCTTGGAAACTCCTCTTCCTGACCCAGAAGACACCTGGTACATCGATGGCAGTTCCACATGTATTTCTTCAGGAAGCTGAGTTGTGGGCTACACCATCATTAATACCTATACCATTCTTGAAAGCAGCCTTCTGCCCTCTAGCACAACCTCACAAAAGGCAGAACTTATAGCTTTAACTCGGGCCTTAATTTTAGCCAAGGATCAGAAGATTAATATGTATACAGACTCATAATATGCTTATCATATTCTCCATTAGCATGCAGCAATCTGGAAGGAGCGTGGTTCCATGACCACCAAAGGAACTCCCATTACTGATGCCTAATGTATCCTTAAGCCATTAGAAGCTGCTTCCTTCCCCCAAGAGGTAGCTATCATTCACTTCAAGGGACACCAGATGAGACTGGATGCCATTCCAGTTGGGAATTCAAAAGCAGACCAGGAGGCAAAGCTAGAGAAAAATCCAGGGACAATTTCCAGCTCCCTTTCTTCTGGTATTGCCTTCAATTCAATCCTCTTAACCACCAGGGAGCCTCCCAGAAAACACAGGGCTGGTGGTCCCTAGAAGGACAAGTTGTTCTTGGGAAACAAGTAGACAGCTTTCTTTCCCAGGTTCACTAGTTGCTGCACATTGCATATAAACCCCTTAAACCTTCTTAAACCTTTAATCCATTGTCCTAGCCTAACTACCTTACTAAAGTCTATTACCCAAGCCTGTCCCATGTGTTCTCTTACCTACTCACAGGGTGGTCCCCGACCAACTGCATTCCCCACACACCAAGCAAAGGGACATACCTGAGAGGAAGACTGGCAGATAGACTTCACTCACATGCCTTGATGCAAGCACCTGAAATACATTCTAACTATGATAGATACTTTTTCAGCATGGATTGAGGCCTATCCTACAACATCAGAGACTGCTGACACTGTTGCCTCTGTCCTTATTAAACAAATTATTCCTAGGTTTGGCTTACCCAGGTAACTTCAATCCAACAAGGGACCTGCTTTCATCTCCAAAGTGACCCAAAATGTAGCATCTTCTCTAAACATCCAGTGGAATCTTCACATTCCTAATAGACCTCAGTCTTCTGGAAAGGTTGAAAGAGCTAGTGCACTCCTCGAAACACAACTTACTAAATTTTCTCTAGAGCTCCAGCAATGCTGGCCAGAACAGTTACCCCTGGAAGTCACACACTTATGTGCCTCTACCCCCAGCCCTACTTTCCTCAACCCCTTTGAATTAATGTATGGAAGAGCTTTTCTCTTAGGTAATTTCCCTACTGAAAAAAACAAGACTCCAACTAATAGACTACTTTTCTGTCCTAACCTTTCTTAGGCACATGTTATGCCAACATGCTGATCAGGGTCTCCCTCAAGCTTATCAAGGCCCCTTTTCCACTCCCTCAATTTTGCCCGGTGATGAAGTATTTCTCAAGACAATCCATCTGGTTTACATCAAGATTCAATTCTACATAAGAGAAAAATCACATAACTTTGGCTCATATAAATCTAATTTATTTTAATTAACAAGTTGATAGCTGGGTCCAGCCTTTTATCAATAAATAGAAATATGTCTTTCTTGTTTATAGATGAATGAGTATATACTTTGTATGTATGCCACATTTTCTATTTTTTCTTTAATTTTTCTTAAATAATTGAACAAAAGAGTTGATATTTAACAAACTACTTAATGAATACAAAATAGTCAATATTCTCACAATCTTTCTCCTATAAACCTTCTCTTACTCTTCTTCACTTTGCAAGTTATACATTGGATTCCTTACTATTCACACCCCTTTTCTCCTCTTCATTTCTCCACCAATTTCCCCATAACCCCACTCTGCCCCTCTCATGTACCCACTTCTTGCTGTTTTGCAAATCTAATTTTCAGCTTCCTCTAAGTCCTCTTTGTTTTTCATTTAGTCCTCCTGTCTACTAGGATGAGAAGTACCATTTTACCATAAGTTGAGTTGGGATTCTTTACATTCAAGTGACCAAAACAAGTAGAGATAGCCTAATTGGGAATTGTGCAAATCCTCAAGTTGTGTCAGCTGTAAGGTCTCCAGCACATCTTCCTTACATTCAGTAATAAACCCTGCTCATTCATGGAATGAACATACATGGATTGCCTGAATTTTGTGAAATATCCTAGAGTTCTCAATCATTTCTACTTTCTTTGAAATCTTCACATTCATCCCTGGTCACTATGTAGATTACAGTTTCCTCAGACAAGTTGACTGTTTTTGTGACTCACTAACACTGAGGCTCAGAAATATAACAAAACACTTTGGGGTACATTTCGCTTAACATCAACTTATCTGAATATTTCTGCTTGTCTCAGACATATCCTAGTTATTGCAAATAAGGGAAACCATGGGACCTGTGTTTCTTTGGGCCTGCCTTACTTTCCAAAAAAATCGGGCAATGTCATTCTTTCTGATGTAGGCATAGAATTTCATTGTGTATATACACCACATTTAAAAAATCTGTCTACTGAGGGGCTTCTAGGTTCGTTCTATATCTTAGCTATGGGAAATAATGCTGCAATAATCATAGTTGTGCTGGTAGCTTTAGTATGGTCTTCTTTGTGATCATTTGGGTAAATGCCCAAAAGTGGGATTGCTGGGTCATAGGGGAGCTCTATGTGGAGTCTTTTGAGTAACCTCCATACTACTTTCCAAAGTTGTTGAACAAGTTTCCACTCTCACCAACAATGCAGCAGGGTTCCATTCTATCCACATCCCCTCCAGCATCTGTTGTTATTAGAGTTCTTGATTTTAGCCATTCTAACTGGGGTGAGGTGGTATCTCAATGTTGTTTTGATTTGCATTTCTTTTATGGCTAGGAAGGTTGAGCATTTCTGCGTGTCTCTAGTGGCCACTTTTCTTTCCTCTTCAGAAAAGTTTCTTTTTTTTTTTTTTTTTTTTTTTTTTTTTTGAGACCGGTCGTGGGGCCTGAACTCTGGGCCTGGGCGCTGTCCCTCAGCTCTTCAGCTTAAGGCTAGCTCTCTACCACTTGAGCCACAGCACCACTTCCGGGTTTTTTTCTTTTTTTTTTTGCTTAGTGGTGCTGAGGAATCAAACCCAGGGCCTCAGGCATGCAAGGCAAGTGCTCTACCACTGAGCCACCTTCCCAGCCCCAGAAAAGTTTCTTTTTATGTCTTTAGCCCACTTAGTTATCAGGCAGTTGTTTCTTTCAGGATTTTTTTATGTGAAGCGATATAAACCCCAACATAAGGACTCAAATGTTTTTTTTGTTCTTACTTACTATGTATTCTCACATATTTAGAGGTTATTTCTTTGTTGCTTTGTTTGTCCCTCCCCCATGGTATAACCCCTGTTTTCACTGTATTTGATGTTGATATACTTTGTGGACGGGAAAGGAAAAAAAATTGTTTAAATAGGGAAACAAGTGGATCCATTGCAACAATGAGATGTACAAGAAGTTATGCCAAAAATGAGCTTTACACCTTTGGTGAAGGCGGTGGTGGGTAAGGGTAAGGGCAAATGGGGGGGGAGGTAGGAATAGGTGGTAAGGAGGAATAAAGGAGGAGGCAACAATGGTTGATAGGAAATGCACTCATTACCTTGCCCATGTAATTATAACCCCTTTGTATGGTATTTGCACACACACACACACACACACACACACACACACACACACACACACACACACACACCACTTTGGGCCCCAATTTCTCTTCTATTTGATAGGAGAGACAACTGCATGCCTCTGTAACCTTCATATTGACAGTTCTGAAACCATATTATTGTTGGCAGAGAGAATAAGATACAACATATAAACTACCTGGAATGTATCACGTCTAAGCCCCATTTTCATTATCTACTCTTCTAGTGCTTCTAGACTGCTTCCAGTTAGGCTATTGGGAGTCGTGCAGCAATACATATGGGTGTATAAATGCCTCTATTCTATCCTTACATAAATTCCTTCACATGCATGATTAGTATGGCTGGATCATCTGTTACTTCTATTTTTTGCTTTTTGAGAAACTTCTATACCAATTTTGTTCCTAGTGTTTACACTAATTGATTCTCACACATATAGGAACTTTTTGATTCCTTTTCCTCCCATCCTCACTATCAGTTGTTCTTGTTTACTTGCTGATTGTGGCTCTGAGTGGAATGAAATGAAATGTCAATATTATTTCAATTTGCATTTCCT
Source organism: Dipodomys merriami (assembly GCF_024711535.1). Classification (NCBI taxonomy): domain Eukaryota; kingdom Metazoa; phylum Chordata; class Mammalia; order Rodentia; family Heteromyidae; genus Dipodomys; species Dipodomys merriami. The sequence continues at coordinate 2,037,229 of NW_027206546.1, read as the reverse complement.
TTATGTCCAGCAATGCTGAACATTGCTTCGTCTACAGATGCTCTCATTTGTACTTCTTTGGAACTTAATTCACTTTTATCTCTTCTGTTCATTTGCTGATTCATTAATTGGATGATTGATTCCTCGGGAGTTTAGCTATTTGAAATTTATTTGAGCTCTCTTTGCATCTTGGTTATTATTCTGATTTCAGATATACAACTGGCAAAGATGTTGTCCCATCCTGCAGTCTGTTAGGCCATGTTTTAATTCTACATTTAGTGAAATCTGTAATGACATTCAAATAATTAAAGGCCTTATACTGTAACATAATATAAATGCTATAGAATTTTCATGATACAAATGTCTATGCAAACTTTTTCCTGCAGATATCCAGTTTTTAGATTTACTTGGCTTTAACAATAGGTTCTTTCCTTTTTTTTTTTTTTACCAGTTTTGTGCTTGTTGAATTTTCTTGCTCATAACTAGCCTACTAACTTTTTTTTTTGGGGGGGGTCTGGTCATGGGGTCTGTAGTCTGGGCCTGGGCACTGTCCCTCAGCTCTTCAGCTCAAGCCTAGCACTCTACCACTTGAGCCACAGCACCACTTCTGGCTTTTTTTCCTTGTGTGTTGCTGAGGAATTGAACCCAGGGCCTCATGCATACAAGGCAAGCACTCTACCACTGAGCCAACTTCCCAGCCCACCTTGTAACTCTTAACCCATGTCTCCAACTCAGATTTTTGGTGGTTAATTGGTGCTAACGTCTTATAGGCTTTTCTGCCTCAGCTGCCTCTATTCCTTGATCCTCACATGTCAGCTTCATAAGTATCTAAACTTAGAGGCAAAAGCCTGCTTTAGCTATCTGTTTGTTTCTTTTATGACTGTTGCAGTATAAAATAAGTTTAATTTTCAAAAGCTCAGTTTTACAAAAGTATGTCTACTTCTATTTGGACCAACATGTATAGAGAGAGAAAGAAGAAGATACTAAGCACATTCTGGTTCACCAGGTCTATGAACATTTATTCCAACAACCAAAAGTATTTTATTTGTCTATATATCTATTCATGCATGCTTATGTATGTGGGTATATATGAACACAAATATATACACACATCTATAGAGGCACATGCACTCAGAAACACACACACACACACACACACACACACACACACACACACACACACACACACACACACACACACACACACACACACACACCTAGATACAGAGACAGGCAGACAGAAAGATATATACAGAGTTTGGATGCACGGCCTTAGTATGTAGCCTGGGTTGCTCTCAAACTAGTGAAATTCCTGTCTTTACCTCCTAAAGTACAATATTATAAGCCCAACCAAACACACCTGGTTTACTAATGCTATTTAAAATGAGTTCACTGTTGACCTCAAATCACATGAATTAGAATATTTAGTGAAAGATTTACATTGAGAAATACCTCCAAAACCCTATCACAGAAATCTTTTTTACATCTAAGAACATTTTTTAAAAGTGTGCATTTTGCACATCTATGCACACTTACTACAACTGGTATTAATGTGCATACATCACAGTCAAATATCCAATATGAGAGATTGAACTCATTCTCTGGGTGTCATTCCTGAGCTTCCTTCCCCAAGGTGACTGCTCTACAATTGAGCCATATCTCTAATTCCATTTCCCACGTTCTGGTGATTAGTTGGAGATAAGAGTCTCAAGGAATTTTTTATCCTGGGTGCTTTCCAAGTTCAATCCTCAGATATCAGGGTTACAGGCATGAGCCATATGCAATCAGCAGCTTTAGATATTTATATTTACATGTATTGGGTTATTTCTGGTACTTAGTAAGGGTTTTTGTTTGTTTGGGTGCTGGTCCTGAGGGTTGAACTAAAGGCCTATGTGCTATTCCTGAGCTTTTTTGCTCAAGAGAGCACTCTAGTACTTGAGCCCCTTTTTCTCCTCAGGCGTTTTGATGATGAGTTCAAGAAAATAACCACAATGACTTCCCTACCTCGGGCTGACTTCGAACCATGAGATTCAGATCTCAGCCTCCTGAGTAGAGAGGAGGACATGTTTGAATCACAGGTGTCTGGCCAAATACTAAGTCCTAAAGCCTCCTTGAATACTTCACAATGACCAGCATTTTTTTCCATTTTGTGGGTTACACATGAGAGTTTATAAGGGAGGAACAAGCTGAGTAGGAGAACCAGGAATACTTGCTGAGGCTGCTGATCTGTCAGAGAAACAAATCACATCAAGTTGAATTGTGTTTTTAGCTTTAGAATGAAATAAATTTCTTTCTTGTTAGTTTCCTTCTTTGTAGAGATCTTCATTTCTTTGTTTTTCAATCACAAATATTAAATATTCTTAATGATATCACTTCTTTTTTTTGGGGGGTGGTCTGGTCATGGGGCCTGAACTCTGGTCCTGGACACTGTCCCTCAGCTCTTCAGCTCAAGGCTAGTGCTCTACCACTTGAGCCACAGCACCCCTTCTGGCTTTTATTCTTTTTGCTTATGTGGTGCTGAGGAATCGAACCCAGGGCCTCATGCATGCAAGGCAAGTGCTCTACCACTGAGCAACCTTCCCAGACCTGATATTCCTTCTTGACACGGGTCTTGTATCCTGTTCCATCATTGCTTCTCCTGAGATGAGCTTACTCAGGATATCTAACACTTGTGCAAAAGATCTGATAAGTTTCCAGGTGTTAGAAAGGAGTCTGGATGGATTCAATTGACTGCATGAGTTTGTACTGATTTATATATAGCACTGATTTTATATTTTAAATTAGGTAAATGTAATCTTACTGTTTACACCCAAGTTATATATGTGTGTGTTTATATACATATATGACAGTGTTTGAAATAACTGCAAAGTTTTTATTTTAAAACTATATCAAACTCAAAAATAGAAATTGGTGTGGCTGATAATTCAAACAATGAAAGCACACTCTTTTACCTCAGCTCATCAGTATTTATTGAGCATTTACAATGTGCTAGGCAAAAGAGAACATACAGAAAATATTGCCCCTGCTTTAGAGAATCTTACATTCTGTAAGAAAAAATACACCTTTTAAAATGGCATTTTTGTTTGGTGTTTCCTGTAAAGTACTGAGGAAATATTCTGTAAGGTGAGATTTAGGTTTAATAGTTTCATCATTATCGAGAGTAGAATGATTTAAAGGCAGCCGGGTGCTGGTGGCTAACGCCTGTAATCCTAGCTACTCAGGAGGCTGAGATCTGAGGATCGCCGTTCAAAGCCAGCCCGGGCAGCAGAGACCATGAGACTCCTATCTCCAATAAACCACCAGAAAACCGGAAGTGGCGCTGTAGCTCAAGTGGTAGAGCTGAAGAGCTGAGGGACATTGCCCAGGCCCAGAGTTCAAGCCCCACGGCCGACCAAAAAAAAAAAAGAAAGATTTAAAGGCAAATATGACAGACAGACCATTCAGAATAGAGTTTATAGGAGATACACAATGTCCTCAACTACTCAGAGAGGTGGTGCAGTATAGGATGTTGGAAATAGTTTGTGGGATAGAAGCAAAGAAAGCAAGTGTTCTTAGACAGTGAGTAGAGCCAGAAAGATCATGTGGCCTTGTCTGAAGAACACAGTCACCAAAGAGGAATCATTGGTGACAACCCAGAAGGTTAAAAAAAGGTAATCCTGTGCACCTGACAAACAGAATGACCAAAATTGAAGGCAAACTGTATCAAGAAATTCTCAAAAACAAAAACTGATTTGCAAGCACAGAATTTAGTTAATGCTACCCACTGTCATGAAGGGCCAAGAGCATTGTGGCTGCTTAATTTAGAAAATGCCATATACTAAAATTTTAACTAGAACATATTAGTTTTTTAATCAATTTCCCCTTCCCCAAAGATAAAACTTTTTTTTTTGAGTTGTTGGTAGAATTGGGAATATGGGAAGTGGTCGGTAGTTAAATTCTTTTTTTTGTGTGTGTGGTCATTCATGGACCTGAACTATGGGCCTGGGTGCTGTCCCTCAGCTCTTCAGCTCACAAGAAGTGCCCTACCACTTGAGCCACAGTACAACTTCCGGCTTTGTTTTCTGCTTATGTGGTGCTAAGAAATTGAAGCCAGGGCCTCATGCATGCAAGGCAAGCACTCTACCACTGAGCCACCTTCCCAGCCTGGTAATTAGATTTTTGTTTTTATGTTTTAATGTTACTTTTATGATATGTTTTGTTGTTATGATGAACTTTGCACTTTAACTTGGAAAAAGCCCATTACCTGCCAAAAGAGACTAAGGAAGAATTTTCTATAATGTACAATTTCTTTGGAGGAGATTCAAATCAAAAGACTAGTTTACATGAAAAGTTGTAGAGAAAGTAGTTGAAAAGTTCACTCAAAAAATGTTTTATTCGGGCTGGGAAGGTGGCTCAGTGATAGAATGCTTGCCTTGCAAGCCTGATGCCCTGGGTTTGATTCCTCAGCACCATATAAACAAAAAGAAAAAAGCTAGACGTGGTGCTGTGGCTCAAGTCGTAGAGCATTAGCCTTGAGCTGAAGAGCTGAAGGACGTCGCCCAGGCCCAGAGTTCAGGCCCCAAGACTGGACCCCCCAAAAAATGTTTTATTCCACTTACATGAACTTTATACATGTGGTCTTAACAATTATGCTTGGATTGGTCATGAAAATTTCAAAAGACATTAAACAAAGCAGGCCATAGTCTTAAGTTATTTGCCTGTTAACTTTTTTATACTGTAAAAGCATTTGAGGCTAGTATCAAGAAAAAAAAAGTTTACAAAAGAAAAAAAATACCCTAAAATCAAGTTAAATACACAGGGTTTTTTTTTGTTTATTGCTGTGCTTGATACACATGAATAATGAATACCAAGGAGTTCATTTTTACTGCACCTTTACTTCTACATTAGATTTTAGGTTGGCTAAAACATTGAAATACAAATAAAGTGTGTAGAAAAAATAATGAAAGCCAACAGAAGATAATTTTACAAATAATTGAATGTGAATCGTTTCTGCCCTTATCTGGAGTTAATCGGTCATAATTTTGTCTTAAAGAACATTTCTGGTCATATAGTCAAAAGTTGCACACTGAGATAGACGTTTCCACAGAAATACTTGATTCCAACATGGAATAATAATGGAATATCTGTTTGTGCCACAGCCCTGAAATTTCTCCAAAACTTTATAATACCCATGATAACTACACCTTTGACTGGAACCAATTTTCCCTTTTATGCCCTACGAGTACAAACTAATATATAGGAAGATGTCTTTGCTTAGACATGGAAACAGTTTTAGCACTGTGAAGTCACCATGTACCAAAGTATATGCCAAATGTTTGTAACTTGTATAAAATAACAAATCCTCATATTGGTCATCTGAAGATGAAGACAGATAATAAATGTTAACCCACTCTCCTCCCCTAATATTAAACAAAAAATGCACATGGGAAATACAGAAATTCAAATAGAATTTATACAAACCTGTCATTAATTGTAAATGAGAAACTATTTCTGGGGCAGCATGGTTGATAAATGAGGCAGACAAGAGTCAGAAGGCTGGTTAGTTTTCCCCTCCTTTTTCTGCTTCTTCTTCATTCCTTGGGTATCTAATGTCCACAATGCTAACTTGTCTCTCAGTAACAACATTATTAGCATACTCTTTTTCTATGAGCCTTCACTTAATGTATCAAGTTCAGCAATGACTTCATCAAAAGCTGTCTTTGCAAGAAAGCAAGATTCCTTTGGGGAGTTTAGAATCTCATAACAGAACACTGAGAAGTTAAGGGCCAGACCTCTTCTCATAGGATGCATTGGCTGCATTTCCTTTTTGCTGATCTCAAAAGTTTCTTGGTATGCTTTTTTGACTGATTCACAATCCCTTTCTTGTCATCACCAGTAGCAACCTCAGCCAAGTAGTGATAGCAGTCTATCTTCATTTTCAAATAGAAGAATTTGCTCTCTGCTCATGAAGAATTAGGGATCAAGTACTTTTCCAAGAGAGAACGTACATCATTGCAGATATCTCTTAGCTCGTTTTCAATTCTTTATGTGTTCTTGCAGCATATGCTGCTTTTTTGCAGCACCTTCCATCTTTTGCTCAATACTTGAAATGACCCTCCATGGGTCATTTGAACAAGTGAGTTCGTATGGGTTCCTATGAGCAACTGAGAGAAAATTCCTTTCCTGATTAGATAATTCAGCTCCTTTCTCAGTTACAGACTACATGGAGGCTGCCATGTCACCATATCACTCAGCCTGCTTAGCCACTTTGGCCTTCTGCACCAGCTCATTTGTATCCATGACTGGATGTTCTGTGTCCAGAGTAAGTGGTGGAGGACACACAGTAGTTTAATGGTCTCTGGATAGTGCAAGCAGCAGCCGTGAGGTTGACACTCTGTCCCTGGACCTCGCAGCTAACAAGCTCCAGTGGCTTTGCAGACAGGGCTTCCTCCTATCCAATTTCATTGTTTTTACATCACCTATATCCTTAATTCCCCCTGAAATTTTTTCAGTCAGTGAAAGAACATTTTGATTTTTACACATGTTTTGCCATTTGAAAATGATTTCATGTACAGACATTATAGTAACATGCCTGTGGAATTTATGTTTCAAAACAATATTGTCTATGGAAGTGTGTATGGTGATCATTCTATCGTGACCTCGCACCATGAAGATGAGATAATGAATGAAGTCTTGCCTTGTACTCCAACTGTTACTCAGAGCTAATAGGTTCACATTTATGAACATTTTGGACATCCTTAAGTTCCTGTATAAAGTCCTGAGAAATGGGAAATCTGAGCTATTGGTATGAAGGTACATTCTTCCAGAGTTTCTGAATGCTGCTTTTATACATGAGACTACTTAATGTTACCTAATCTATATTCCTCACCTTTTTAAAAAAATTCTGCTATATCTGTACTTAATTTTAACTGTGAAACAAAATTCCCTTAAATTACTAAGTTTTCATTTAAGGTTCTGCGATTAAACCACTTTTAAAAATATTTTCCTGTGGGTGCAAACACAAGGAAAAAGGTAAATGCAACAATTGAATTTTATGAAACAGAAATATTACATCATCTTCTTCCTCATGTATATGTCCAAATAGAGAATTCTAGACATGAAAATGCAGAAATTGTAGGTGAGTTTTCAGGGGAGAATGACTGAGAAAGTGCTGATAACTCAAGTCTCTGTTACTGGGGACCAGTACTGGGGCTACTGGGAAAGTGATGAAAAGGAGTAATGTCATCAGGACAGTGACCTGGACATTGGGTGATGGAGGAAAAGCAGCCTGGTTATCTGCAGTGAGTGGTTTGTTTGAGTTACAGACTGGGGCAGTGTCTGGATATCTACAAGGCAGATCAAACTCTGCTACTTTGTTCTGAAACAACTAGTGACGGTTGCACTTACAGAGTCCCACGGCTGGTGAGGAGGACCTGACCAGGAAAGTTGCTCTTCTTAGCTAAACTAGCCCCTGTGCACTCTGTGGTTCAGATCAGTAATCAGCAGAAAGTTGTGACCATCCTCTAATGAATATGTGAAGTATCAGTCCTACAGCATATAGGGCCTTCATTCCTTAACTTTAACTACTCTTCTGAGCCATCTTGAGTGCAGTACAGAACACTGTTCACATATGGGGTAACCTAGTGATAAGGAAGACTCCCCAAAGCCTCTGAGAGTGAGAGACTGGAAAAGGATGATCATAATCATGATCTTCCTGATGTCCTCTAGAACATTATTTAGAAGAAGCTGCCCTACTTTGCATCAGAAAATGAAAATGTAGGAGCAGTAGGCAGATTCATGATATGAATCATCCCCTTGCTCAAGCTCTCTCTTAGAGCATTATTCTGCTCAGGATCACTTTGTTGCATAAGAATTGAAAAATAATTGGGAATTGCTTCTGGCTCACAATCCTATGACATCATGCAGAGGACTCAAGAGTCGAGGGAGCTCAGTCTTCAACACCAAGTAGATTCTTTTTTGTTATTACCATCACTAAATAGTGTTGGGAATCTGAGGAAGTCTTCCGGACTAGGTTGAGGATACAGGAAAAAGCAGATACTATCTATAACTTGCAAATTATTTGGCCACATAAAGGAAATATACTTAAGGATAACCTGTATTTCACCATGGTTAACCAACTGGAATAATATAAGAAGGGTTAACATTACCAAACTCCAAAAATGCAACTTTGGCACAGAGGAATCTAGACAATGTATAGATTCCATGTTTGATTTGAATCCAAGACATCGCACTGCAAACCTGTGATTTCTTTCACCATTCTCTCTGTTTGCTCTGTTCTTTCTATGTGACTTTCCTCTCAGTGAAGGCATTTGCTCACATTACTAAATGGCAATTTTTCTTGTAGCAATTTTTATTTCACAAAATATTATAACTTAGAAATTCAGCAACATGTTATTTAACAAATAAATATTTAACTAAAAGTATAGACTGGTAGTACATAAAATACAGCTTTTGCTAGTCAAGGAAGAATTCTATAAGAATATTTGCATATTCACCTAGAAAAGTAAACATAAACTATCAACAATTTGATCCTTTAAACACATGCCACACTCAAAAATATCCAATATACACACTGACTCAGGTCAATTTAGGCAACCAAAGGATTAAAAAGATCAAAAATTTGAACAGAGAATCATTCCGATTAATGTTTTCTATTTGCATTACATATTTAATTGTAAATTAAATTCACTTAATATGGAATAAAACAACAGAATTTAATGCTAATAGCCTATAATTCTAACACATGGTTCAATCTCTCCCTGCCTGTGGAAACAGCTATTTTACTCTCAATTTCTCTGAGAACATGTTCCTATTTTTGAGAGATTGCTCAATGTCTTTGTGTGCTTGGTTATTTCTCCTGATGTTGTATCTTTCTTGGCCTTCCATGAGATTGCAAATGAGAGCTTTCTTCTCATTAATAGAAATATATGTGTTCTGAGTGTTGGATATGCAGTCACTGCACAATGATAATACGGAACATAATATTATACTTCAAAATAGGTGCAATAAAATTTCTAAGTAAATAGTATGATTATGAAGAAATTATTAGTATCAGATGGTCAGCTAATTTTCTCCCAATCTCCATAAGAATGTGATTTCATTTTTGTTAAGTGTCATTTTTGTGTCACATTGCACAATATATTTCTGTACCTGGTTATTTAACTCAATATAACTGCATACTTCTCATCACAAAGGAATGTATGTGTCCTGAATCTTAGTTATGTAATAACTACACAATAAAAATATGGAGCATCACCTTTTACTTAAACATACATGATGTACCTACCTATGCATTAGACAGCCAGAAGGATGATTTTTCTACCTGTATTCTACCGTGCCAAATATCTAGCACAGTCCTACCTCTTTCTGATTATCTCTATAATGCCATGCATTTCTTTAAGTATTCTAGCTACCCTTTGTTTCTAATTTTTTCATGAATCTAGTTTTTTTTTAATTGCTGCAGAATTAATTTTAGCAAAACTATATCTGATTGTGATTTGTTACAGCCATCTTCATGGAATTGAAAAAGCAATTTCTCCTCCTGAGAAATTCACATTCACCCTCCATAACAGTGAGAAAACACATGCTCTTCACATCATCCACACTGGTGTTTTATTATAATCATTCAGAGAACAACAGGATGGACTAAAAGTGAATCAATCACAACTGATACATAACCAGTAATTAATTAAATATAAAAAAGGAATTGCTGAAGTCATTTTGGGGTTACTCAGCCAAACCCACATGTCTTCATTTACCCACCAAAGAAACTAGAAGTGGAGCCTTGAGCAAAATCACTTAAGGAAAGTGGCTAGGTTTTGAGTTCAAGCTACAAGACTTGTACCCACACAAAAAACGTATTCCAAAATGTGTATTCTTTCTTGTTTTCTGAATTTTTAATGAACTTGGGGATGAAAGATGATGAGACAGATTTTACTCTGTGCATATTTTGTAATAAACAAGGAGTGTTATCTTCCAACAGATTCACTTCAAAAACTGAAATGGAATGGTAATAGTGTTATAATGCACAAAGCACACAAACAGTGGAAGAGTTTTAGGGAGAAGTACAGAAATCAATGCTCCCATGTCCTTGGCTTACAGCATGATAATCCCCCCACCATTTATTACTACAAAAACACATTGCATGATCTGAGTCCAATCTCAAAGGTCCAGATATCTTATTTCTAAGAAAAGTTTATTAAATTTTCTCGAACAGACATACCTTAATATAAAAGACACAAGTCAACAACTTCACTATCTTAATTACATGTCAAGCCTGGAAGTAATTTCTATCCATCACTTTGTCCAACCCTGGAATAACATAAAGGTGAATCATCCCTATTCTACACAATGAGGGGATGAGAAATGTTGGCACAGTATGTAGTTTCCTGTTACACCTAGCTTAACTCTGCCAGGAAGGATTTCTCTATGATTTACAAATGTTACTGCCAAACGTTTTCCTATGTTGGGTTTTTGTGTGTGTGTGTGTGTGTGTGTGAGTGCCCTAATGCTGGCTGAAGGTTGATTTCTGCTTGAAATACATCCTCTAATGTCCACTCGGCATTCTGTCATGTCACCAGGTCTCTGAAACCTCTAGAGATGTCGCTTCTGACTAAATATTTGTCTACATTTATTATACTCACATTTTCTCTCCTGTTTATGGTCTTGGATGTACTGACAACTGACTTCACAGTAAAAGTCATTGCATATTTGTTATTAGTTTTCTTTTCTCCTATGTGAGTCAGTTCTCTGATGAAAACTGTGGTATGCTTTTGAAGTGAGATTTTCTACACTGAGATTATCCATAAATTTTCTTTCTTGTGTGTGGTCTATGGAAACTCATCCATGCATGACTTCTTGAGAAGGACTTTTTTGATACTTGTTTTATTCATAATATTTTTCTCTGGTGTGTTTTCTGATTAAAATTTAATATGATTTTTAGAAAACTTTCTACAGTTTTTTCATTCATAAGATTTTTCTCCTGAGTTCATTCAATTTGGAACCATGAGATATGCCTTCTGGGTAAAAGAGAGCATATTTGCTACATTCACAAAGTTTTATCCTGTTTGGGTTTTCTGATGCAAACTGATTTTACTTCCAGATGAGATTTTCCATATTTATCAGATTCCTAAGTTTTCTTATGTGTGTGGATTCTCTTATAATTGCTGAGCTGAGAACTCCAGGTGAAGGACTTGCCACATTTGTTACATTCATATTGTTTCTGTCCTGTGTGTGTTCTCTGAATGACAATAAGTTGTGACTTCTGGGTGAAAGATTTTCATACACAGTACATTCATATGGTTTCTCTTCTGTGTGTGTTCTCTGATGATGATAAAGTGGTGTCTTATGAGCAAAACACTTTGCACATTTGTCACATTGATAAGGTTTGTCTCCTGTGCGTATTCTCTGATGAAGACTGTTATGTCTTACTGGTAAAACATTTTCCACATTTCTTACATTCATAAGTTTTCTGTCCTGTGTGTGTTCTCTGATGCACACTGAGGTATGAATTATGTCTGAAATACTTTCCACATTTGTTACATTCATAAGGTTTCAGTCCTGTGTGTGTTCTCTGGTGAACAGTAAGTTGTGACTTCTGGGTGAAAGACTTGCCACACACATTACATTCATAAGGTTTCTCTACTGTGTGTGTTCTCTGATGATGACAAAGGTGTGACTTATGAATAAAATAGTCTCCACATGTGTTACAGTCATAAGGTTTTTCTCTGTGTGTGTTCTTTGATGGATATTAAATTATGACTTATGGGTGAAAGACTTTCCATATGAATCACATTTAGCAGGTTTCTCACCCGTGTGTGTTCTCTCATTAAGATGAAGGTGTGACTTACATTTAAAAAACTTTTCACATTTGTTACATTCATAAGGTTTCTCTCTGTATGTGTTCTCTGAGGAACAGTAAGTTCTGACTTCTGTCTGAAAAAATTTCCACATTTGTGACATACATAAGAATTCTTTCCTGTGTGTATTCTATGATGCAAAGTGATGTATGACTCCATTCTGAATCATTTTCCACATATAGTGCTCTCAGGTGTTTTCCTTCCTCCCTGACAATTTCTTGGGCAAGAAGAGCACAGTTATCATATTCTTCTCTATATTCATTATGATTATAGGTGGGATCTCTGACAAAAACCCAATTATGTTGAAAAAATATAGTCTCTGAGTTGAATATCTCCCCTCCTCCATATTCAAAACGTGGAAGCTCATTGGACCCTCATAATTTTGTCTTAAAGCATCAGAATATCTAAGGAATTTTTTTAACTACAGGAGACTCACAGGCACATATACAGACAGCATTTCACCAGGCTCACTATAAGGGGGCATATTCTGACACTGAATGAACTCCACAGTCTTCATCCTTAAGGAGTTCCCGTCATTCCTATTCAGATCTGGCTTCTGTTTTGAGGTCAAGTTAAAAATTGATACTAATCTCACTCTTTGGTCCCCTGTGTTAATATTTGTGACAGCTACTTCACACAGACATCCATCTGAACCTTGCTGGTAAGTCTTCATCACATGCTCCCCTTTTTGAACATATGAAATGAGTCATTAAAAGCAGACAAAAATATAAATGAGATACAAATACTCTTTAATGTAAAACATCTTAACTGTTACAGATTTTAAAATATTAAAGTATGAATTAATTGATGAGAAATAAATTTCCTTCACCACAGTGTATTGATTAGGAAAGTAATACAGATATTTTATGATGGAAAAAGTTTTCCTGTGTTTCAGTTTTTTCTTCTCTTTTATATCAGAAGTATAATTTACACAAATTACCAAACTCTTTACTGCTAGTGTTTTAGCCTGTATACTTTAGTATTTAGTATTCTTGGGTTTTTTTCCAAATATTGTTTTGTTAGATCGTAGGGGAATACCTACTTTGTGTAGTTTTATTTTCTTAACATAATTTGTATATTGTGCTACTTTACTTCTCAAACATTGGATGAAGAATATTTTCTAACTTTGGAGATTGTACCTTTTTTATAAAAACTTTTGCCTTTCACCTGAGAATAAGGTTTCATAAACACATCTCTTCAGTTCTAAGTTCTTACTGTGAATTACTTTAAGTATCTGTAGAATGTTAAAATTGATTTCTCTCCATCTTAGAAAAAGTCTCATCAAATTTATTTTTCTGATACTCCTGCCCCTCAGACTCATGGAAGACGAAAGCCACATCAGCTTGCCACCTAGTTAAACATTCCCTGAAAACTAAAAGCTTTGCTTCTGTATTGTAGCCTCTAACTACCTTATCCTATCAGAGGATAGCACACTCATTTGCTATGCCTGCCTAGTCCTAGTTTCAAGAAAAACTAAGTCTCATGCTTGACATTTCTCATTTTCTTTATTGTTAGAACATTTTCCACAAAGAGAAAGAATTGCTAACTTTAACTTTACTGCCATGCACAGTTCAGTATGCATCTACATGCATTTTTGATTCACAAATCGAACACTAAGGATCACCCAGTTTTCTGCCACACATGGGACTCAGGGGAACTAGGAATATTATTGGTCAGAACAGAGCAAAATGAAGTTACCAGCTGGGTTCTGGATCCAAGATTACTATGCAAGATGCTTTAACTCACCTGTGAAATTTGTACGAGGCTTCTCCCATATGTGACTCTTCATCTTGCTCCAGCTTGACAATCAATGAGGTTTAAGAACACAGTGCCCTGTTAATAAGAAAGAGTGGACACCTATTGCTCATTCTGTGTCAAAACTCTTCTAAGATTTCAGATATCCTCTTTACCAGGTTGCTCCTAAATCTTCTTTCTCATTTCTCATTTCTCCATGGTTGACTTTCCCCCAGCTTTGGATTAACTTTGCAGGTTGTGTGGCTTAAACTCAATTCTTTTTCTCAAGGCTAACATTCTATTAGTTTGAGTCGTAACTCCACTTTCAGTTCATGAGTGTTTAACTTGAGATAAGAGTCTCATGGAGACTTTCCTGGCATTTCTCATTTCAAACTGAAAGCCTCAGATTTGAGACTCCTAAGGAGCTAGGATTACAGGTGTGAACCACTGTACCCAGTAAAAGGTTTGGATTATAAACAAACCTGCTAAGCTAGTGATTTCCAGTTCATACTTCAAATAGTGTTATATTTGTGTGTGAGAGAGAGTGTTTTTATGTATGTATGCATGTATGTATGTATGTATGTATGTATGTGTGTATGTATGTATGTATGTATGTGTGTATGTATGTATGTGTTTTCTAGATTGTATATCCATCCACAATAATCACTTCAATTTTAGGAAGACAGTCTCCTCTTCAAGAAATATAGTTTGGAACTTTTGTCAATCTGCAGATTTGGATTCTTGAACAATGAGAATAAAATTGCCTTAGAATGCATATTATCCACCTGAAGCTTTCCTTAGAAACAAATGACACTTCCCACAGACTGGAATCTTACATTCAAATAGCGTTGATAGTTTGATAAATATTCACATATCTACTAAAAAAATCATTTTTCAGGCACCAGTGTTTAATGCCTGTAATCCTCGCTACTCAGTAGGCTGAGAACTGAGGATCCCGGTACAAAACCAGCCCTGGTATGAAAGCTGTGAGACCCTTACTTCCAATTAACCACCAGAAAGCATGAAGAGATGCTGTTGCTCAAGTGGTAGAGTGCTCACCTTGAACTGAAGATCTTAGACACTGTACCAACGCTTAGATTTCAAGCTCCACTACCACAAAAAAATTATTTGACCTTTCAAGTGAATGTGATATTTCACCTAAGTACACCAGCATTCTATAGGTTTGCAGCATCGCATCTCTACCCATGGTCCTCTGAGAAATATTGAATTCCTGCCACTCCTCCCAGCTGAATTCCACAGCCACATCATTAAATGACACCAATTTCTGTAAGGGCACATTCCATCAATTTATTATTCCTGAGTCATGAGAACACCAACGCTGGAATTTCATTCTTCTACATATATGCTTTTTCTCTTACAGAATGTGTTTGGAACTTTCTGTGTTATCTATAAAATGAGAGAATATATAATCAAAGTAGAAATATTTGCCTCCATAGTAACTTGGTAATTACACATACAAAGTTTTTCTAATATTTAGAACACGTTTCTGGTTCCAGCAATAAAGACAAGAAAACAGTTCTAAGAAGTTAATAATCTAGCAAGACAACATTAAATATAAGTAGGATTCTGAAAGTGTGTGTTTAGCTTATTTTGGTAATATTTTGTCAATATAATAACAATGAAGTAAACAGATATATTTCCTTCATTTTCATATTCTGCCTCACTGAAAATCCTATTTAGATTTTCTATTAAATAATGCTCTCAATAGCAATCATAACATGGTCATTATATCAGGTGGAATACATAACACATTAGTAGATCTACAAAAACACATTGTCCAGGTGAATGTTAAAGGGATTAAAAGTGCTCAAAAATAATAAATGAATGATTTGGCGCTCATAAGATTTAATTTAACTCACACAATAAAACATCCCATGTTAATCATTTATTACATTTCTAGATATAAAACTATGGTCATAGATAGCCATATGTTTCCTTCATAAGTAAAAATGAACTGCTAGCATGAACATTTTTGAACATTGCCTACTTCATGCCATACCAAATACATATTTATTACCATAAAATGTTTCCTAACCAGCTTTGCATTTTAACAGTCCTTAATGGAAGGATGGTTGTAAATTGACAGAGAGTTAAGGAATGTTCAACTTGACCACCCAAAAATGTGAAATATAACCACCACAAGATGGATAGAGAAAAAAACTATTAATTGGGACATGATCTAAAAAATATAGAAGTTTTAAATCAGAATAAAATATGGCACTAATTTGTTTTACAGTGTCTAAAAGGAAAGATTTTTTTATTCCCAAATTGAAATCCATTACAAATCAACAATGGGTAACAATCCCTCCAATACAGTCATGCTTGACTTATCAGAGGTGAATGATGATTAACACACAGAAAGGAAATATATCTATAAAGTGTTGAAAGAAAATAGACTTCAATACACAACCATTGGGCAAAGGGCCTCCTCTAACAATATACATTGAAGGTATTCCTAGGGAAAGACAATGCATCATTAACACGTCTTCATTTTAAGTGCTATAAAAATTATTCTGCATCAAGAGAAAAACAAAAATTGCTAACATAGATCTACACAGAGGACAAGAATATTAAAAGGGTAAACGTGTAGATAAATGAATGGTACATGTGTAGGTAAAAGACTGTATAGAAAACATATTGTATGTAATTTCTCTTGTGAAGAGAAAGCTTATAGCACCATATTCATGATTCATAAGGAATGCAAATTCCTTATGTGTTTTAAAAACAAAATTTGTGAACTGTGGAGCACATGGGCAGCAAAGATGGCACGGAGAGGGTGTTGAGTGGGCAGAGCGTAATTTACTGTAGAGCACATGGGCAGCCAAGATGGCGCTGGGAGAGAGTAGAGTGGGCAGAGCCCAATTGATCTGCCAATCAGTGCCTAACCAGCCCGTGAAGGCTCAGGTGTATGATAGGGTGTGGCCTTGACAGTGATTGGTTCCTCTTCCCCCCTTGCCATGCCACCCGCCCTTTTTGTCTTTAAAAGGGGCTGCTCTGTTAATAAAGGAGTTTTTCTACCTGCTGGATTTGGCTCCCCACTGTGTCTGATTGTCTCCTGGGCTGAGGGAGGCTGGGGAATGGGCGAGCACCACACTTACGTTTCCTCGGACCCCTTCCGTCTTTTGTGGGATGGACAAAGACCCAACAGTGAACCCTGCATATGGATCAATTAATATGGTACTTGCCTCACAACTATGGGGGCCTGAGTTCAAAGAATTAATTCTACCAAAATTTAAAAGGGGAGGAAGTGGCGCTGTAGCTCAAGTGGTAGAGAGAGAGCTCGCCTTGAGCTGAAGAGCTGAGGGATAGCGCACAGGCCCAGAGTTCAAGCCCCACGGCCGACAAAAAAAAATTAAAAGGGGAATAGACAGATTATAAATAGGTTAATAAATAGGTTATAAATAGGTTAAAAATTCGATTCAATTCCATTGAAACATAACTACATCATGCTATATGCTGCTACTATGATAATATTGTAGTTTTAATGTTCCTACTAAAAGTGCATCCAGCAAGTTTATTTCCATTGTGTTCCTAACAAAGAATCCAAAAACGTAGGAAATTCATTTTCTTGCAGTTCTATAGTATAACAATTTTCCTGCACATTTTAAATCTGCTGAAGTTCTATGCTTCAGCCTGAGAATGGCTTTTGTTCTTTACATGAAATCTCTGGTTATTTCTTTTTATTCTTTTTTCTTTTTCTTTTCTTTTCTTTTTTCTTTTTTGTTTTTGTTAGTCGTGGGGCTTGAACTCTGGACCTGGGTGATGTCCCTCAGCTCTTCAGCTCAAGGCTAGTGCTCTACCACTTGAGCTACAGTGCCACTTCCAGTTTTCTGCTGGTTTATTAGAGATAAGACATTCACGGACTTTCCTGCCCAGGCTGGCATTGAACCGCAATCCTCAGATCTCAGCCTCATGAATAGCTAGGATTCGGCTATCTCTAGTTATTTCTATATGAAGAAAATTACCAGTCAAATTACCAGACTACATTATACTAAGATCATAATACCCTTTCCAAAAATTCTTGCAGGCCTTGCCTATTTTTAGTTGAACAAATTCAAGGGAACATAGAAACAAATCTTTGAAAAAGTGTGGCGTCTGTATTGAATGCACAATCTTACTTTTATCCTATAAACAATGCAGTATAACAACTATTTACATCAGCTTTAATTTTTAATAGGTATCAGTGGTGATTTACAGTGTATAGGAGAATGCCTGTAGTTTATATGAGAGGTGATTTACAGGGAATTTGAGGTGTGTGCAGGTTACATAGAAGCAAAATAAGAAATAAATATCAGAAGAGACAAACAGATATTAACTAGCAAAATTTCCATCAAAACAAAGCCATATTTATATTGTAAAATAAAGTAAATATATAAGGCACTGTCTGACATGAGCAGAAAAAAGAAAATTTAATGACCAATCCAAAGACATGGAATAGAGAGAACTAAAAATAAAAAAATGGAAAGATAGTATGAGCAAAAGTTAATAATGAAAAATACAAATAGTGATAATATGTAAGAAATAAACATTAGCCCAAAATATAAGACCACAGATACAGACCATTGATCCTAACAAACAGATCATGCATTTTGATAATAAAAAATTTATGCTGAAAAGCAAAGTATACAGACATGTTTAAAAGACCATGCAGTTACACTATCATTAATCTATAACAACCAGACAAAAAATCAAGACAAACACACACATGGATGCCATTATGTTAAACTTAATGCTGTTTATAAAACTCTATGTGTTACATTTGCCAAGTCACATATGCCTAGATTAAAAGTAAATCTGAAGCCAAATATTGTAGAAATCAATATGAGAAATAAAAAGGTTATAAATACATGAAAATTACAGAATATATTTGTAGTATTCTATGAGTGAAATAAACACAGGGAAATTCCAATGGATCTCAAATAAATGTATTCTACTGTTATGATTTATAGAATACTAAATGTAGCTAGTTTCTTACTTCACCTTTGAAACAAAGCCAAATGATTTGGGGTAGAGTACTGGTGTACCATTCAGGGAGCTCTAGGTTCAATTCCACAGCACTACATAAACAGAAAAATTAGGAACTGGCACTGTGGCTCAAGTGGAAGAGTTATAGACTTGAGCAAATCAAGATCAGGAATGGTCCCAGGATAGGCTCCAAATTCAAGGCCCACGTTTGGCAAAAAAAAAAAAAAAAGGTTTAAATATGTATGGTGTATTCACATGGATATCTTCTGGAGGGTGGGGGAAAGCCTGAGAAATAGAAGGTAATGGGGTAAAAAGTGCATCTGTGGTGGTCATTAGGCATTGATGAAAGTAAGCTATATAAGTCATGAGTCAAGAAGGGAAAGATTGTGAGAGAGTGAGGGTATGGCAGACACAGCATGAAAGGAAAGGACTCATTAACTGGCCCAAGGACTGGTAGTTTCCCCATACATCACCACTATAACAACAATAAATTAAATTAATTTTGAAACAATTTCTGCATGGAGTTGTGTGAGCATAAGGTTAGTGAAGAAAATGTACCACAGTTAGAAGAATAGCTACAATTATTAGAAATAAAATACAACACTTAATTGAAACATGAAATACTGAAGCTTAGATTGAATATTAATTTTACATATGCCATTAACAATAATCTAACTTTATTGTAGTATTCAATTAGCTGTTAAAGATTAATATTCAAGTAAGTAAAAACAAAACAACACAAATACTTCTGGCTCAAGATTCTCATACTACCCTAGCTACTAAGGACGCTGAGTTCTGGAAGTCAGAATGGGTAGACAACTCAAATTAAGCAGCTAATCAACAGATTGGAGGAGGTGTGGCTCAAATGATAATGCCAAAAGGAAATTAAAGCACAACTTAGCAAGTGGAAAAACTTACCATGCTCCTGGAATGGAAGGATCAAAATTGTGTAAATGAAAATGCTTCCAAAGGCTATCGACAAATTCAATGCCATAACTATCAATATTCCAACCTCATTCTTCAATGAAATATTAAAAGCAATCCAGAAATTTATATGGAACGATAAAAGACCCCAAATAGCAAAAACAATCCATACCAGAAAGAACAGGGCTGGTAGAATATCACTACGAAATTTCAAACTGTACTACAAAGCCATAGTAATCAAAACAACTTGGTAATTGCACAAGAACAGACCTGAGGACCAATGCAATAGGACTGAAGTCCCAGAAATGAACACACAGACCTATAGTCACCTAAACTTTGAGAACAGAGCTAAAAAAATAGAATGGAGGAAAGACAACTTCGTCAGTAAATGGTACTGGCAAAATTGGTTAGTCACTTGTATTAAATTAAGCTAGATCTGTAAGTATCTTCCTGCACCTGAATGAACTCCAAATGTATGAAAGACCTCAAATTCAAAGCAAACACCCTAAAAGCATTACAGAAAAAAAAGAAACTCTAGTGATACTTGGCACTAGCCAAAATTTTCTTAATAGAGACCCAGAAAAACAACAAATCAAAGAAAGGTTGGAAAAACGGGATTGCATAATACTGCAGAACTTCTGCCTGGGAAAGGATATAGCTAACAAGATCAACAGAAAGCCCATAGATTGGGAGAACATCTTCACTAGTCATAAAATGAACAAGAGTCTCATATCTAAAATATACCTGGAACTCAAGAAATTAAATCCCCAACAACAAATCCTCAGAGAAACAACTGCCCAATAAATAAGTCGGCTAAAGCCTTAAAGAGAATCTTCTGTGAAGAGAAAATAAGAATGGCGAATAGACACATTTAAAAAAAAGGCTCAACTTACAAATAAGTTAGAAACAATCGCGAGAAAGAAAAAAAAAATTGAATCCTTATCTTAGGGTTCATTTTGTCTAAAATCAACTTATCTGACCATTTCTGATTATCTCAGACATATACTAATTATGGCAAATAAGGGAAACCATGGGACCTATGTTTCTTTGAGCCTGGCTTACCTCACTTAATACATATTTTTTCCAACTCTTTCCATTTCCTAACAAATGGGGCAAGGCCATTCTAAAAAAAAAAAGGCTTGAGGCTGGGAAGGTGGCTCAGTGGTAGAGCGCTTGCCTTGCATACCTGAGACCCTGGGTTTGATTCCTCAGCACACCATAAGCAAAAAGGAAAAATGCGGAAGTGGCGCTGTGGCTCAAGTGGTAGGGCGCTAGCCTTGAGCTGAAGAGCTGAGGGACAGCGCCCAAGCCCAGAGTTCAGGCTCCACGACTGGACCCTTCAAGAAAAAAAAAAGGCTCAACTTCTCTCGCTAAAAAGAAATGCAAATCAAGCAACATTGAAAATCCACTTCATCCCAGTTAGAATAGCTATAATCAAAAAATGTAGTAACAGCAGATGCTGGAGGGGATGTGGCCAAAGGGAACCCTACTGCATAGTTTGTGGGAATGAAACCTGTTCAATCACTTTGGAAAGCAGTATGGAGGCTCCTCAAAGACTCCAAATAGAGCTCCCCTATGACCCAGCAATCCCAGTTTTTGGAATTTACACAAATGATCACAAACAAGGGTATACTAAAGCTACCAGCACAAATATATATGTTTATTGCACCTTTATTGACCATAGCTAAAATATGGAACCTACCCCAATGCTCCACAGAAGATCAATGAATGAAGAAAATATGGTATATCTATATCTATATCTATATATGTATATATGTATATATATGTATATATCCATGTATGCATATATATATATATATATATATATATATATATATATATATATATATATATATATATATATATATATATACAAACACACACACACACACATACATACATGCTACGCCCACTCCAGTGGAGTCTGCTTAGCATGGAACATCTGCTATTAGATCTGAGAATGGGGCCTCACAGAAGCCTACCTCTAAGAATGGGGCTTCACAGAAGCGTACTTCAGAGAATGGGGCTTCAAAGAGGCCTACTTCCTGGAAAGTCTGGCAAGCCCCTGGGAAAGATGTGTTCCTGTTCCTGTTTTTCTTTTCTTTGTTGTATAGGAGTGCCCATTAATCTTTTACTGCTCCTGCTGCTTGTTCTACTTACTCATGCTCAACGTTCCCTTATTCAGGGCTCTTTCTTGGAAGTGATGATGACTCCAACATCCGATGAGTGTCCTGAGATTATGACTAACTCACCAGAGTTAAGTGCTACCCTGAAAGCCCCTCTTATGGAGGCTATTAGACAAGTCATAAGTAAATATAAAAGTATTGGGGGTTTTATGACATCACTTCAGCAGAAGGAATTGTTTGTAAGAAATTTACAGGAAGCTGTAGGCATGGCTAGAGCAGAAATAGTGTATGGCAATTGGAGACTTCCCTTTAATCCTGAAGCATATACAATAAACCCATATAGATATCCTGTAGATAAGAAAGATGTAGAGGGATATTTAGACCAAAAGCTAAATAAGATTCCTAAAAGGTTGGTAGATGGAAGGTGGCAATGGCTTATCAGAGGAAAATGGTGGGATCCTCGATTATCTAGAGGACCCCAAAGACTTCCCCCAGATCCATAGCCTTTTACAGGTGTGTATGATAAGGATGGCAACCATTGGGTAAACTACTTAGGAGAAAGAACTTCCTATTACTCTCTTCCATTTACTGAGAGCCTTGCTAGATCTAGGTCTCCTTGGTGCTTACTATCAAAAAAAAAAAAAAAAAAAAGAAGGAACAAGAAAGATCTTATAAGATAGTTAAGGCTTCTATGGAGAAGAGTAAATGATTATGTGAAAGGGTTACAGAGAAGATACTATGAGCCTAAATTTGGTATATGGCCAGATTTAACTAAGTATACTGATATCATGAATTTTGGCCGCAAATTTTGGGACCCTCTAAAGAATGGCAAAGAAGCACAATTGCTTAGAAAAGATTTGAAATGCATAACGTGCAAAACTAAACAAAAGTAACAATAAAGTACTAGAGTTCATGCCTTTCTGTCCAACACCTTGCCCATATGCTCTGGTTAATGGTTAATAGGTGATAAGCATCTTGAAACTGATTGTATTGTGCTATTCTTAAAAATAGAAGTAAAGCCTGGAACAAGTGCCTATCGTCATAGCTCATCATCCAAAAACAAGATCAGGCGACCAGCTGGTGACCACCCAAGAACGAAGTCTTGCACCAAGATTGTGTAACCTTTTGCCCTTTCTCATGGAGACCTTTTTCTATAAAAGCTTTTCATCCTCTGCAATAAATCGCACTCAGCATTCACTCCTCTTGTGTGTGAATTGTCTGTTTGCCATCTCCTGACCTGTTCCAGTTACCTCCACTAGGTGTCCTCCGTCGTCCCGACAGAGCCGGTCCGCGGCACATACACACACATGCAATTCTATGTCTCCATCAGAAATAATGACATCACCACATTTGTTACGAAATGGAAAGACTTGGAAAAACTTGTATTAAGTGAAGTAAGTCAGGCCCAAAGAAACATAGGTCCTATGGTCTCCCGTATTTGCAATAACTACTACAGATCTAAGAAAAGCAGTAATAGTCAAAAGCTATGTACATATGATCATAAAAGATGATGAAGCAAAATGAGCCCTAAGCCATGAACCCGAGTGCTTTTTCTTTCTTGCTATTGTTTTTAATGTACTTATAATGTATTATGTGATTTTTTTTGTTCCTTTGGTATGTTCCCCATGGTATAACCCTTGTTTTCACTGTAGTAGTTTGCGGTGCCCTGCATCTTGTATATACATTTTTCTAATTTGAGGATAGGAAGGGAAAAAAACAAAATGCTTAAATAGGGACACAGGCTGACACACTGTAACAATGAGATGTACAAGACACTATGTTGAAAACGAACTTTATCATTTGTATGAGGGAGGGTGGGAGGAGTTGCAGAGGTGAGGAGGAAAGAAATTGTATGGGGAAAACAAAGGAGGAGGTAACAATGCTCTATAGGAAATGCATTCATGTAACTGTAACCCCTCTGTACACTATTTTACAATACAAAAAGATATTTTTAAAAAAGAAGTAATGCCAACAGTGAAGAAGGAAGCTGATTTACTGTGAGGCCTGTGAGTTCCTGTTCCCATACTAGCACAAGAAAGGCATAGTTGAGGCTGAGGTAGGTATATCCAATTAATTTTGAATTTAGACACCAAATATGGCAACACAGCAAATCCTCATCTCAGACATAAAGAGAAAAGGAACTGAGTGGGTAAGAAAAATTTCAATTCTTAGAGCCATGTCAGCAAAAAAAAAAAAATCATCAGTAAAGCAAACAAGTTCCCAGATACAGCATTTGAAAAATGGTGAGAGATAGATGGAGAGAAGGGGGACTGAAAGAGAAGAAGACACAGGTAGGAAAACATATAAAAAGTGAGAGAAAGAGAGAAATGATGAAAGCTTATGAGTAGGAAACAGAATGAAAATAGTTAATACAGAAGAAAATCTTGTGAGTACACTTTAGGAAAAACACAGAGGCCTTTCTAGGAAGACCACAAACTATATCATCAAATATTAGCAAGTTTTATGTAGTCAAAGACCAAGAAGCATGTATGGAGAGTAATTTAATTACATGTATCTTACTAAGTAATCTGTAACATTTGAAGGTGTGTGTGTGACCAAACTATTTCAGAAACTCCAGTCAAACCTCTTTAACATCATTTAACTTTACTCATAAGGAGGTGATCTCTGACAAGTTCCCAGCAAATGCCCACGTTACATGACAAGTGACCCCCTCAATGGCACTGAATCACAAAAAAGTGTGACTACTTTATCTCACATCAGAAAACTGGAAGCAATTCTGCCCTCAACTAAGACAGACTGTAACATTATATAATCTACTCATTGTAAAAACCATCTTTACCTGATTTAGGAACATGTTCTTGAAGCTGAATCTTTTTATCTGTTTTTAAATTTTGGATAAACTTAGCTTCCTATAATGGAATGTAAAAAATGAGAAATAAAAAGCAACATACCAGAGATCCTCTCATTCTTTCTTGTTGTTGACAATGAACAGAAGATTGTGGAAGCATGATTTAGAGAAAAGGCAATTGACATAGTCAGGAAAGAACCTGTGTGATTATGCACCAGATTTTCCTGTTCAAAACATTATATATGAAGTGAAAAAGCACAAAGCCTTCTTATGGCACAATAATCTTTGAAGTCTCAAGTAAAGTATTAAATGCTCCACTTTAAATTACTCCACAGTCGATTAATTGGTAGACAGACCGTATTCTAGGTTAATGTACATACAGAATTCATAAAAACTAAGGTTCCTAAAAATAATTGAATAATTGAAACAAAAATCCACAACTTCAATAGAATACTTATTAATGAAATAAATTAATGGTTGTATGAATTATTTTTCTATTCATTAAAATGAATCCTAGGACTACATTGAGCTTTTGTACTCTTATCTTATTCATTTATATATTTAAACTCCATGGAAAGCATATAGGTTATAACTCAGTACATTTTCATCCAAAATTATACAAGAAAATGTACACAATATGTATTATTTGTATTATAATATTGTCATAGTGGTTTTCAAATGGCATATTTCCCTGTATCCAAATACTCAGAGCACCCTTGAGCAATGTCTTGAAATTTGTCATTTAACCTGCTTTACATAATCAGTAAGGATTATGTAAATACAGGTTTGAGAAGTTCCTTATTCTCACTTTCCTAAATAAGCATATGAAGAATTGGGCCATTCTGCTGGAGATAGCGGGCTTAATAAAGATGTAACATGAAATATTAGTCATAGGAGTGACACAATACGAACCAACCAATCACAAAGAACCAGAAGATTAAAATCTTATGTTGTACAAATAATACTAACACAAAATTCCAAGCTGAGGACACCCCAAAATACAGATTTATAAAAATGAATTAAATACCTATATGCCTTTTCTTATATTTATTGTTAGGATTTTACACAGGAAATATTACTGTCAAGAATTTTTATTTTTTTTACACAACTACATGGATTAGAAACTTTTAAAATAAAATAACATAAACTATACAGTTATATGTATGAAAAATGAAAACCTACTCTGTAAACTTCAGTTAGGCTGTTTGTGCTAAGAAACAATATTAATCATTTAAAAGCAACATTTGTACATTAATTTTGGATTGTTCCACATCACAAGAATGTTTTCTTACTTTAAAAACTTACAAGAAATTTTTATGCACTAATTATCCATATTAAAATACTCAAGACCATGAGTGTTGTAAATTTCGGGGTGGGATATTTTCTTTTTGCTTTTGCATTTGGACAATCCTCCTTAAAATTAAAGTCTTCTATTTCATATTATTTTATTACAAATATAATGTATATTTAAAATAATTTATTTTGTAACTGTGTTCTGGTGGCTCATGGTTGTAATCTCAGCTACTCAGAAGTCTGAGATCTGAGCCCCACAGATGGAAGCCACCTGGGGCAGGAAAGTCTAAGAGACTCTGATCTCCAATAAACTATTAAATATATCTGGAAGTGGAGATGTGGCCCATGTGGTAGAACACTAGGCTGGAACAAAAGAAGCTCAAGGTGAGTGCCCAGTGCTTGAGCCCAAGAACCAAGATTAGCACACCAAAAAGGACATTTTATTGTATTATAGTTAAATTCTACTGAACAATTGTGTTGGAATAAATGTTTAGGCAGACTCTCATTTTAAGTGATATAAAATAGGCTCATTAATCTAGTGGAGAAATTGTAACTTGTCAAGAAGAGATAAAGTGGAGAATATCTATGCTAGTAACATTTTAAGGTAGGAAAATCAGTAGGAAGTGAAAAGGATAAAAGGGATCAATATGTTTCACTAAGATATTTTTGTTTTATTGTGAAAATATCCTATAGAAGGGTTACAATTTCATGGGCAAGAAAATGAGTACATTTCTTATCAAACATTGTTGCCTTCTCTTTGTTTCCCCTTCCCATCCCTTCCCATCTCCCTCCCCACCGGTCGACGCCCCCCTTCCCCCGCTTAAGTTGTAAAGTTTGTTTTTCGAAAAATGACTTGTACATATCATTGTTGCAATGGGTCCACCTGTATCCCTATTTAAATGATTTATTTTTTCCTTTCCCCTCCACAGATTATACCAATATCAAATACTGTGAAAGCACAGGTTATACCGTGGGGGTGGACATAGTCACTAAGATAATTTAAAGGAATGCTCAAGCTTCATTGAATTCAATTCCAACGAAGAATTTCTTAAGTGAAATAATACTTCTTTGAGCAGATTGAGACAAAATGGAGAACACTAACTAAAACTTCGTTATACATTACATCGAAAAAACATATCGCGTTGAGCAAGACACAGTACCTTAATTTCCTTCTGTAACACTCCTTGACTAACACTTTCTGAACTGCAGGTAAAAACCAACGTTGTCCTTTTCTGCTTCACTCTGACATATACTAGATATTGCAAATAAGGGAAACTATGGGACCTATGTTTCTTTGGACCTTACTTCACTTAATATAATGTTTTTCCAAGCGTATCCATTTCCTAACAAATGGGGCAATGTCCTTCTTTCTGATGGACGCATAGAATTCCATTGTGTATATATACCACATTTATTTGATCCATTCATCTACTGAGGGGCATCTGGGTTGGTTCCATATCTTAGCTATAGTAAATAATGCTGCAATAAACATAATCATGCTGGTAGCTTTAGTGTGGTCTTGTTTGTAAACATTTGGGTAAATGCCCAAAAGTGGGATTGCTGGCTCATAGGAGAGCTCAATGTGGAGTCTTTTGAGGAACCTCCATACTGCTTTCCAAAGTGGTTGAACAAGTTTACACTCCCACCAACAATGCAGTAAGGTTCCCGTCTGTCCACATCTCCCTAAGATATGTATTCAAATGTTGTTTTTCTTGCATGTGATTGTTTCTAACACATTTATAAGATTATTTCTTTGTTGCTATGTATGTCCTTCTTCCACAGTATAACCCCTGATTTCACTGTATTGATGTCAGTATAAATTGTGAAGGGGAAGGGAAAAAACAAATGGTTTAAATAGGGATACAGGTGGACCCATTGCAACAATGAGGTGTACCAGTTGTTATGTTGAAAATGAACTTTACAACTTTGGTGCCTAGGAGTTGGGATCGGGTGCAGGGAGGATTGGGTGGGGGCGGGCAGGGGGAGAATGGGAAGGGATGGGAAGGGGAAATAAAGGAGGCTACAATGCTTGAAAAGAAATGTACTCACTATCTTGCCCATGTAATTGTAACCCCTCTGTACACTATTTTCAAAATAAAATAAAATAAACCAAAGCTGTAAGGCTACTGTCAGTATATCCATAGGTGGGACATTTGAGAGATCATGTATTAGAATTGATACTGTGTAGAGGCTGAATAAATTAGTAAGAACAGTGATAGATACTTTCAGTTGTGACAATAATTCTTAATCCACAAACCACAGCCCCATGTCCCTTCTGAGAACTAGGCTCTGTCTGATTCCTCAGGCAAGTTCATTTCCCCACCTAGTAGTTACTGTTAACATTCCAACAGCAACTAGTGATTGGAACTGTTTAGAAGAATGAGTACAACCAGAGTCTTGTGATCTAGGAAGTAGAACCAATCTTTGCTTAAGGCAAGGAAGCTGAAAACATGTTGCCCTTCCTTTGCCTTTCTGCCTCTGCTTTGTAGGGCTTGTCAGACCTCCTTCAAGCATTGCTATCCTTCATTGCTTAACAGAAAGAAAAACAAACAGGACCATCACACACTACTGTAATATCTCATGTAGACCTGATCCTAGAACGGTCGTGTACAAACACGTGTCCTAAAGGCAGGAGTGCTAAGAAATCTAACAAGGGAGGAGCAGAACAGAAACACTTCTAGGTAAACAACACAGAAATCCAAAATACAAGTGTAATATAAATGGAGTCAAAGCAGGCCCACACTTCACAATTTCACTATAATTGTTACCATGTTCATTTTACAACTGGGGAAAGTTTAATAAACTCACATGGGTTAAAAAAACTGTTTCATAGTCATGGAAATATAAAGGCACAGTTCCCTGTTTTTCCTATTCAGGAGAATTACCCAACTTGCTGTCAGAGCTTTGTGAGCCAGTTTCTGGCACCTGGAGCCACAGTTGCTTTGGCAGCACAAACTCTTGAACCCTGAACAAATCATCAGTCCCATACTGGAGTAACATATGGAGGAGAGACTCCTTGGGTTCTGCATCCAGCTCGCAGTTCCTACCTGACATTGGTTCTGCATCATGAGATCCCTTCATGTTACACCTCCCAAGCTCCACTGAAGAGAAAATTTCCAGCAGCAAGGCAACTGGAAAGGAACTGGAATTTTCAGGCTGAAAATACCCACAGGGGGTGGGAAGGTACGTGCTCAGAAGGATCTTTACCTTGCTTTTTAAAAAGAAAAAAAGAAAAACTAAACAAAACAAAAAACAAGCTCTGCACTTTCAAAGGATCTGTGCTGCAATGCAGACTAAAATTTCCACAATGCCCTGTGCCACTTCGGAAGAAGTGGGGTTCCACAAGTGCAAGACTTTAGGTCCCAGGACTGTGCTGATGCATGGGGACCTTCCTCCCCCAACTGTGGGAAAATAGGTGAGGTTTTTATGTTTTGTTTTGTTTTTCATGAAAAGCACTGTGTGCCTCCTGAAACATTGCTAACCGCTCAAAAATGTAAATGTATTGGGAGCATGACATAAGTTGGCTTTTTACTTCTTAGTTCTATTAATATAATTGAAGTTATGAGATTATTTTGTGTTAATTTTTAACAGATAGTTTCGGTTGTATGTAAATTATGTCTGTTCTTTACATTTTGTAATGGCCCTCTGGTCATTATAAAAAGGTATTCACAGCCACTAAAAGGATTCTTGAATCATTTTCCATACTCTAATATATACACAGCAATAAAGTTGCAGGATTGCTTGGTAGATATACAGCATAATCCTTACACAAATTTAGATTTTTTAAAAATCTAAACGTTTCCCAGAAATGCCCAAATACCGTCTCTGAAATCTTCAGGAGTTTTTGGCTGTTTGCAAAGTTTTCCCTTTATAAAAAGTTTTTTCTTTTCTTTTCATTGTTGGTTATGTTGCTTGAACTTGGGGTGTCAATATGATCTTTTCTCTAACAATTTTTTCAGCTAAGTAGTGAAAAGCATCCTGTGGGTGTGAGGAGGTCTTAGAGCATATTACATAACCACCATTGCTGTTCAAAGACATTGTGGTTTGGGAGATCCAGGGAAATGTGGGTGGGTGTGCAAGATTGAAGTGAAGAGTAGGTCTATGTGAAGCTTGATGGCTTACCATCTATTTTGCATGCTCTACTTTGGTTGGAATTCCTACCTCTTCTGTGATCCCAAGAGTTCCTCTCAGTAACTCTAAGCTACCTCAGAGTGGTCTGCCCAGATGTTACCCATCAGACTTTGGAATAAATCTTTATTATCTCAGGTCCTGCGTGTGGTAGCATTCAGGGGCCACTTCTAGAAAGCAGGCTTGTACCATGACCGTTGGCATTTGCCTCACAGTCAGGAATAGACAGGCATCATTGGGACAATAGTGTTCCTTTACTGATAACGCAGCTTCAACAGAGAATTCCTAAATTCCTCATGAAAAGTTCTCTCAAAATATATTGTAAGCCTAATCTATACAGGCACAGTGGTACACCAATATTCCAGCAACTTGTAAGGTTGAGCAGGGAGGATCATTCAAGCTCAGGAGATGAAGGCCATTCTGGGTAACATAGGAAGATTGAGTCTCAAAGCAACACAAGTGCAACATTTCCTCACCAGAGGCTCCTGGTTTGATCCCCAGTACTAGAAAAAAAAAAACTAACCCAAAGCAGAGCATTTTTCACTAATAATACATCACTTTTAACAATGAGTGTACAATTTCCAAATTTTCTTTCTAATGATCAAATGTGAATCTTCAATTTTATGAAACTGCTAGATGAATGTAGAGGAAGTACATGCTTAGTTTCCTAGCTTTGGGTAGAACCATGGCAGTAGAAAACAATTTTCAGGTATTTCTTACCTCATTCCAATGACATCGAGGATAAGTTTCCAGTCTTCAATGATCTTGGTAAGCTTATCATCTTGACACGTC
The DNA here is from genome assembly GCF_024711535.1 of Dipodomys merriami. NCBI lineage: Eukaryota > Metazoa > Chordata > Mammalia > Rodentia > Heteromyidae > Dipodomys > Dipodomys merriami. The sequence continues at coordinate 2,006,600 of NW_027206546.1, read as the reverse complement.
TCATATTGCTGCTATCCATAACAACTGCTATCCCATTTACTTCAACTGGGACTTGATTGTACTGAGGAAGATTCTTTCCTTCATGCAGAGTTGAAAGAGGAATTTAAAACAGGAAACACCATTATTATCCCATTTAATGTTTTCTTTTTTTTCAATTCCAGCCCCCAAATGCATTTCTTCTTTGCCAAAAATATATGCATGCCTCTTAATATTTTTTGTAATTGAAAAATTCTCATACTGTGACTTATCTCAATTTTACAGGGAATGGCTAAACACTCAAGCAAGACCACCTAAGCATATGAACAGGTTTTTTTACTTGTTACTTTCTTTTTTTTTTTTTTTTTTTTTTTTTTAAATTGTATTTTATTTTATTTGAGAACATACTGTACAGAGGGGCTACAATTACATGGGCAGAATAATGCATACATTTCTTACCAAGCATTGCAGCCTCCTCCTTTGTTTACCCTTCACTTCCCTTCCCTGCCTCCCCCCTCCCCCCACCCAATTTTACCCCCCTCCCCCCACCCAATTATACCCCCCTCCCCCCCCCCACACCGAAATTGTAAAGCTGGTTTTGACATGACATTTTGTACTTCTCATTGTTGCAACAGGTCCACCTGAATCCTTAAACGATTTGTTTGTCCCCATCTCCTCCACATGATATACTGATATCAAATATAGTGAAAGCGGGGGTTACACTGTGGGGGAGGGACATACAAAGCAATAAAGGAATAATCTTATAAATGCATTAGAAATACATGCATGAAAGAAACGAAAACATTAAAATACAAATTTAAGGGTTCATTTTCCTAACATCACATTATCTGGCCTTTCCGCTTGACTCATACCTATACTAGATATTGCAAATAAGGGAAACCATGGGACCTATGCTTCTTTGGGCCTGGCTTACTTCACTTAATATAATTTTTTCCAAACCTTTCCATTTCCTAACAAATGGGGAAATGTCATTCTTTCTGATGGAGGCATAGAATTCCATTGTGTATATATACCACATTTTCTTGATCCATTCATCTACTGAGGGGCATCTGGGTTGGTTCCATATCTTAGCTATGGTAAATAATGCTGCAATAAACATAGTTGTGCTGGTAGCTTTAGTGTGGTCTTGTTTGTAAACATTTGGGTAAATGCCCAAAAGTGGGATTGCTGGATCATAGGGGAGATCTATGTGAAGTCTTTTGAGGAACCTCCATACTGCTTTCCAAAGTGGTTGAACAAGTTTACATTCCCACCAACAATGAAGTAAGGTTCCTTTCTGTCCACATCCCCTCCAGCATCTGTTGTTATTAGAGTTCTTGATTTTTGCTGTTCTAACTGGAGTGAGGTGATATCTCAATGTTGTTTTGATTTGCATTTCTTTTATGGCTAGGGATGTTGAACATTTCTTCATGTGTCTATTGGCCATCCTTCTTTCTTCTTCAGAGAAGCTTCTCTTTAAGTCTTTCGCCCACTTATTTATTGGGCAGTTGTTTCTTTGAGGATTTGTTGTTGGGTGGTTTAATTTTTTGAGTTCCAAGTATATTTTTGACAGCTTAACAGGCCCATATCAAGCATTGAAATAGAAACAGCAATAAGAGACCTCCCAGCTAAGAAAAGTCCAGGACCAGATGGTTTTACAGCGGAATTTTACAAGGCCTTCAAAGCAGAGCTCACACCAATACTCCTCCAACTCTTCAATGAAATTGAAAGAGAAAGCTCACTACCAAACACATTCTATGAAGCCATCATAACCCTCATCCCAAAACCAGGCAGGGACTCATCAAAGAAAGAAAACTATAGACCCATTTCTTTGATGAACATTGATGCAAAACTTCTCAACAAAATTTTGGCCAATCGACTTCAACAATTCATCCAAAAAATCATACACCATGATCAAACAGGATTCATTTCAGGGATGCAAAGCTGGTTCAATATACGCAAATCAATTAATATTATTCATCACATCAACAGGAGCAAGAATAAGAACCACATGGTTATCTCAATAGATGCAGAAAAAGCATTTGACAAGATCCAACACCCCTTTATGATGAAGGTTCTGGAAAAATTAGGAATCCATGGAACATTCCTCAATACAATAAAGGCTGTATATGACAAACCTACAGCCAGCATTATACTCAATGGTGAAAAACTAAAGCCATTTCCTCTTAACTCAGGAACAAGACAAGGATGCCCACTCTCTCCACTTCTCTTCAATCTAGTATTAGAATGCCTAGCTACAGCAATAAGGCAAGATGCAGACATAAAGGGGATCCAAATAGGGAAAGAAGAAATAAAACTTTCCCTCTTTGCAGATGACATGATCTTGTATTTAAAGAATCCCATAGACTCCACTCCCAAATTACTCAAGCTGATTCAAAACTTTGGCAAAGTAGCAGGTTATAAAATTAACCCCCAAAAATCAATGGCTTTTCTATATGCCAACAATGAGAAAAGTGTGGCTGAAATTAGGAAAGCAACTCCATTTGTAATAGCCCCACAAAAAATAAAATACCTAGGAATTAACTTAACCAAAGAAGTGAAGGACCTCTATGATGAAAACTTTAAAATCTTGAAAAAGGAAATCAACACAGAACTTAAAAAATGGCAAAACCTCCCATGCTCCTGGATTGGCAAGATTAACATCGTGAAAATGGCAATACTTCCCAAGGCTATCTACAAATTCAACGCGATACCTATCAAAATTCCACCCTCATTCTTCAAGGAAATAGAGGAGGCAATCCAAAAATTCATATGGAACAATAAAAGACCCCGAATAGCAAAAACGCTCCTCAACGGAAAGAACACTGCTGGAGGAATATCAATACCAAATTTCAAACTCTACTATAAAGCCATAGTAATCAAAACAGCTTGGTATTGGCATAAGAACAGACCTCAGGACCAATGGAATAGAATTGAAAACCCAGAAATGAACCTACAGACCTATAGCCATCTAATCTTCGATAAGGAAGCTAAAACAATAGAATGGAAGAAAGACAGCCTCTTTAGTAAATGGTGCTGGCAAAATTGGTTAACTACATGTAGAAAACTAAAGCTAGATCCTTATATATCACCCTGCACTAGAATCAACTCCAAATGGATCAAAGACCTTGAACTCAAAGCAGACACTCTGAAAACATTACAGGATGGAATAGGAGAAACCCTAGGTCTCCTTGGCTCAGGTCGAAATTTTCTGAATAGAGACCCGGAAGCACAACAAATCAAAGAAAGGTTGGACAAATGGGATTGCATAAGATTGCAGAGCTTCTGCAGGGCAAATGACATAGCTGGCAAGATCAATAGAAAGCCCACCGATTGGGAGAAGATCTTTACTAGCCTTACTTGTTACTTTCTAAAGGCAACAGCCTCTCTAATTTCTCTACATTCTAACTTGAGATGCTACAGATGGATGGAATTCAGTTGGATTAATTATAGGAACAACACTCTTGTTACTTACATCACATATGGGGCCTAGTCACCACCTAAAATTAGCAAATTCAATGTAGTTGATCTCTGCCCTTTGGTAGTAACTAGAGTCCATCACAGGTCTGAGACATCAAGATACTTCAAGAGACACAATTCCCCTGCTCCTACCAGATTTCCCAACGCAGAGAAAACAACTGCTCTCACTACATGCCCACCTACAAGGAGTTCACACTTTTCACCTCTTTGGACTCTTTTCTTTTCCCTCAGATAGATGAAAAATAATTCTAAAAATTCCTCAGTTGTTATAGGAAACAATATGTAACAGATTCTCACCAGTGGGAAGAGGATTCTAACTATGTCCACCTGAGAATGCCTGCTGGCTCACTTTCTGAAATGTCACAACCTCTTCTTCAATGCTGAAGTCTGTTGTCTGTAGAACTGATTTCCATCAGGTATTTACATAGCTCCTTGTTTTCATCATTTAATTGAATCCATATATTGAGTCTGTCTTCAATCTCTACTTCCTTGATAGTTATCTGCCTATAAAAATGCATTTGGCTACTAAACATAGTCAACATACCATTCCCTCCTAAGAAAGAGCTGTGAATTTCATTCATTTTAGTCAGCATCATTAAGGATTTAAATACCTGTTTTTTCTGTTATGAGCCTCAGGTTTGCATTCTCAAGGATTGGTGATGTGATACCAGTAGCAGTGCAACAAAACTGACTTTTACTCATGGCAGATCTATTACTATGGCGTTATATCAAACATGACAAAAAAGCATGGTTGAATATATTAAACACCACATAAATTTCTACTGTTTTCATTCCTTTGGATATTCAGTTATGAATGTTGATAACCTGCTAATTTTATTCTGACTCAAACCTTTCCCTTTTCCAAAGCTATTCAAAAACTTACATTGTTAAAACCAATGTTCCTCTCATTTGATTTATGTATAATCCCCATCATGCTGTATATCATCCATTTGTAATACAGTGCACCAGGGATAATAAATCCATATACATGATAGAATATTGAAAGAAAAGAATGAAAAAGCTCAACCAATGTCCAGCAATCACTTGATCCCACACTTCACATGATACAGTATAGCTTTTGTTTGGAAATCATAGAAATGTCAACCTAATCTAGTCTATTCTACACAGGGAGATGCAAAATATCATATGTGTCTTTGCTTAAAAGCAATTCTAGCAAGCAGGCTTTAGCATAGAATCATTCTCATCATAAGTTCAAATGGGTTACTGTAATAAATTTGAGAGTATATAATGCAAATCAACTTAGATAAAGGTACAAAGAAATTCTTAGGTCCTAAAAACCTTGAAATACATTTTGTTAAACAGCGGACATAGGAGGAAGATGGCAGTGCTCTCACAGGCAGTCGCACTATGTGTCTCTGACCAAAAGAAGATATAGGGGCATAGTCACACTTTACCTGAAGAGATCCACTCCAATAAAACCCTACAAGAGGACTATTATAGCAGGCAAATAAGGAAGCAAAACGAGATACAGTGAAGTGGAACCCTGTGGAGTTCCTGCACCACAGGGCTTGGTGTGTCATGCCAGGAATTCCTAGCTTCATGCAGCTAGCCACAAGGCTGCCCACTGCCTTCCACTGCTTCTGCTGCAGACCAGAATGGACCCTGCTGCCCACACCAGCCCACCAAAACAAGATCAACCCAATCCTCCCAACGCCAGGACTCCCATGCTGCAGAGGAGGCCCTTCAGCTGCTGCACATGCCACACCCAACCTGGACCTGCAAACACCCACACCCTCTGACTAATAACCTGCCAACTCCATCCTGGCAGCCATAGCACAGGCTCTGTGGTCCAGTGCACTACCAGCTACAGACCTTGTGAGTTACCCAATTGGGTCCACTCCCAGGAGTGGCAATTCTCTGTGGGATCCCAAAGACCTCTGATTCAAGCCCCATTCCAAAATGGGGAATCACATCAGAGCCCAACATGGACATAAGTTCTGTTCCCAAGCCTCCCATGGCTACCTGGGAAAGCCTGGGAACATATGTCCACACCTGTGATAGCAGTCTACAACCCTGAAACCCCCAAACTCCCTGCCACCAGGCCTGAGAGAAGGACTCTAGACAGTAGGCACACTCCCTCATCAAAAGGCCATCTGTTCACAACCAATCCACAAGGAAAGTGGACTATTGAAGGCATACAAGGTTCTATCAGGAATCAGCTTTGAGAACTACTTGGAGACTCAAGCTCCCACAAACAACCCGAAAAACTAACTTTTTACGATTTTTTCTTTGTTTTGTTTTGTATTTTGTTTTTATGTTTTATCATTTGCTGTTTGTTTTTATTTTTGTGCATCACTTTTGTGTATTGTGTTTTAGGATTTGCTATTTCACTTAAATCTTAGATTTTTCATTAGTATTTTATGTTTTCTTCTACTTTCCAATTTCCTAATTTGTATTTTTTCCTCTCACTCTCTTCTTTTTACTACCCTACAGATTATACTACTAATCCATCAGAGCTACCCTGTCTAGTTCTATACACAAAGTAAGGCCTCCTTCCATGTGTGTAAACAATAATTACAGGAGATATCTTAGACTAAGTGACTTTACAATAATATCTGAATAAAACTTTTTCTAATCTCAGCACATCTCTCAAATACACTTTTATGTAAGTTTTTCCTTATCTTCATGTAGATCCCTAAGCTCTTCTCTACATAACCTTTCTTTGAATTATTTTCTCCCTCTTACACTCGGAAACAAGGTCTCTATTCTCCTACTATTACAAATACCTCTCCTCCAAGCTGTTTTTACCCCACTACTATCAATATACTCAATTTCTCTTCTGAACTTAAATTTATATATCTCCAATCTTAGCCTTTCTCTTCTCCACGTGCTCCAGTCCATTGATCCCTGTTTATATCTGATTAAACTTACAGTTGGTTCTTTTTAGACCATAAAATTTGTTCCAGTTGATTATTTTGAGTACAAGGGACCCATCTTGTTAACAATAAGGGGCAAACCCAGATTGTCCCTAAAGTGACAAATAGGGGGCTGGGAAGGTGGCTCCGTGGTAGAGTGCTTGCCTTGCATGCAAGAGGCTCTGGGTTCGATTCCTCAGCACCACATAAGGTAAAAGAAAAAAAGCTGGAAGTGGCATTGTGCCTCAATGTTAGAGCACTAGCCTTGAGCTGAAGAGCTTAAGGACAGTGCCCAGGCTTAAAGTTCAAGTCCCACGACCGGACCAAAAAATAAAGTTACAATTATACATAATCTCAACCCCTGAGCAACAACAGCCCTCTCCAAGGACAGAGAGAAAACTATACAGGAAAAAACCTACACATAATTCTGAAACTCTAAGATCTATACATCTACACGACACACACACACAGTTGACTCCAGCCCTAACAGACTGTCCTATGCTCTACCAGTGTGGTCCTTGTCTCCAAATGGGTAGATCTAACTGCCGAAACAAGAAACTTTGCCAATCAACAACATCTCCACATCAACAAGCTACAGAGTAGTCCCAGAACAACCTAGAGGATAATGCTCAAGATACTTTAAAAGCATGGCTGGTCTACATGCTGAATGAAAAATTGAACACCTTTCATAGGGCTATAAGAGAACATGATGAGGCCAACCAGAAGCTAATAGATGACTTCATGGCCTCCAAAAATTAAAGGTTAAAGGAACACCAGCAGAGGCAAAAAAAACTATAATGAAAAGATAGAAACCCAGTTAAAGTAGTAGAAAGAGAAGTCTGAAAGCCAATTCCAGGAGGTAAGGCAATCTATTCAAGAATTAAAAGAAAACCTTAATAATAGCTAGCCATCATTAAGAAACACCAGCAAGAAGGAAGGGAAATAAACAGTAAAGTAAAAATCCTTGAAAGCAGAATGGAGAAGGCAGAAGAAAGACTCTCAGAGGCAGAAGACAGTTTAGATTCCATAGAGAATGAGGACACAGATATTCTTAACAAAACCAAGAATCATGACAGATTACTGCAGGAAATACTAGATACATTCAAAAAGAGATAATTAAGTATACAAGTGGGCCTGGAGAAGGCAGCCAATGGAGTAGGAAATATATTCAGCAGAATCCTAGCAGAGAACTTCCCAAATATACAAAATAGGCCCCTTCAGATACAAGATTTTGGGACCCCAAATAGACTAGACAAGAACAAATCATCTCACCACCATACGATAATCCATACCAGAGCAATATCAACTATGGAAAGAATTCTCACAAATGCCAGAAAGAAGAGAATAATTACATATAAAAGTAACTGAATCACAATTACTTCAGACTTCTCAGCAGACACCATAAAAGCAACGATGGCCTGGAAAGAGGTATGCCATGCCCTAAAGACAAATAACTACCAACCAAGAATAATCTACATAACTAAGCTTTCATGCACAGCAGAAGGACAATAAAAACCTTCTAGAGCAAGGAAAATCTGAAGCAATATTTCGCTACCAAACCAGCTCTACAAAAATCCTCAAAGCCGTTCTACACAAAGAAAACAAACAAGAACAGAAAATAGGCAATGAAGCAGTCTGCAAACAGAAAACTATGTAATAACAAGATCAGCCAAGGCACAGCTCCCCCCCCAACAAAATTATTAATGGAAATAAATCTCCAATTAAATGATATAGATTGTCCAGTTGGATGAAAAATCAAGACCCTTCTATCTGCTGTCTTCAAGACATCTTATCCACAAAAATAAACATATTCTGAAAGTGAAAGGCTGAAAAAAAAAATCTACTAAGAAAACAGCCCCTATAAACATGAGTTGCAAACCTAATATCAGATGAAATAGACTTCAAATTGAAATCAATGAGAAAAGATTAAAGTGACTACATACTAATGAATAGATTTTTCTTTCAGGAGGATATTACGATTCTAAATATCTACTCACCATATAACAGAGCACCCAAATTTACCCAAGAAACATTACTTTTCCTCAAATCAGAGATCCAAAAAGGATCACTGTTGTGGATTTAAACACACTACTATCCCACTAGATAGATCAAACCGGCAAAGCTCAACACAGAAAACTCAGATCTTAACATCTGCATAAATCAAATAGACAACATTCACCAAATATTTTACCCAGTACCATCATATGACACCTTCTTCTCAGCAGCACATGGAACTTTCTGCAAAATAGAATACATTCTAGGCCACAAAGCAAATCTGTCCAAATTCAGAAACATTGAAATTATGCCCTGCATTCTTTCAGACCACAGGGAATAAAATTAGAATTCAACACCAAAAGCCACCAAAGGAGATCCTTTCACACAAGGAGGCTGAATAATGCACTGTAGAACCACCAATGGGTCATGGAAGAGATTAGAAAGAAAATTCAAATGTTCATGACACTTAACAAAAATGAACACAAAAACTCTCAGCTCCTCTGGGAAACAGAAAAGCAGTACTCAGAGGCAAGTTTATAGCTCTGAGTTTCTACGTTAAGAAATTGGAGAGATCTTAAATCAACCATTTAATGAGGCAATTAAAGCTCCTTGAAAAAGAGCAACAAGCTAAACCCCAACACAGTAGATGGAAACAAAGAATTAAAATTTAATCAGAATTAAATGAATTAGAGTCCAAAATCACTCTATAAAAAGAATCAACAAAACAAAGAGTTGGTTCTTTGAAAAAATTAATAAAATTGACAGACACTTAGCAAATCTTACCAGAAAAAAGAGAAAACACCCAAATAAATAAACTAAGAGATGAAAATATAAATATTACTAGAGAAACAACCACAATTCAGAATATAATAAGGCGATACTTCTCAAACCCTTATGCTAAATGTTCGAGAATCTGAAAAATATGAACGATTTTTAGCACTTATTGACATGCCCAAATTAAACCACGATGACTTAAACCAACTTAACAGACCCATATCAAGCATCGAAATAGAAACATCAATAAAACTCCTCCAACCCAAGAGAAGCCCAGGACCGGATGGATTTACAGTGGCATTCTACAAAGCCTTTAAAGCAGAGCTCACACCAATACTCCTCCAACTCCTCAATGAAAATAAAAGCGAAAATGCGCTACAGAACTCTTTATATGAAGCAAGCATAGCCCTCATCTACAAACCTGGCAGGGACTCATCAAATAAAAAGAGCTGTACACCCATTTCTTTGATGAACATTGACACAAAACTTCTCAACAAAATTTTGGCCAAACGACCACAACTGATCAAAAAAATCATACACCACGATCAAACAGGATGCATTTCAGGGATGCAAAGCTGGTTCAATATACAAAAATCAATTAATATAGTTCCTCACATCAAAAAGAACAAGGATAAAAACCACATAATTATCTCAATAGAGGCAGAAAAAGCAGTTGACAAGATCCAACACCCCTTTATGATGAAAACTATGAAAACTAGGAATCCATGGAACATTTCCCAATATAATAAAGGGTGTGTATGACAAACCTACAGCAAGCACTATATTGAATGCAAAATTTTGAAGCCATTTCCTCTAAATTCAGGAACAAGACACGGATGTCCACTCTCTCCACTCCTCTTCAACTTAGTATTAGAATGCCTTGCTAGGACAATAAGATGAGATTCAAACATAAAGTGGATCCAATATGGGAATGATGCAGTAAATTGCTCCCTCTTTGCAGATGATATGGTCTTGAATTTAAAGAACCCCAAGGACCCCACAACTAGTTTCCTTGAGCTGATAGGAAACTTTGGCAAAGTAGCAGGGTATAAAATTAACCATCAAAAACCAATGGCTTTTCTGTATGCCCATAACCAGAAAAGCCTACCTGAAATTAGGGAAGTAGCCGCTTTTTTAAAAGCCCCACAAAAAAATAAAATATTTAGGAGTTAACTTCAAAAAGAGGTGAGGGACCTCTATGACAAAAAATTTAAAAACCTGAAAAAGGAAATTAAACAGAACTAAGGAAGTGGAAAAACCTCCCATGCTCCTGGAATGGGTGGATTAACATCATGAAAATGGCAATACTGCCAAAGGCTATCTACAAATTCAATGTGATACTTATCAAAATACCAACCTCACTCTTCAACAAAATAGAAGCAATCCGAAAATTCATAGGGAACAATATAATGACCCCAAATAGCAAAAACACTCCATCCTAGAAAGAATAGCACTGGGGTTATATTAATTCCAAATTTCGAACTCTACTACAAACCCAAAGTAATCAAATCAGCTTGGTACTGGCACATGAATAGACCTGAGGACTGATGGAATTGGACAGAAGGCCCAGAAATGAACCCACATGCCTATAACCATCTAATCTTTGAGAAGAGGCCTAAAGAAATACAATGGAAGAAAGACAGCCTTTTCAGTAAATGGAGCTGACAAAACTCCTGTAGAAAACTAAACTACATCTGAATATATCGCCCTACACCAGAATCAACTGTAAATGAATCAAAGACCTTGAAATAAAACCAGTCAACTGAAAACAGTACAGGAAGGAATAGGAGAAACTCTAGAGCGCCTTAGCACTGACTGAACTTTTATTAATAGTGACCCAGAAATACAACCAATCAAAGAAAGGTTGGACAAATGGGATTGCATCAGACTGCAGGACTTCTGCATGGCATAGGACATAGCTAGCAAGATCAATAGAAAACCCACCCACTGGGAGAAGTTCCTCACTAGCCATGTAATGGACAAAGGTCTCATATCTAAAATATACGTTCAATTCAAAATATTAAATCTCCCAACAAAAATCCTCAAAGAAAAACTGCCCAATTAATAAGAGGGCTAAAGACTTAAAGAGAAACTTTTCTGAAGAGGAAATAAGAATGGCCAATAGACACATTAAGAAATGCACAACTAAAGAAATGCAAATCCAAACAAAATTGAGATTCCATCTCACCCCAGTTTGAATGGCTATAATCAAGAAATCTAGTAACAACAGATGTTGGAGGGGATATGGCCAAAAGGGAAGCCTACTGCATTGTTGGTGGGAGTGTAAACTTGTTCACACACTTCGGAAAGCAGTATGGAGTTTCTTCAAAAGATTCCACATAGATGTGCCCTACTAACCAGCAATCTTAATATTGGGGTATGTACTCAAATGATCACAAAGAAGGTCATACCAAAGCTACCAGCATAACCACGTCTTCGGAAGCATTATTCACCATAGCTAAGATATGGAACCAAACATGATGTCCTTCAGCAGATGAGTGGACCAAGAAAATGTTGTATAAGGAGTATGTATTAATTATATGCCTCCATCAGAATGAATGACGTTGCCCCATTTCTTATGAAATGAAAAGACTTGGAGAAAATTATACTAAGTGAAATAAACCAGGCCCCAAGAAACATAAGTCCTGTGTTTCCCGTATTTGCAATAGCTAGTAAATATCTAGGAGAAGCAGAAATTGTCAAAAGCTGTGTTCATATGACCATATAAGATGATGTTAAGAGAAATGAGCACAAGAAACGGACACAAGTGTTATTTTTCTTGCTAGTTATTGTTAACATCCTTGTAATGCACTATGTGATTCTTTTTTCTGTTGTATGTTCTTCCCCATGGTAAAACACCTGTTTTCACTGCATCTGATTCCAGTGTCCTGCATCTTGTATATACAATTTTTAGAATTTGTGGTGGGGAAGGGATATAATAAAATACTTAAATAAGGACACAGGTTGTAGAAGACAATAGGGTGAAAATGAACTTTACAATTTCATGGCAGGGAGGGAGGAATGGAGGAGGTGGTGAGGGAAGAGATATTAAAGGAAAATCAAAGGAGGAGGTAACAATGCTCGATAGGAAATGTACTCTTTACACTACTCATGTAACTGTCTTCCCGACATACAGGATGTTTACAATAAAAATATATAGGGAAAAATAGAATGGAAGAATCCTCTTCATTAAACAATGCTGGCAAAGTTGATTAAACACCTTCGAACACTAAAGCTAGATACTTATATATCACCCTGCACCAGGATCAACTCCAAATGGATCAAAGACCTGGAAGTAAAAGCTCACACCATGAAAACATTATAGGACGGAATAGGAGAAACTCTAGGGTTCCTTGCCACAGGTCGAAATTTTTTTTTTTTTTTGGGTCGGGACGTGGGGCCTGAACTCTGGGCCTGGGCACTGTCCCTCAGCTCTTCAGCTCAAGGCTAGTTCTCTACCACTTGAGCCACAGTGCCACTTCCGGCTTTTTACTTTTTGCTTATGTGGTGCTGAGGAATCGAACCCAGGTCCTTGAGCATGCAAGGCAAGTGCTCTACCACTGAGCCACCTTCCCAGCCCCAGGTCGAAATTTTTTTATACAGACACAGAAACATAAGAAATCAAAGAAAGGTTGTACAAATGGTATTGCATGAAACCACAGAGCTTATTCATGGTAAAGGACATAGCCATCAAGATTAATAGTAAGCCCACAAATTGGGTGAAGATCTTCAGTAGTCATACAACAGCAAGGGCCTCAGATCTATTCCAATGCAGACAATAGTCTCACAATGTGCTGTTCCACCCTGCAGGAAGTGAGCTTGTTCCAAGTCTTCGACCAATGCCAAACCCTAGGTCCCAGGAGTGTGTGGATATATGGGGACCCTGCTCTCCCAGCTGCAGAAGCCAAGGTGAGTTCCTGTGATAAACCCCACCAAAAATTCAAGTATCTAAGTTAGTATTCACTGGCAGAAAATTCCTTCTATTGTCTGGTCTCCTCAGAAGTTAGCCTCTTGAATAGTTAGGATTACAGGAATGAGCCACCAGCACCTGACTAACTAAACATTTTTTAGTCTATAGTTTTCTTAATGTTTTTTCCTCATATTTAGTTAGTTAGAATGTATTAATTCAACAAAGAAGTTCATATATAATTATTTGTGTGTGTGTGTGTATCTATAAAGTTAAAGTTTTTGTAACATATTCACCTTACTTTCCCATATCTAGTCCCCCTCAGTGCACCAACTGGTACCTACATCCTCAACAGAACTTATTTTATGTTCCTGTTATTTGTTTTTTTTTTTATTGTGAAAAATACCGTACAGAGGAGTTACAATTACATGGGCAAGATAACGAGTACATTTCTTATCAATCATTGTTACCTCCTCGTTGTTTCCCATTTCCATCCCTTCCCATATTCCTCTCCTGCCCCCACCCTATCCTCCCCCCAACCACCACAAAATGGTTAAGTTCATTTTTCTACATAAGGACTTGCACTTCTCATTGTTGAAATAGGTCCACATGTATCCCTACTTAAACGATTTGTTTTTGCCCTTCCCCTCCACAAATTATACCAACATGAAATACAGTGAAAGTATAGGTTTTACTGTGCGGGAAGGACATACAAAGCAACATAGAAATCATCTTGTAAATATGATAGAAACAATTACATGAAAGGAAAAAAAACAAATAAATCATTTGAATCCTTATCTTGGGTTTCATTCCACTAACATCAACTTATCTGACCATTTCTGCCTAACTCAGACATATACTAGTTATTGCAAATGAGGGAAACCATGTTTCTTTTGGCCTGGCTTACTTCACTTAATATAAATTTTTCCAAGTCTTTACATTTCCTAACGAATGGGGCAATGCCATTCTTTCTGATAAAGGCATAGAATTCCATTGTGTATATATACCACATTTTCTTGTTCCATTCATCTCCTGAGGGGCATCAGGGTTGGTTCCCTATCTTAGCTATGGTAAATAAGGCTGCAATAAATATAGTCATGCTGGTAGCTTTAGTTGGTCTAGTTTGTGATCATTTGTGTAAATGCTCAACAGTGAGATTGCTGGGTCATAGGGGAGCTTTATGTAGAGTGTTTTGAGGAACATCCATACTGCTTTCCAAAATGGTTGAACAAGTTTACACTCCCACCAACAATGCAGTAGGATTCCCTTCTGTCCACATCGCCTCCAGCATCTGTTGTTATTAGAGTTCATTTTTTTCCCATAGCTTGAATTTTTTTATTTATTTTGGGATATAACAAGTCAAGACATCTAATTTTTCAAACATATTACTCAGAAATAGTTTTATTTTATTAAAAACTTTTGGTAGAATTTTTTTTATTGTAAACATACTGTACAGAAGGGTTACAATTGCATGGGCAAAATAACGAGTACATTTCTTATCAAGCATTGCAGCCTCCTACTTTGTTTACCCTTCACATCCCTTCCCAGCCTCCCCTCGCCTCCACATCCAATACTTCCCCCTCACCAAAGTTGTAAAGTTCGTTTTCGACATGACAACTTGTACTTCTCATTGTCGCAACGGATCCTTAAACGACTTGTTTTTCCCTTTCTCCTCCACAAATTATATATCAAATACAGTGAAAGCAGGGGTTATACTGTGGGGGAGGAACATACAAAGCAACAAAGAAATAATCTTATAAATGCGTGAGAAAACAAATGCATGAAAGAAAATAAAACATTTAAATACATATCTTTGTTATTAGAATTCTTGATTTTTGCCATTCTAACTGGAGTGAAGTGGTATCTCAATGATGTTTTGATTGGCATTTCTTTTATGGCTAGGGAGGTTGAGCATTTCTTCATGTGTCTACTGGCCATCCTGCTTTCTTCTTCAGAGAAATTTCTCTTTAAGTCTTTAGCCCACTTATTTATTGTGCAGTTGTTTCTTTGAAGATTTGTTGTTGGGGGATTTAATTTTTTGAGTTCCAAGTATATTTTAGAGATGAGACCCTTGTCCGTTGTATGGCTAGTGAAGATATTCTGCCAATCCGTGGGCTTTCTATTCATTTTGTTGGCTTTGTCTTTTGACATGCAGAAGCTCTGCAATTTCATGCAATCCCATTTGTCCAACCTTTCTTTGATTTGTTGTGTTTCTGGGTCTCTATTAATAAAATTTTGGCCTGTGGCAAGGATACCTAGGGTTTCTCCTATTCCATCCTGTAATGTTTCCAGAGTGTCTGCTTGGACTACGAGGTATTTGATCCATTTGGAGTTCATTCTGTTGTAAGGTGATATATAAGGATCTACCTTTAGTTTTCTACAAGTAGTTAACCAATTTTGCCAGCATCATTTACTGAAGAGGCTGTTTTTCTTCCATTCTATTTTTTTTAGCTCCCTTATCAAAGGTTAGGTGGCTATAGATCTTTAGGTTCGTTTCTGGGTTTTCAATTCTATTCCATTGGTCCTGATGTCTGTTCTTGTCCCAGTACCAAGCTGTTTTTATTATTAGGGCTTTGTAGTAGAGTTTGAAATTTGGTATTTATATTCCTCCAGCACGGTTCTTTCTGTTTAGGATTGTTTTCACTATTTGGGGTCTTTTATTGTTCCATAAGAATTTTTGGATTGCTTCTTCTATTTCCTTTAAGAATGAGGTTGGAATATTGATAGGTATTGCATTGAATTTGTAGATAACCTTGGGAAGTATTGCCATTTTCACGATGTTGATCTTTCCAATCCAGGAGCATGGGAGTTTTTGCCACTTTCTATGTTCTGTTTTGATTTCCTTTTTCAGGTTTTTAAAGTTTTCATAATATAGGTCCTTCACTTCTTTGGTTAAGTTATTTCCTAGGTAGTTTATTTTTGTGGGGCTATTACGAATGGAGTTGCTTTCCTGACTTCAGGCACACTTTTCTCATTGTTGGCATATAGAAAAGCCATTGATTTTGAGGGTGAATTTTAAGCTACTTTGTCAAAGTTTTGATCACCTTCAGTAATTTGGGAGCAGAGTCCATGGTATTCTTTAAATACAAGATCATGTTATCTGCAAATAGGGAGAGTTTTACTTCTTCCCCTATTTGGATCCCCTTTCTCTTTGCACCTTGTCTTACTGCTGTAGCTAGGCATTCTAATACTAGATTGAAGAGGAGTGAAGAGAGTGGACATCCTTGTCTCATTCCCGAGTTTAGAGGAAATGGCTATAGTTTTTCACCATTGAGTATATTACTTTTGCTGTAGGTTTGTCAGATATAGCCTTTATAGTATTGAGGAAGGTTCCATGGATTCCTAGTTTTTCCAGAACCTTCATCATAAAGGGGTGTTGGATCTTGTCAAATGCTTTTTCTGCATCTATTGACAAACCTTGTGGTTCTTATCCTTGCTCTTCTTGATGTGATGAATTATGTTAATTGATTTGTGTATATTGAATCAGCTTTTCATCACTGAAATCAATCCAGTTCAATAGTGGTGTATGATTTTTTGGATGAATTGTTGAAGTCGATTGGCTAAAATTTTGTTGAGAAGTTTTGCATCAACGTTTATCAAAGATATGGGTCTATAGTTCTCTTTCTTTGATGAGTTCCTTCCTGGTTTAAGGATGAGGGTTATTATAGCTTCATAGAATGAATTTGGTAGTGAACGTTCTCTTTCAATTCCATCGAAGAGTTGAAGGAGTATTGGTGTGCGTTCTGTTTGAAGGCCTTGTAGGATTCCGCTGTAAAACCATCTGGTTCTGGGCTTTTCTTAGAAGGGAGGTCTCTTATTGCTGTTTCTATTTCAATGCTTGATGTGGGCATGTTAAGATGGTTTAACTCATCTGGGTTTAGTTTCGGCATGTCAATATTTGCTAGGAAAACATCCATTTCTGCCAAGTTCTCAAACTTATTAGCATAAAGGTTTGAGAAGTATTTCCTTATAATGTTCTGAATCTTAGTTGTTTCTGTGGTGATATTTCCATTCTCATCTTTGAGTTTATTTATCTGGGTGTGTTCTCTTCTTTTTCTGGTAAGATTTGCTAAGGTTCTGTCTATTTTGTTAATTTTTTCGAAGAACCAACTCTTTGCTTTGTTGATTCTTTCTATAGTTTTTTTTTATTCAAATTCATTTAACTCTGCTTTAATTTTAATTATTTCTTTCTGTCTACTGGATTGGGGTTTATCTTGCTGCTCTTTTTCAAGGAGGCTCAGCTGACTCATTAAATTGTTGGTATCTGTTCTCTCCAATTTGTTGATGTAGGAACTCAGAGCTATAAACTTGCCTCTGAGTACTGCCTTTGCTGTTTCCCAGAGGAGCTGGTAGTTTGTGTGTTCAATTTTTTTGAATATCGTGAACACTTGAATTTCATTTCTAATCTCTTCCATGACCCACTGGTGGTTCAAAAGTGTGTTGCTCAGCTTCCATGTGTTACAGGACTTTCTTTTGTGGCTTTTCGTGTTGAATTCTAATTTTATTCCCTTCTGGTCTGAGAGAATGCAAGATATAATTTCAATGTTTCTGAATTTGGACAAGTTTGCTTTGTGACCTAACATGTGTTCTATTTTAGAAAATGTTCCATGTGCTGCTGAAAAAAACATGTATTCTGATAATGTTGGGTAAAGTATTCAGTAGATGTCTGTTAACTCTAGTTGATGTATGCAGATGTTTCGGTGTGTGTTTTCTCTGTTGAGTTTTTCTATCTAATGGGGAAAGTGGTGTGTTAAAGTCCCCCACAATTAGTGTCTTTGGAACTATATGAGATTTGAGAGAAAATAGTGTTTCTTGGATTAATTTGTGTGCTCTGTTGTTTGGTGAATAGAGTTTTAGAATGGTAATATCCTCCTGAAGGAGAGATCCCTTAGTTAGTATGTAGCGACTTTCTTTATCTCTTCTCACGAATTTTAATTTGAAGTCTATTTTATCTGATATTAGGATTGCAATGCCTGCCTGTTTATGGGCCCGTTTGCTTGGTAGATTTTGTTCCAGCCTTTCACAATCAAAATGTGTTTGTTTTTATTGGCAAGTTGTGACTCCTGAAGGCAACAGATAAAAAGATCTTGCTTTTTAATCCAGCTAGACAGTCTATGTCGTTTAATTGGAGAGTTAAGCTTGTTAATGTTAAGAGATAGGACTGTGAGGTATTTGGGGGTTCCTGCCATTTTATCCACCTTCTTGGGGGCTGCCACAACTGGGGTCTTCCTATGGTTCTTGGATTCTCAATTTGGGTGCGTTTTCTTGGCATTTATTGTGGTCTTGTTGGTTTTCAAAGTGTATGACATCTTGAAGTAACTTTTGTAGGGCTGGTTTGGTGGAGATATATTGTTTCAATTTTTCTTTGCTATGGAAGGTTTTCATTTGACCTTCGGTTATGAAGGAGAGTTTAGCTGGGTACAGTATTCTTGGTTGATAGTTGTTTGTCTTTAGGGAATGGCATACATCATTCCAGGCTCTTCTTGCTTTAATTGTCTTTGCTGAGAAATCTGAGGTGATTCTAACTGGTTTCCCTTTATAGGTGATTGATCGTTTCTCCTTGACAGCTTGAAGGATCTTTTTCTTGGTCTGAATTGATCCTGTGTGGATTATAATGTGACAATAGGATGTCCTGTTCTGGTCTGGTCTATTTGGAATTCTAAAAGCTTCTGAATAAGCCTATCTTTTTGCATGTTTGGGAAGCTCTATGCTAGGATCCTGTTAAACAAATTTCCTAGACCATTAACTTCTGTCTCTATGTGTTCCTCTAAACCCATTATCCTCAGATTCGGCCTTCTGATGGTGTGTGTTGATTAGATCTATCATATTTCTTGGAGTTGTCTTGGATGGTTGTATGTTCTTTCTCTATAATATCCAGGCTGTCTTCAATCCCCAAGATTTGATCTTCCTCATGTTCTAACCTGCTATGAAGCCTTTCTACTTTGTTTTTTATTTCTTTTTCTTCTAGTTGGTTGGCTTTGATGACTTCAAATTCTTTGTTGAAGCTTTGTTTTAGATCTTTCTTTTTATGAACTTCCTTACTTAATTTGGTGTTCAGTGTTTATTCTTAAATCACTTAGTTGATTGGTTATGGTTTCCTTGGACTCCCATTCCTTCTGTTGGACTCCACTGAGCATTCCCTTTGTGGTCTCGCTGATTTCTTTCAGCTCTCTCTTTATGTATTCCATGAATGCCTCCATTGATCTTTGTCTATTCTCATCCTGATCTCTCAGTTCCTGTAGTTGTCTTTGATTAGCATCCTCACGTTCACGCATTTCCTGTATTTTTCTTTGAGTGTTCTCAGCCTGTTCACATCATTCCTTACTTTCTCTTTGTCTGTTCAGCCAACTCATGCAAGCCCTGTCTATCTCTTTGACTGATCTCAGCCTACTCACACAATTCCTTTATTTCTCTTTGAGTGTTCTCAATCTGCTCACGAAATTCCTGCATCAATCTTTGAGTAGCTTCCTCACGCTCATGAGACTCCTGTATTGATTTTTGGTTTGCCTCCTCTCTCTCGCTATAATGCTCACACTGAGACCTTTGCAGATTTTCACTGTTTTCATTTACCCTGTTTACCTGTAATGTTTGTAGAGCTTTTTGGGAACTCTTCTCTGGATTATCCATTATCTGTTCTGTACCCTGATTGTCATAAATAGGAGTTGAGATCCCCAGGCTTGCCATTTTTCTTGTTTTTCTGGCTTATTCTGCCCATTTGGGATGAGAATAACATAAGTTTTGTAGAACACTATTTTAAGGTAAGCATCAACCAAAGTCCATAGTTGCACAGTCAAAAGTCTGCAGATACAATCTGGTTCAAGAGATACAATCTATTTAACATCAAACAACTATGTCTTAATTGCCTAAGAAGAGCAAAGGAGAATTTGGCAACCAGATATTATTAGGTTTAGGGAAAACTTGGGGAAAATAGGATTAGATGGAGGTGGTAAGGTGAGGGAGAGTGGAATTAACCATGTCCTAATCTCAAAAAGGGAAATGAATTGTACAGAATGATAGCAGAAATAGAAAAATGAAAGAAAAAAGAGAGAAGAAAAATGGAAAAAAATTAAAATTAAAAAGTGAAACCCTAAAAAACTGCACGTTTGAAGGAGTTGTATTCAGAGAAGAATGGGTATGAAATGAGAGGAGGGGAGAGATAGAAAGGAGACATGAAAAACAAGAAAAATAAAAATGTCTTAACATATTATATGAGTATAAAGAGGTAATACTGCTATTAAGGAATTTAAGTCTAAGAGGTTTTGAACTGAGTAATAAATTTCTGGATTAGGTGTGTTCACAATGGAGGATAAGATGTAGTAATCGACGACGGGTATATTTGAGGGTGAGAAGAACAGCAATTAAGTCACACAGAAAAGAATGAAAAAGAAGTGAAAAGAATGAGAAAAGAAAAAGAAAAGAAAAAAGGATCAAAAGTTTAGTAGATATAAAAACACACACACACACATATACACCTAAAATAAAAATAATATGAGGAAGAAAAGAAAAAATAATAGAAAAAAAATTTCAAAATTAAAAAAATTAGAAATAAGGTAAAAAAAAAATGAAAGTTTTTTTTTTTTTTATTTTTGGCGGGCGTGGGGGGGGGGGATGGTAGGATTCTGTATCTCCCTTGTGTCTGAAACCAGTCTCTTGGAGGAGTCTCTGGTCTGCTTGTGGTGTTTGCTTTTCCTGTGGCTTGATTTGTTACTTAAGTCAGTTTGTTTGGGAAAGCAGAAAAATGCTCTGTTTTACCCAGGATTTTGTGATCCTCCTCCCAGACTAGTTCAGTGGGAGAGGGATCTGTTTTGAGTATTGCAAAAGACGGAGATGGCTATTTCCTCTAGTTTGGAGATGATGACATGAGGCTGGGTTCTGGGTCGAGTTGAGGCCTTTCAGCAAAGTGTAGCTTTTCTCTGAGGAGCTAGCTTCTGAGACACCCACAGAGCTCAGCTAGGAGCCTTTCTGAGGGTTTCATTTAACTGAATTTCAATTGATTGTCAAGGCACTAAAGGGAGGGGCAGACTCTGGCTCTGTTTGCCCAGTGAAGAAAGCCACTCTTGGGGGCAGATTTTCCTCTGCCTGGGGTATGTGACTTCTTCCTGGGTTGAATTGAGCCTGGAAGGTCTGGGCAGGTTCCTGTGACCTGCTAAATGACTGTTTTGTTTTCTCCCATGGCCTGAGTAGGAGCTGGCAGCTCAGATGAGCCTTTGTCAATATCAAAGATGGAGATCTACGGTAGCCAGGAGGGGAGTGTGTGCCTTCCTTCCTCTGCTCCCTGAGAAGGAGTGAGGATGTCAGTCTTCTACTCACACCGCTGCAGTCTTGGTTCCTGGCTAGTCTCTGGTCTGCAATCTGCAGGGTGAAAATATCTGCTCCTTATCAGTTCTTGCTGGTGATAAGTAGAATCCACTATCCCACTGCAGCTGGTGCCTTTGTCCCAGACTCCCTGTGTTGTAGGTATAGCAGCTATGGCTGCCACCGCCGCTGCCACCACTTGTGCTGCCACCAAGTCCAGCAGCAAGTGTTCAGATCTGTCTCTTTGCCTAGATTTTCCCTCTCTAGCCACACTCTCTGTACTGTGATGGCACACTGGGTATAATTATCTGACCTAGGACTGTTCACAGGAACTGCTTTCTATGGGAAAGCTTGTTTAGCCTCCAGCTTCTCCTCCACCATCTTCTTCCAGATCCTCCGTGTTATTTGTTTTTGTCTTTTGTTAATAAAAATTCATCATTGAGGTGATGTACGGAGGGGTCACAGTTACACAAGTCAGGTATTTTGAACAGTGATGCTTTCTGTTTTTTGTTCATTTTAGTTTTGCAGTTTGGTTTCACTGTGGTATTTCACAATGTATATATTTACTTTAAACAGATGATCCAACTCAGATGTCCTCTATTCCCTTATCTATACCTTCTCAACACCTTTCCATTAGTTTCTTTATGCACTCTTTATAAATATACACAAGGGACATCAATATTATTCAATATTTGTCTTTCTCATTGCCTGTAGTACTTCCTCCTTGTATCCCCATACACACATACTATTAAAAAGTCGGTTTAAGAATAATATTAAGGAGAGTTCCTGGAAGATGGCGGAGGAGAAGCTGGAATCTAAACAAGCTCTTGCATAGAAAGCAGTTTTAGAGTTCCAGTGAACAGTCCTAAGCCAGAGAGTCACACCAAGTGTGCCATCACAGGACAGAGAGTTAGACGAGAGGGAAGCCAAGGCAAAAAGACATATCTGAGCGCTCGCCAGCACCCGCTGCGGCGGCGGCGGGAGGGTCACAAGCGGTGGAGACTGCAGCAGGGGCCATGCCTGAGCACTCACACAGAGAGTCCGGGATGAAGGAGCCAGACGCAGCAGGCGAGCGGATTCTACCCAACACCAGCAAGAACCAACAAGGAGCAGACATCTTCATCCTGCAGCTTGCAGACCAGAGACGACCTAGGATCCAAGACTCAGCGTGAGTAGAAGCCCGACATCCTCAAACCTTCTCAGGGAGCAGAGGAGGGAAGGCCGCTCCTCCCCCCCAGCACCGGTGATCTCCATCTTGGATAACGAAAAAGCTCGGAGGAGCTGCCAGCCCCAACCCAGGCCTTGGAATAAAACGAGTCATTTAGCAGGTCACAAGAACTGAACAGCGAAGTGACCTGCTAGACTCGGCTCCTTCCAGGGAAAAGTCACCCAGCTCTGGCGCCAGCCTTTGGAGTGGCTTTCCTCACTGGGTAACCAGAGCCAGAGGCTGCCACTCCCTCTAGCAGCCTCAACAATCAATTGAAAAAAACAGAATCCCTGAGAACGGCTCCAGGCTGGGCTCTGTGAGATTTTTTTTTAGCACAAAACAGCCCCAGGAAAAAGCTACTGATTGTTGAAAGGCCTCAACTCTACCCAGAACCTAGCCTCACCACTGCATCCCCTTCTTTTGTGATTCTCAAAGCAGATCACCCTCCCAGTAAACTAATCTGGGAGGGGGATCTCAAAAATCTTGGGTAAAGCGGAGCATTTTTCTGCCTGTTCGAACAAACTGACTTAAGAAACCAATCAAGCCACAGGACCTCAAGCTGACCAGAGACTCCAACAAGAGACTGGTTACAGACAAAAGGGAGATACAGGATTCTTCCCACCCCTCCCCCCCCCAAAAAAATCAAAGAACATTTTTTTTCTTTCTTCCTCTTCTTTTTTTTCTTTTTTTTCTCTTTTTTTGGTACCTTATATATGTACATATATATATATATATATATATATATATATAAATTTCTTTTCCTTTTCTAAAAATTTTATTAATCTTTAATTTTTGCCTTTTTTGAAAAAATAATTGTTTTCCAGTAACTTTTTTTTTCCTGTTATTATTTTTATTTTAGGAATACATGAATGTGTGTTTTTCTTTCTTTTCTTGTCTTCTTTCTCTTTTTCTTTCTTTTTTAACTATCTTTTTGTTTTTTTTTGTCTAGCTCTACTGAACTTCTGATCTTTTTTTCTCTCCCTTTCTAATATTTTTCATCTTTTCCTCTCTTTTGATCTTCTGTATGTGACTTAACTCTTGTCCTGCACATCCTCAGATAAACCTGTAGTTAACTAGTAGACCCTATCCACCATTGTGTACACACTTAATCCACAAATTTATTACTCAATTCAAAACCACTGAGACTTAAATTCCTTAATAGCAGTACTACCTCTTTATACCTATATAATATTTTATGCACTTTTTTAAGTTTTTCACTTCTCCTCTATGTCCCTACCCTTCTATTAATATACTCACATTCCTCCCTAAATAGATGGTCTTTTAATCTCCATAATAATATTAATTTTTACGTTTCTATTTTTTTCTGGTCTCTTTTCATTTCCCTTTCCCTTTCTGCTTTTTTTCTCTCTCTCTGCATGCATCCTACCCAACCGATTCCATGCATTGGAATTAGGACATAGTCAACTCTCCCTGTGCCTCCCCACACCAATCTATTCCTATTTTTTACCCACATCTCTCCCTAACCCTAATAATTTCTGGTTTTCCAAATTCTCTGCGGTTCGAAGCCCATTAACATATAGTTGTTTGATGTTGAATAGATGTATCTGTTGAACTAGATTGTATCTGTAGACTATTGACTGTACAAAAGCAAACTTTGATTGATGGTTGCCTTAAGATAGTGTTCTAGCAGAAAACTGGTGCTATTTTCATCTCAAATGGGCAGAGTAAGCCAGAAAAACACAAGAAAAATGGCAAATCCGGATATTTCAAATCCCAGTTTGACAATCAGCGGTCAGAACAGATAATGAATAATCCAGAGAGGAGTTCCCAAATAACTCTACAAACACAGATGGCAACAATGATAAATGAGAAGTTTGACAGCCTAAAAAGGACTCTGTATGAGCATGAAAGGGAGAGAAAGGAGGCATCCCAAAAGCTTATACAGGAATATTATAAGCATGAGGAAGCTTCTCAAAAACTGATACAGGATTTGTGTGAACAACTTGAGAATACAAAAAGAGAAAGGGAGGAATGGCGTGAGTAGGCTGAGAACACTCAAAGAGAACTGCAGGAATCCCTCAGAGGGGAGGAAGCTAATCAAGAGTAATACAGGAATTGAGAGACCAGGTAGAGAACACACAAAGATCACTAAAGGCATTCATGGAATCCACTAACAAAGAGCTGAAGGAAGTCAGGGAGACCACAAAGGGAATGCTGAATGGAACCCAACAGAAGGAATGGGAGTGCAAAGAAACCATAACCAATCAACTACGTGATCTGAGAACAAACACTGAACACCAAATTAAGGAAGTAAAGAAATTCATACAAGACCTAAAACAGAGCTTCAACAAAGAACTTGAAGCCATCAAAGCTGACCAATTAGAAGGAAAAGAGATGAAAAACAAAGTAGAGAGTCTTGACAGCAGGTTAGACCATGCAGAAGATCGAATCTCAGGGATTGAAGACAGCCTAGATATTATAGAGAAAGAACATACAACCATCCAAGACAAGTCCAAGAAATATGATAGATCTATCCAACAACTGGAAGACACCATCAGAAGGCCTAATCTAAGGATAATGTGTGTAGAGGAGCACCTAGAAACAGAAGTTAATGGTCTAGGAAATTTGTTTAACAGGATCCTAGCAGAGAACTTCCCAAACATAAAAAAAGATAGGCTTATTCAGATACAAGAAGCTTTTAGAACCCCAAATAGACCAGACCAGAAGAGGACATCACACTGTCACATTATAATCCACATAGGATCAACTCAGACCAAGGAAAAGATCCTTAAAGGTGTCAAGGAGAAAAGGGTAATCACCTATAAAGGGAAACCAAACAGAATCACCTCAGATTTCTCAGCAGAGACAATCAAAGCAAGAAGAGCCTGGAATGAAGCATGCCATGCCCTAAAAACAAACAATTATCAACCAAGAATACTGTACCCAGCTAAACTCTCCTTCATAACTGAAGGCCAAATAAAAACCTTCCATAGCAAAGAAAAATTGAAACAATACATCTCCACCAAACCAGTCCTACAAAAGATTCTTAAAGATGTCCTACACATAGAAAACCAACAAGACCGCAATAAAGGCCAAGAAACTGCATCCAAACTGAGAATCCAAGAATCATAGGAAGAACCCAGTTTTTACAGGACCAAGAAATTGGATAACATGGCAGGAACTCCCAAAGACCTCTCAGTCCTATCTCTTAATGTTAGTGGACTGAACTCTCCAATTAAGCGACATAGACTGTCTAGTTGGATTAAAAAACAAGACCCTTCTATCTGCTGCCTTCAGGAGTCACATCTTGCCTGTAAAAACAAACAAGTTTTCAATGTTAAAGGCTGGAACAAAATCTACCAAGCAAACGGCCCCCATAAACAGGCGGGAGTTGCAATCCTAATATCAGATAAATTGACTTCAAATTAAAATTCGTGAGAAGAGATAAAGAAGGTTGCTACATACTGATAAAAGGATCTCTCCTTCAGGAGGATATTACAATTCTAAATATCTCTTCGACAAACAATGGAGCACCCAAATTTATCAAATAAACTCTACTTTCCCTCAAATCCCATATAGATCCAAAGACATTAATTGTTGGGGATTTTAACACACCACTCTCCCCACTAGATAGATCAACTCGGCAAAAATTCAACAGAGAAACTGTAGATCTAAACAGCTGCATAAATAAACTAGACTTAACCGACATCTACCGAACATTTCGCCCAGCAGCATAAGAATACACGTTTTTCTCAACAGCACATGGAACGTTTTCCAAAAGAGACCACATTTTAGGCCACAAAGCAAACTTGTCTAAATTCAGAAACATTGAAGTTATACCTTGCATCCTCTCTGACAACAAGGTAATAAAATTAGAACTCAACACCAAAAGCTATCAAAGAAAGTCCGGCATCAAATGGAGGCTGAACAACACACTGCTGAATCATGAGTGGGTCATGGAAGCGATTAGAAAGGAAATTCAAATGTTCATGCTATTCAACAAAAATGAACACACAAATTACCAGCTCCTCTGGGACACAGCAAAGGCAGTACTCAGAGGCAAGTTTATAGCTCTGAGCTCCTACATCAACAAATTGGAGAGATCTGAAACTAACAATTTAATGACGCATCTAAACCTCCTTGAAAAAGAGCAGCAAGATAAACCCTAATCCAGTAGACCGAAAGAAATAATCAAAATTAAATCAGAATTAAATGAATTAGAATTCAAAAAAAAACTATAGACAGAATCAACAAAACAAAGAGTTGGTTCTTCGAAAAACTTAACAAAATTGACAGACCCTTAGCAAATCTTATCAGAAAAAGAAGATCTTTACTAGCCATACAACGGACAAGGGTCTCATATCTAAAATATACTTGCAACTCAAAAACTTAAACCCCCCAACAACAAATCCTCAAAGAAACAACTGCCCAATACATAAGTGGGCAAAAGATTTAAAGAGAAAGTTCTCTGAAGAAGAAAGAAGGATGGCCAATAAACACATGAAGAAATGTTCAACACCCCTAGCCATAAAAGAAATGCAAATCAAAACAACACTGAGATATCACCTCACGCAAGTTAGAACGGCAAAATCAAGAACTCTAACAACAACAGATGCTGGAGGGGATGTGGACAGAAAGGAACCTTATTTCATTGTTGGTGGGAATGTAAACTTGTTCAACCACTTTGGAAAACAGTATGGAGCTTCCTCAAAAGACTTCACATAGAACTCTCCTATGACCTAGCAATCCCACTTTTGGGCATTTACCCAAATGTTTACAAACAAGACCACACTAAAGCTACCAGCACAACTATGTTTATTGCAGCATTATTTACCATAGCTATGATCTGGAACCAACCCAGATGCCCCTCAGTAGATGAATGGATCAAGAAAATGTGGTTTATATACACAATGGAATTCTATGCCTCCATCAGAAAGAATGACATTGCCCCATTTGTTAGGAAATGGAAAAACTTGGAAAAAATTATATTAAGTGAAGTAAGCCAGGCCCAAAGAAACATAGGTCCCATGGTTTCCCTTATTTGCAATATCTAGTATATCTATGAGTCAAGCTGAAAAGGTCAGATAATGTGATGTCAGGAAAATGAACCCTTAGATATGTATCTTAATGTTTTTTTCTTTCATGCATGTGTTTCTAATGCACTTATAAGATTATTTTTGGGTTGCTTTGTGTGTCCCTCCCCCACAGTATAAGCCCTGCTTTCACTATATTTGGTGTCAGTATAACTTGAGGATGAGATTGGGAAAAACCAGTTTAAAGATAAAGGTGGTCCTGTTGCAACAATGAGAAGTACAAGTTATCATGTTCAAAACGAGCTTTACAACGTTGGTGCGGGGGGGTGGGAGGGAGGGGAAGGAGAATGATTGGGATTGGGGGGAGGGGGAGGCTGGGAACGGATGTGAAGGGTAAACCAAAGGAGGAGGCTGTAATGCTTTGTAAGAAATGTACGCATTATGCTGCCCATGTAATTGTAACCCCTCTGTACAGTATCTTCACAAATAAAATAAATTAAAAAAAAAAAAGAAATACAAAGATGACCCATTGCAACAATGATATTCACAAGATACTCTGTCTAAAATGAACTTTACAACTTGGGGGTGGGGGAGAGGAGGGAAGGGATACTGTGAGAACAACAATGGAGTGGGGAACATGTTCAACAAGAAATGTACCTTACTCATGTAGCTGTAGCCCCTCTGTACAGCATATTAACAGTAAAATAAATATTAACAAAATTAAAAAAAAGAATTATATTAAACATATTGCATATGTAGGTATGCATTTGAATTTTTTTGTGAAAATACTGTAGAAAGGGGTTACAATTACATGAGCACGGTAAGGAGTCCATTTCTTATCAAGCATTGTTGCTGCGTCTTTTGTATCCTATTCCTATCCCTTCCCATATTCACCCGCTCTCCCCTACCCTCCTCTCCCACAGCACCAAAGATGTAAAGTTCATTTTTCGACATAATGTCTTATACCTCTCATTTTTTCAGTGGGTCCACCGGTATCCCTATTTAAACAAACTGTTTTTTTCCCATCCCCTCCACAAACTACACCAACATCAAATACACTGAAAACAAGGGTTATACTGTGGGGGAAGGACACACAAAGCAATAAAGAACTTATAAATGTGTTAGAAACAATAGCAATAATGAAAAACACTTTGAATACTTATTGGAGTTCATTTCGCCTAACATCAATTCTCTGAGTGTTTCTTCTTGTCTCAGACAGGCTAGTTATTGCAAATAAGACAAACAATGGGATCTACGTTTCTTTGGACCTGCCTTACTTTACTTATTATAAATTTTTCCAAGTCTTTCCATTTCCTAACAAATGGGGCAATGTCATTCTTTCTGATGGAGGCATTTTCTTGACCCATTCGCCTACTGAGGGGCATCTGGATTGGTTCCATATCTTAGTTATGGTAAATAATGCTGCAATAAACATCGCTGTGCTGGTAGCGTTAGTTTGGTATTCTTTGTGATCATTTAGGTATCTGCCCAAAGTGGGATTGCTGGGTCATAGGGAAGTTCTATATGCAGTCTTTTGAGAAACCTCCATACTATTCTCACTCTCACCAACAATGCAGTTAGGTTCCCTTCTGTCCACATCCCCTCCAGGATCTGCACTTATTAGAGAACTTCTTTATAGCCATTCTAATTGGGGTCAGGTGATATCTCAATGGTGTTTCGGTTTGCATTTCTTTTATGGCTAGGGAAGTTGAGCATTTCTTCCTGTGTCTATTGGCCATGACCAACAGGCATGTGAATATTTTTAAGATTCAATTACTTAGAAGAGCAAAAACACATAACTGTTGCACATATAAACCTAACTTATTTGAAGTAAGAAGTTGATAGCCATTTGTAGACTTTTGACAATAAATGAAAAGTGTCTTTCTTGTTTATAGCTGAATAAATGTACACTATGTATGTATGCCTCATTTTCATTTTTTGGTTTAATTGTCCTTAAGCAGTTGAATAAAACACTTGCTATTTAATAAATCAGTTAATGAATACAATGTAGTCAATATTCTCATAATCTTTCCTTTATGACCCTTCTCTCTTATTCACTTTGCAAGTTATACATTGAATTCCTGACTGAATTCACAACCCTTTTCTTCTCTTCATTTCTTCACCAATTTCCCCAGAACCCTACTTAACCCCTCTTAAGTATCCACTTCCTGGTATTTTGAAAATCTAATTTCCAATCTCCTGTAAATGTAGTCTTTAGTTTTTTCATTTCATCCTCCTGCCAACCAGGATGAGAATTACCACAAAACCATAATACCGACAAGGAAGTTGAGTTGTGATTCTTTGCATTCAAGTGACCAAGACAAGCAGAGATAGCCTAATCAGGAAATGTCCAACTCCTCAAGTTGTGTCAGAGGTATGGTCTCCAGGATATATACCTTACATTCAGTAATAAAAATCTGCTCATTCAAATAACAACTATACATGGATTGCCTGTAATTTTGTGAAATATTCTAGAGTACTCAATCATTTCCACTGTTTAAAAACTTCACATTCACCTCTGCTAACTGTATAGATTGCAGTTTCCTGAGACAAGTTGTCTGTTTTTGTATCTCACTAACACTAGGCTCAGACATATTTCAAAACCCTTGGGCCCTGGTTTCTTCTATTTGATGAGAGACACACCATATGCCTCTGCAACCTGGATATTGATAGTTCTGAAATCATATTATTGTTAGCAGAAGGAATAAGATACAAGATATAAATTACCTGAAGGTCTAAGCCCCATTTTTTTATCTACTCATCTAGTGTTTCTAGACTCCTTCCAGTTTGGCTATTAGGAGTAGTGCAGCAATACAAATAGGCACCTCTATTCTATCATTACATAAATTCTTTCACATGCATGGTTAGTATTGCTGGATCCTCTAGGACTTCTATTTTTTTGATATTTGAGGGACTTCAATGCCAGTTTTTTCCCCTAGTGGTTACACTAAATTATACTCAAACAAATAGGAACCTTATTGTTCCTTTTCCTGCCATCCTCACTAGCAGTTGTTCTTGTTTACTTGCTGATTGTCACCCTGACTGGAATGAGATGAAATGACAATGTCCTTTTGATTTCCATTTTCTTATGGCCAGGAATGCTGAGCACTGCTTCATCTACTTTGTACTCATTTGTACTTCTTTTGGAGCTCAGTTCTCTTGTCTCTTCCATTCTTTTGCCGGTTCATTAATTGGATGATTGGTTCTTTGAGAGTTTAGCTATTTGTGCTCTCTTTGTATCTAGGTTATCAGATATGCAACAGGCAAAGATGTTGTCCCATCCTGCAGTCTGTTAGGCCATGTTTTAATCCTACATTTAGTGGAATCTGTAATAACATTCAAATAATTAAAGTCCTTATACTGTTACTGAACACCTAAATGCTGGAGAATTTTTATGATACAAAAATCTGTGCAAACTTTCTGTTGCAGATATCGTTTTTTAAAATTTACTTTGCCTTAATGGTAGGTTCTTTCCTCTTTTTTTAAAACCAGTTTTGTGCTTGGTGAATTTCCTTGCTCATAACTAGCTCTCCAAGTCTTAACCCATGCCTCCTACTCATATTTTTGCTGGATAATTGGAACTAAAGTCTTGTAGGCTTTTCTATCTCAGCATCCTCTATTCCTTGATCCTCACATGTCAGTTTCATGAGTATCTAGACTTAGAGGCAAAAGCCACTGTTAAGTATCTGTTTCTTTCTTTCATGTGTGTTGCAGTGCAAAATAAGTTTAATTTTCAAATGCTCAGTTTCATAAAAACATGTCTACTTCTATTTGGACCAATATGTATTGAAAGAGAAAGAAGAAGATACTAAGCACAATCCTGGTTCACCATGGCTGTGAACATTCTTTTCACGAATCTAGCAGTACATTATTTGTGTATATATGTAAGTGTGTATGCTTATATATATGGATATATATCTATATAAACATAAATATATACACACATCCATACAAAAACTCAGAAACACACACATATAAAGAAACAGACAAAAGATTGATAGATAGACAGTAGATATAGATAGATAGAAAGATAGAAACATAGATAGATAGATAGAGAGATGATAGATAGATAGATAGATAGATAGATAGATAGATAGATAGATAGATAGATAGATAGATAGATAGATGAAGAATTTTGAGGCAAGGCATTAGTATGCAGCCTGAGTTGCTGTCAAACTAGGGAAATTCTTGTCTTACCTCGTAAGTTATAATGTATAAGTTTCTCAAACAAACTTGGCTTACTAAAGTTATTTAAAATGAGTTCTCTGTTGTCCTCAAATCAAATGAAGTGGAATATTTAGTAAAAAAATTTAAAGTGAGAAATACCTACACAGCCCCATCACAAAAATCTCATTTATTGCATCTATGAGCATTTATTAATAGTGTACCTCTTGCACAACTATTCACACTTACTACAACTGGTATACATGGGCATACATCACAGTTAAATATCCAATATGAGGGACTGAACTCATTCTCTGGGTGCTATTCCTGAGCTTCTTTTCCCATGTTTACTGCTCTATGACTTGAGCCACATCACAAATTCCATTTCCCAAATTTTGATGATTACTTGTTGATAAGTTCGCCTGGGATATTTTGTCCTGGCTGCCTTTAAAGCTCAATGCTCAGATATCAGGTTTACAGGCATGAACCACCTGTGATCAACAGCTTTAGATATATTTTATTTACATGTATTGTTTTTTCTGGTACTTAGTAAGCGTTTTTGTTTGTGTTAATGCTGATCCTGAGGCTTGAACTAAAGGCCTTTGTGTTATTCTGAACTTTTTTGCTCAAGATGAGCAATCTAGCACTTGAGCCTCATTTCCTCCTCAGGCGTTTTCGTGATGAGTTAAAAAATTTATCTCAATAACCTCCCTATTTCAGGCTCACTTCGAACCCTCAGAATCAGAACTCAGCCTCCAGATTAGATAGGAGGACAGGTCTGAACCACAGGTGTCTGGACAAATACTATGTCCTGAGGCTTCCTTGAATAATTCACAATGAGCAGCATTTGTTTTCCATTTTGTGGGTTACATATTTGGATTTTATAAGGGAGGAAGAAGCTGAATAAAAGAATCAGGAATCCTTGCTGAGGGTGCTGATATGTCAGAGAAACTATTCACATCAAGGTGAACTGTGTTTTTAGTTTTTGAATGAACTAAATTCCTTTCTATTTACTCCCCTTCTTTGTAGACATTTTCATTTATTCGTTTTTCAGTCCCGAATAATTTAATAATCTTATTGATATCCCTCCTTTGGAAATGGATCTCACCACCTCCTTTGTGTTTATGTTTAAGGCCCTGATATGGGCCTTGTGACCTGTTCCCTCATGGCTTCTTCTGAGATGAGCTTAGTCAGAAGGGGCAAAACTTGTGCAAAAGATCTGATAAGTTTACAGGTGTTATGAAGGAGTCTGGGTGAATTCAATTAACTGGATGAGTTTGTATTGATTTGTACATAGCATTGATTTTTATATTTCAAATTATGTAAATGTAATCTTACAGCTAACCCCAAAGCAATATATTTGTGTGTTTATATCAAACTCAAGAATAGTAATTGGTATGGCTGTTAATTCAAATAAAGAAAGAAGATTTTTTCCCTCAGATCATCACTCTTTATTGAGCATTTATAGTGTACTAGACACAATATAACATACAGAAAATATTGTCCCTGCTCTGGAAGAACTTACAGGAAAGACTTAAAAGCAAAAATGACAAACAGCCCATTCAGGATAGAATTTATAGGAGATACAAAATCGCATCAACTAAGGAGACATGTGCCGCAGTAGAGGATGTTGGAAATAGTTTGTGGGAGGCAGGAAAAGGAAGCAAGTGTTTTTAGACTGTGAGTAGAGCCAGAAAGTTCATGTGGCCTTTTCCCAAGTACATGGCCATCAATGAGGAATGGTTGGTGACAAGACAGAAGGCTACAAAAAGGAAGATAATCCCATGCACCTGACAAACAGAATGACCAAAATTGAAGGCAAACTGTATCAAGAAATTCTCAAAAGCCAAAACTGTCTTGGAAGCACAGAAGTAAAGTTAATATGCACTGTCATGATTGGCCAAGAACATTGTGGGTTCTTAATTTAGAAAATGACTGACTGATACTAAAATGTTAACCTGAATATATTACTTTTCCAATCAATTTTCCCTGCTTCAAAGGGAAAATAATGTTTTTGAGTTGGGGCGAAGAGTTGGAATATGGGAGGTTGCCAGTAGTTAGATTTTTCTTTTTATGTATTTCTGTTATGTTTATGTTATGTTTTGTAGTTATGATAAACTTTGCACTTTAACTTGGTAAAAGTCCAATGTCATCCAAAAGGGATTAAGGAGCAACTTTTTAATAATGTACAATTTCTTTAGAGGAGATTCAAAACTAAAAGATTGTTTATATAAAAAGTTGTAGAAAAAGTAGTTGAAAAAATCTATTCAAAAAAATTTTTATTCCACTTACATGAACTTAATATATGTGTTCTTAACAATTATGCTTGGATTGTTCATGAAAATTTCAAAAAACATTAAACAAAGCTAGCCATCAGCTCAAGTTATTTCCCTGTTCACTACTTTTTTTAAGAGTATTTGTATTTGAGGCACGTATCAGAAAAGAAAAAAAAATTACAAAAGCAAAAAACAAATTCCAAAAACCAATTCAATACATAGGGTTTTTTGTTTAATGCTCTGCTTGATATACATTAGTAATGAATATCAAGGAGTTCATATTTACTGCACTTTTATTTCTACATTTGTTCTTAGGTTGGCTAAAACATTTATATACAAATAAAATGTGTAGCAAAAATAATGAGAGCAAACAGCAGTTCACTTTACAAATAATGGAATGTGAGCCATTTTTGCCCTTACCTGGAATTCATTGGGTCAAAACTTTGTCTCAAGAGCAGACCTGGTGCTGAAATCAAAGGTGTGAACACTGAGATCGACTGTTCCACAGAAATACATGATTCCAACATAAAATATCCATGGAATATCTGTGAGGCAGGCTAAGACTCTGTCCCTGGATCTCCCAGCTCACAGGCTCCCACGACTCTGCAGACATGGGGTTTCCTCTAATACAATTTTATTTTTTTACATGTCACCTATATCCTTAATTTACATTGAAATTTTCATAATCAGTGAAAGTATAATTTGATTGCTGCTTAATTTTTGTCATTTTAAAATAATTGTATAATTAGACATTCTAGTAACATGAGATTGTGGGATTCACGTTTTGAAAAAATAGTCTATGGAATTGTGTCTGGTATCAGGAGCTCAATGTGAACATTCTATGATGACCTTGTACCATGATGATGAGATGATGAATGAAATTTTGACTTCTACTCAAACTGTCACTCAGCGCCAATAGGTTCATATTTGTGAACAGTTGGGACATGCTCAGCTGCACGTCCAAAGTCCTGAGAATTTTGAACGCTGCTTTTACACATGAGACTGCTCATTGTTACTTAATCTATATTCCTCATCTTTTAAAAAATTCTGCAATGTTTTACTCATTTTTAATGTGCCACTAAATTCCATTAAATTACTAAGTTTTTATTTAAGGATCTGAGATGAAACTATTTTTTAAAACATTTTTATAGGGCTGAGAAGGTGGCTCAATGGTAGGGTGCTTGCCTCACATACATGAAGCCCTGGGTTTGATTTCTCAATACTACATAAATAAAAATACAGAAGTGGTGCTGTGGCTCAGGTGTTAGAGTGCTAACCTTGAGATGAACAGCTGAGGGACAAAGCCCAGGCCCAGAGTCCATGCCCCACAATTGACAAAAATATATACATATATTTTTTTTTCTATTTAAAATATCATAGTTATTCCAATGTAGTTTTTGTAAACATCTTGGAAGAATAAATATAACAGGGGCCACCCCTTCACTGCCTTTATTAGACAAGGGGACTCGTGATACAATATGTGGCATGAGTAGAGTGTCAAGCTTGAACATAAAAGCCAAGAATTAAAGCACCATGAGTTTAAAGCTAACTACCAACATAAACAAAAGGAAAGGTAAATTTTAGTGATAGAATTTCAAGAAACCGAAATAATGCATTATCTTTTTATTTATATTGATGTCCAAATAGAGAATGTTAGCCATGGAAATCCAGAAATTATTGATGGGTTTTCAGAGTACAGTGAGAAAGAAAGAGCATACTGATATTTTCGGCCCTTTGATTTGGAGGATCCTGGGGAAGTGGTCATAAGGAGTGATGTCATCAGGACAGTGAAGTGGACAGAATGTGTTGAAGGAAAAATAGCTTGTGTGGTTCTCAGTGAGTTAGGGACTGTGGCAGGGACTGGGTCTCTATAAGGTGAAAGGATCCTTCACATTCATCACAGGTGACCACACATAGGAAGGCAGGCACTGGAGAAAGATTATTATAAGGTTTATTAAAGAAGCCATATTGTCCTGGGAGATGGAGCACATGGCATCTGTCCCTATCCAGGTATGAGGTGGGTCTGTGGCAGGAAGTGAGGTAGGTGGGTGCTTAGATGGGTCTGGACAGAGAGAGGGAGGGGGCAGCTCTATGGTGGGAACATCAGGGTTGGGAGGAACTCAGGTCTGGGTGGATCTGAGGACCATAAGAAGGCATAATGCTTACATTCCACAATTGTTGTTTAATAAAATAGTGGTACCAGGCAGGGGGATATGGGTGGAGGTAGTTTCTTCTAGAGTGTCTTCCTGCTGTAAATGGGCAAAGTAGTAAGGAGTTCCTGCTTTATTGCTTGGCCAAATAATGTCTCCAGTTGTCTGTAGTAACAGGATGGCTTTGACTTTTTCCCAGGTGGTGTGCTGGGTGAGGGCTGTTATCCTGTTAAAAGAGACTTTTGGAAAGATCAGACAAAAATCGACAAGGTAACAAGTTAGCAAGGTAACATGTTAAACGTTAACACAAATGGCATAGGAGAACACATATTGGCCATGGGCTGGAAAAGTTCTATTTGGAGAATAAGCCCAGTTGTGGCCCATCACAGAGGAGGAGAAATACTCGGGCAGAAAAGCAGAAAGAGGGTCCCTAAGGTCTTTTGGGCAACCAGTTAGCAGAGAACATAATGGACTGCTTGAAAGTACCAGTCAGAGGCTACTATAAATACAAATAGCAGGGAACAAAGCAAGACTGGAACTTTCTGTCCACTAACAAGTTAGACAGGTATGGACATTAGGTGGACAAGCAACTATTTCTCTTGATCTCCCTGCTCTGATTAATTTTGAAAGGGCAAGCATAAAGTAACTCCATTTAGGAAGTAATCTCCTCTTACTCCTCTACATAGTTTTCCATCATCTGGACTAAATTTGTCCTGGGGTGTCTCAATGTCTGTTGCTGGGATAGGTTGTCCTAGTTGGCATTGACTGGGTTTGAACTCAAGGTCTGGGCACTTTTCCTGAGCCCTTCTGCTCAAGGCTAATGCTCTACCACCTAATAGTTCCTTGGAGGTGAGAGTCTCTTGAGCCATGTCTCCAGCCTGGCTCTTGGTTGAGTAGCTGGGAAATAGTGTTTTAGACAGATTCTTTGTGCCCAGGATGGCTCTGAGCTGAGGCAAAAGGAATCTTTGTCATAAAAGCCCTTTATAATTCCAATTCAAGAAACAAGGAGATCAATGATATAGAGGTTACCTATAACTTGTTAATAATTGACTAACAATTGCTTGTCAGAATTTTGTAGTAAAACCCAGTAGATATTTTAAACTACAATTGATTGACATTCTAAATACTGGCCGTTGCCTGTGGGCAGCCTGTTTAAAGTCATACAACATGTAACTTTTAATAAATGTACAGACCCTTTCTTGGGCTATAGCAGCATATCTTGTTTAACATCTTGGTTTGTAAATGCATTTTTCTGGTTGACTGAGGAGCCTGATCTGCAGTGGTTCCAAAAATGACTGCCCCTGTAGGCCTTTAGACAAATCTCATTAGGGACCTAATCTCAGGTCACAACCACTTTTCCTTAACGGATAAATTAATGTGGCTCGGCCAGCTCAAAAGTGATTGTCATTTAGGACTTTGAGCAGATACAGAGCATTTGGGATTTCAATTATCCCTCACATTTTACAACTTTAGTTTTTATAACCCAGTACCATAGATGACTGGCAAGTCCCTGCCAAGTCAGACAGACATGGGCATTAGGCATGCCTAAAATTTATCTTCCCATGACTTCCAGACTCTGATCAAGCTTTGAAGGTCCACGCAGAAATGACTCCAGGATCTGATACCATTTCTGCCATCCAACGAACAGTGGCTTACTGCCTCTGAATGTTCCAACATTGATGGGGTTCCAGGAATGCCTTTCTCGATGGTGGGATAAATACTTGTTTAGTAGTTTCCTTCATTGCTTGCTGGACTTTAACTCAGGGTTTGAGTAATGTCCCTCAACTGTCCAGATCAAGACCAGCCCTCTGCCACTTGGAACTCCAAACCTACTCCGCTTTTGAGCACTCTGCTGGCATATTGGAGATGTCAATCTCACAGGTACCTTTGTCTGCCCAGCCTGGCTTCACACCAATTTTCAGCTTAATGAGTCTTTACTTATGGCCACAAGTGCTCCAAATAAAAGCAACAACGATGGGCACTGGAAGGAGATTTAAAAGCATGGTCTTACCTTGAACTTATTCCGGGCCAACATTCGACCTGACAAACTTGTCCTCTGTCCTTAATTGTGGGCCTTTTGGAAACTGATATAAAAATCGTATAATGGCCAAGTAGGTTAAAAAATCATTTTGGTAATCCTAATTTTTATTTTCTACTTTGAAATCAACCTTTAGGACAATTTTTCCTTTTAAACTTTCCTTTTTCTGGGAGGCCTGCTACTCCCCACAATGTCACAAATTTCTGACAATAAGGAGGCTATTTTTAAATCTTTTTGAAAAGTCATTTTCTTTTTGCATTAAATTTTTCATTGAAACACTGGGCAACACTCTTTACCTCTTGGCTGAAGGTTTAAACTGGACATTTTTTTTACTACAGTATGAGTTACATTTAGCAAATTAGCACTTTATTTTGATGCAGTAGCTCTGTACCAAGAATCAAGACTTAGTATCTCTTGCCCGTTAGAGGTAAGCCAATTTACATTTTTTTACTCATACACCCCTAATGGTCTAACATGGTGGTGATTAACATTATAGAAACAAATACCTTTTTTTCGATCCAGAAACAAATATCTTAAATAGCTTGTTTTTTATTCTTTTTACCGCAAATTCTCAGGATTTTCATCATGTGTGATTCAGCAAGGCTGGAGTCTAGGCAAGGATGTGGCATCTCCCAGTGTGTATGGACTGTCACATCTCTTGCTGGTTACCTGCAAAATTCTATATGCACTAGTTAAAGACCACTGGTGAAAGACCACACTGGCTTTTGCAGGCTGGTGTCACTGGTTTAGGCAGCTGTGACAACTTTGTTCTGTTACATGGGTATTTCCCATGCATAGGAGCAAACTGCATCTTGACGCACTGTGGTCCCTTGATTATAAAGGGAGTTGATCAGTGTACAGGGGAGGAAACAGAGAATTAAAACCTTAGGATTAGTTTTCCAGTCATGATCAGAGGTACAATATTTAATCTTAGCATAGATAGACATAAGAAATAACATAAATCACAGCCAACTTAATTACCAATTTCATTGAATTTGGAAAGGAAACCATCTTTTCTAACTCCTTTCCCATGGCCTTTTAAAACTGCCTGCTTTTTTATTTGGCTTATAGTCAGGTCACAAAGCAATTCAGATTGAACGACAGCTTCCACTGACAAAGATTTTTAGCAAGCAGAATACTTGGTAACTTTGGAACCATTACTATTTACATATTTTTCATATACACAGACAGAGATGTTTGTACACAGATTATAGAGCACTCTTAAATGCTAAAATTGGCCATTTAAAGGTTTTGTAATTTTAGCAGTAATACTTTGCCTAATCATGGTAGAAACACATAGTCAGTTCAAAACAAAAAATACTGCCAACAAGAAGAAACTTTTTAGTAAACAGGAGTCAAGACATGAACAGACATATAGCATAATATAGTGTCCCCTATCCTGGACAGGTAAGGGGGGGGATGTTTATAGGACTCAAAAAACATCTAAGGAAATTTATTGTGAAAGCCACCTTCATGCCCCCCCTCTTCACTGGGCTTCCCTCAGAGCACCTGGACCAAT
Organism: Dipodomys merriami; assembly: GCF_024711535.1. NCBI lineage: Eukaryota > Metazoa > Chordata > Mammalia > Rodentia > Heteromyidae > Dipodomys > Dipodomys merriami. The sequence goes on along the minus strand of NW_027206546.1, from coordinate 1,966,949 downwards.
TCTTTCCAACCAGACACCCCTGTTATGTGACATCAGGCAGCCCACAAGGATCATTTTTGCCTTTATTTTACCCTGCCAAATATCTAGCACAGTCCTACCTCTTTCTGCTTATCTCTATAATCACATGGATATCTGTAAGTATTCAAGCTAGCTTTTGTCCATCATTTTTTCCATGAGTCTAGTTTTTTTACTTGCTTGAGAATTAAATTTAGCAAAACCATAACTCATAATTTGTTATAGAACTAGGAATTTCGAACTAGAAAAAACAATATTCTCCTCTTGAGAAATTCACTTTCACCCTCCATAACAGTGAGAAAGCACAGACTCTCCACAATATCCACACTAGTTTTATTACTCAGAAGAACAATAGCATGATTTACAAGTGAAAAATTCACAACAGACTCATCAGTAGTAAATAGAAAACAGCATGTAGTAAAATCATTTTGGCTTTACTCATCCAAACCCAATTGCTTCAGAATCATGTCTTCATTTTTCCACCAAAGAAACTAGAAATGGAACTGTGGTTCTAGTGCTAGAATTTAGCCTTGAGAAAAAGTAGTTAAGGAATGTGGCTAGGCTTTGAGTTCAATCTACAAGACTTGTACCCACACACAAAGAAAATGTATTCCCAAATATGTATTCTTTCTGGTTTTCTGAATGTTTCATAAACTTGGGGATGAAAGATGATGAGACAGATTTTATTCTTGTGCACATTTTGTAATAAACAAAGAGTATTATCTTCCAACAGACCTTCCATTAAAAAATGAACTGGAATAGTAATAGTGTTATAATACATACATAGACCACACATATACTGGAAGACTTTTGGGGAGCAGTGGAGAAATTGATGCTCTCATGTCCTTGGATTAAAGCATGATATTTCTTCCCCATCTATCACTACCAAACCAGTCAGGATGATTTGAGTTCAATCTCAAAAGTCCAGAGCTCCTATTTCTGAGAAGTGTTTATTAAATTTCCTTGAACCTCCATTCCTCAATATAAAAGACACAAGTCAACAATTTTACTATCTTAATTCTTTGTCAAGCTTGGAAGTAATTTATACCCATCCCTTTGGTCCAACCCCTGAATAACATGAAGGGGCATACTCTACACAATGAGAGGATGAGAAATGTTGGCTCAGTGAGTGGTTTCCCCTTACACTAGCTTAATTCTGCCATGAGGGATTTCTCTATAATTTACAGAGTTTTCTGCCAAAGGTTTCCCTATGTTGGGTTTCATTTTTGTGTGAGTGCTCTAATGCTGGCTGAAGGTTCATTTCTTCTGAAAGACGTCCTCTAATGTTCACTCCACAGTCTGTCTTGTCTCTAGGTCTCTGAAATATGTAGAGAAACCTCTGAAACTTCTGGCTAAATATTTGTCTACATTTATTATACTGATATTTTCTCTCCTTATTACGTTCTTGGATGTGCTGAGGACTGACTTCTATTAAAATTACGTATTTGTTAGACCTGTAAGTTTTCTTTTCTCCTATGAGATTCAGTTCTCTGATAAACACTGTGCTACGCTGCCGAAGTGGGATTTTCTACATTGGTATTATTCATACCTTGTCTTGCTTGTCTGTGCTCTGTAAACACTCATCCCTGCATGATTACTAAGTGAAGGACTTTTTTGATACTTGTTTCATTTTCTCCTGTGTGTTTTCCGATGAAAATTTAACTATGACTTCTCAAAAATTTCCACATTTTTTATTCATAAGATTTTTCTCCTGTGTACATTCAATTTGGAACCATGAGTTATGCCTTCTTGCTAAAAGGCTCCACATTTGCTACATTCACAAGGCTTCTATCAGGTTTTTGTTCTATCATGCAAACTTATTTTCCTTCCAGGTGAGACTTTCCATAGTTATCACATTCCTAAGGTTTCTCATGTGGGTGGATTCTCTTATGATTCCTGAGGTATGAACTCCGGATTAAGGACTTTCCACATTTGTTACATTCATAAGGCCTCTCTCCTGTGCGTATTCTCTGATGAAGAGAAAGGTGAAATTTCTGTCTGAAATACTTTCCACATTTGTTACATTCATAAAGTTTCTCTCCTGTGTGTGTTCTTTGATGGACCGTAATCTTAAATACGTGACTTTAATCTTAAATACGTCCCTCATTTGTTACATTCATAGGGTTTCTCTCCTGTGTGTGTTCTCTGATGAACAGTAAGGTTTGACTTACATGTGAAAGATTTTTCACACACATTACATTCATAAGGTTTCTCCCCTGTATGTTTTCTTTGATGGACAGTAAGGTGTGATTTTAATCTGAAATACTTTCCACATTTGTTACATTCATAAGGTTTCTCTCCTGTGTGTGTTCTCTGATGGAGAGTAAGGTGAAACTTCTGTCTGAAATACTTTCCACATTTGTTACATTCATAAGGTTTCTCTCCTGTGTGTGTTCTCTGATGAACAGTAAGGTCTGACTTATGGGTGAAAGACTTTTCACACACATTACATTCATAAGTTTTCTCTCCTGTGTGTGTTCTCTGATGAACAGTAAGGATTGACTTACGGGTGAAAGACTTTTCACACACATTACATTCATAAGGTTTCTCCCCTGTATGTTTTCTTTGATGAACAGTAAGGTGTGATTTTAATCTGAAATGCTTTCCACATTTGTTACATTCATAAGGTTTCTCTCCTATGTGTGTTCTCTGATGAACAGTAAGGTCTGACTTATGGGTGAAAGACTTTTCACACACATTACATTCATAAGGTTTCTCCCCTGTATGTTTTCTTTGATGAACAGTAAGGCGTGATTTTAATCTGAAATGCTTTCCACATTTGTTACATTCATAAGGTTTATCTCCTGTGTGTGTTCTCTGATGAACAGTAAGGTGTGACTTACAGGTGAAAGACTTTTCACACACATTACATTCATAAGGTTTCTCTCCTGTATGAGTTCTCTAATGAACAGTAAGGTCTGACTTCTGTCTGAAATAATTTCCACATTTGTCACATTCATAAGATTTCTCTCCTGTGTATGTTCTCTGATGCAAAGTGATGTATGACTTCATTCTAAATGATTTTCCACATTTGTTGCATTCGTCAAACTTCAGTTCTTTGTCAGTTCTGTGATGCCTTCTGAGACCTGACTTTTGAGTGGAAAATTTCCTACGTTCTTTGTATTCATAGGGTTTCAATTCTGCTGTTGTTTTAGGTTGGTCAGAATTTAGTTCTGACTTCTTAAAGATAGATTTTGCAAATCGCTTATACACATCAGGCTTCTCTGGATATTTCCTCTCAGGTTTTGTAAGGTATAAATCCTTACTGAATGATTTCTCACATTCACTACTTCTATACGGATTCTCTCCTGTGTGTCTTTTCTGATGCCTAGTGACTGGAAACCTCCCTCCCTGACAAAGTTCTTGGGCAAGAAGAGCAGACTTATCATATTCTTCTCTGTATTCATTATGGTTAGAGGCAGGATCTCTGACACAAAACCAATTATGGGGAAAGAATATCATATCTGAATTTAATATCTTCTCTCCTCCATATTCAAAATATGGACCATCATAATTTTGACTAAAAGCCTCTGAATATCTAAGTGATTGTTTAACTACAGGAGAAACACCAGACATATATGCAGCCGGCTCTTACCAGGCTCACTGTAGTGGAGCATGTTCTGACACTGAATGAACTCGTCTGTCGTCATCCTTAAGGAGTTCTCATCATTCCTATTCAGATATAGCTTCTGTTTTGAGGTCAAGTTAGAATTCGTCACTAATCTCACTCTTTGCTCTATTGTGTTAATATTTGTGACAGCTTCGTCATGCAGACATTCATCTGAACCTTCCTGGTAATTCTTTATCACATGCTCCATTTTTTGAACATCTAAAATGAGTCATATAAAGGAGAAAAAACATAAATAAGATCCAAATACTCCTTAATGTAAAGGTAAAGACATTTTTCCATCTTAACTCTTACATATTTTAAAATATTAAAGTATTAATTAATTTATGAGAAATAAATTTCTTTCACCACAATGTATTGATTAAGAAAGTAAGACTCTTCCTTACACCCTTACACCTGGGAAGAACTCCAGGCCTAGTGTTGTCCTTCAGCTCTTCAGCTCAATGCTAGCTCTCTACCACTTGAGCCAAAGCACTACTCCCAGTTTTTTCTGCTTATATGGTGCTGAAGAATCGAATCCAGAGCCTTATGCATGCAAGGCAAACACACTACCACTGGTCTACTATAATCAAGAACTCTAATAACAACAGATGCTGGAGGGGATATAGACAGAAGGGAAAACTACTGCATTGTTGGGAGTGTAAACTTGTTCAACTACTTTGGAAAATAGAATGGAGGCTCCTCAAAAGACTCCACATAGAGCTCCCTTATGACCTAGCAATCCCATTTCTGTGCATTTACCCAAATGATCATAAACAAGACCATGCTAAGGGTATGCTGAGCAGCACAACTATGTTCATTGCAGCATTGTTTACCATAGCTAAGATAAGGAAGCAACACAAATGCCCCTCAGTAGATGAATGGATCAAGAAAAGGTGGTATATATACATAATGGAATTCCATGCATTCATCGGAAAGAATGAGCTGGCTCCATTTGTTTGGAAATGGAAAGACTTGGAAAAATTATATTGAGTGAAGAAAGCCAGGCCCAAAGAAATATGGGTCCCATGGTTCCCCTTATTTACAATAACTAGTATATATCTGAGACAAGCAGAAACGGTCAATAAGTTGATGTTAGGCAAAACGAACCCCAAGATAAGGACTCAAATGCTTTTTTTTTCTTTCTTGCTATTGTTTCTAACATATATATATTTCTTTGTTGCCTTATATGTCCCTCACCCATGGTATAACCCCTGTTTTTACTGTATTTGATGTAGATATAATTTGTGGAGGGGAGGGTGGACCCATTTTAACAATGAGATGTACAAGATGTTATGTCGAAAAATGAACTTTACAACTTTGGCTGGGGGCGGGTACTGGAGAGGAATTATGGGAAGGGATGATAACCGGAAACAAAGGGGGAGGCAACAATGCTTGATAAGAAATGTACTCATGTACTTGCCCATGTAATTATAACCCCTCTGTACAGTATTTTCACAATAAAAAAAGAGTAACACTGACAGTTTATGATGGAAAATGTTTTTCTGTGTTTCAGATTTTTCTTCTTTTTGATGTCAGAGGAATTATTTACACAAATCACGAAACTATTTACTGCTAGCTTTTTAACCTGTATAATTTAATATGTAGCATTCTTCGTTTTTTTCCCAAAAAATTGCTTTGTTTGATCTTAGGGAAATAGATTCTTTGTATTGTTTATTTTCTTAAAATAATTTATATGTCTATTTACTTCTCAAACATTAGGAGAACATTAGTTTCTAACTTTGGATATTGTACGTTTTTTATACAAACCTTTTCCTTTCACCTGAGAATAAAGTTTATTTCCACATTTCTTCAGTTATAAGTTCTCACTGTGAATTATTTTAAGTATCTTTAGAAATTTTCAAATTTGTTTCCCTCCATCTTAGACAGAATCTCATCAGACTTTTAAACCCTCAGACTCATGAACTAAAGCCACATCAGCTCACCACCTATGTAATCATTCTCTCTAGACTGAAAGCTTTGGTTCTGTATCCTGTCCTCTACCCTCCTTATCCTTATCAGAGGATAGCAGCCTTGGCATATTCATTTGCGATACCTGCCTACTACTAGTTTCAAAGAAAACTAAATCTCATTTTTCACATTTCTAATTTTCGTTTTTCAAAATAATTTCCACGAGAAAGAAATGCTAACTTTACATTTACTGCCCTGCACAGTTCAGTGTGCATCTACATGCATTTTTGATTCACAAATCTAACACAAAGATCACCTAGTCCTCTGCTACACATGGGACTCAAGGGAATTAGGAATATTATTGGTCAGTACATAGCAAGACGAGTTTACCAACTTGGTTCTGGATCCAAGATAATTTTGCAAGATGCTTTAACTCACCTAAGAAATTCTTGTCTGAGGCTTCTCTAATATGTGGCTCTTCATCTTGCTCCAGCTTGACAATCAATTGAGGTTTAGGACCAGTGTGCCTTGTTAATAAGAGTAAAGACCTATTGCTCATGCTGTGTCAAAATTGTTTAAGATTTCAGATATCCTGTTAACAAGGTTTCTCCTAAATCTTCTTTCATTTCTCACTGGCTGCATGGTTGAATCTCCCTGAGGTTTGAATTAATTTTGACTTGAATGCAATTCTTTTTATCAAGGTTAGCATTTTATTAGTTTGAGTCCTAGCTCCACTTCCAGTTTAAGAGTGGTTATCTTGAGGTAAGAGTCTCATGGAGACTTCACTGGCATTTTTTGCTTCAAACTGAAAGCCTCAGATTTCAGACTCCTAAGAATTACAGGCATGAACCACTACATATAGTACTAGGTTTGGATTATAAATACTCCCTCTAAATTTATTTCCAGTTCATACTTCCAATAATGATAAATAGGTGTGTATGTATGTATGTATGTATGTATGTATGTATGTATGTATGTATGTATGTGTTTTCTAGATTGTATATCCACCCACAATAATCACCTCAAGTTTGGGAAGACAGTCTCCTCTTTACGGAAGATAGTTTGGAACTTTTGTCAAACTGCTGATTTGGATTCTTGAACAATGAAAATAAAATTGCCTCAGAATATATATATAATTTTCCGGGCACCACTGGTTCACACCTGTAATCCTAGCTACTCAGTAGGCTGTGATCAGAGGATTGCCATACAAAGGCAGCCCTAGTAGGAAAGCTGTGAGATACTTATCTCCAATTTAACCACCAGAAAGTTTCAAAAGGCACTGATGCTCAAGTGATAGAGTGCTCACCTTGAACTGAAGAGCTGAGGCACTGTACCAACCACCAGAGGTCAAGCCCTACTTAACTTTTCAAGTTAATGTGATATTTTTGGCTCACCTAAGGACACCAGCATGCTATAGGTTTCCTGCATCACATCTCTATACAGGGTCCTCTGAGAAATATCCAATTCTTGCCACTCCTCCCAGCTGAATTCCACAGCCACATCATCAAATGACACCAATTTCTGTAAGGGTGCATTCCATCAATCTCTGAGTCATGAGAACACCAAAGCTAGAATTTCATTCTTTGACATGTATGCTTTTGTATTACAGAATGTGGTTGGAACTTTCTGTATTATTTATAAAATGAGAGAATATATAATCAAAGTAGAAATATTTGCCTCCATAGTAACTTGGTAATTACACATACAAAGTTTTTCTAATACATGAGAACACACTTCTGGTCCCAGCAATAAAGACAAGAAAACAGTTCTAAGAAGCTAATAACCTAGCAAGACAACAATAAGTATGAGTAGGAGTCTGAAAGTCTGTGTTTAGCTTATTTTGGTAATATTTACTACATATCTGGGTAACAATGAGTAAATGAATATATTTTCTGCATTTTCATATTCTGCTACACTGACAATACTATTTAGATTTTCTATTAAATAGTGCTCTCATAAAGAGTCACAACATGGTCATTACATCATATGGAATACATAACACATTAATAGAGCTATGTAAAGCACTGCATTCAGGTCAATATTAGAAGGAGTAAAATTATTCAAAAAATAGTAAATGAATGATTTGGCTCTCATAAGATTTGACTTAGTTCTCCCAATAAAACATCCGATGTAAATCATTTTTGTTATTAAATTTCTAGATATAAAAGTATGGTCATAGATAGCCATATGTTTCCTTCATATGTAAAAACGAACTGCCAGCATGAACGTCTGTGAACATTGACTACTTCCTACCACAACAAATACTTACTTATTACCATAAAATGTTTCTTAATCAGCTTTGCATTTTAATAGGCCTTCATTGAAGGATGGATGTAAATGGATAGAGGCTTAAGGAACGCTCAAGATGATCCCCAAAAATGTGAAATATGACCTCCACAAGAAGGATAGGGAATAAAAACTATGAATTGGGACATGATCTAAAAAATATAGTAGTTTTCAGATTTAGAATAAATTACTGCACTAATTTGTTGTTCACTGTCTAAAAGGAATGCAGTCATTCTTGACAATATCAGAGGTGAATGATGACTAACACACAAAAAGAATATATATATATATATATATATATATATATATATATATATATATATACAGTGTTTAAAGAAAATAGACTTCAATACACAATCCATCGGACAAAAGGCCTCTTCTAACAATATAGCTTGAAGGTATTCCTAGGGAAAGATAATGCATTATTAACACATGTTCATTTTAAGTGCTATAAAAATTATTGTGAGGGGCTGGGAAGGTGGCTGGCTCAGTGGTAGAGCACTTGCCTTGCATGCTTGAGGCCCAGGGTTCGATTCCTCAGCACCACATAAGCAAAAAAGAAAAAAGCCAGAAGTGGCACTGTGGCTCAAGTGAAAGGGCCTAGCCTTGAGCTGAAGAGTTGAGGGAAAGGGCGCAGGGTCAGAGATCAGGCCCAACAACCGTACCAAAAAAAATTTATTCTGCATCAAGAGAAAAAAAAAATTGCTAACATAGATCTACACAGAGGACAAGATTATTAAAAAGCTAAATGTGTAGTTAAAGGAATGGTACATGTGTAGGTAAAAGAATGTATAGAAAACATTGTATATAATTTCTCTTGTGAAAAGAAAACTTATAGTACCATATTCATAATTCATAAGGAATGCAAATTCAATATACAAACACATAAGTGTATTAAAAACAAAGTTTGTGAATCCTGCATGTAGATCAATTAATTTGCCTCGCAAATAAGGGGGTCTGAGTTCAAAGAATTATTTCTACAAAAATTTAAAAGGGGAATAGAAAGGTAATACATTCCATTCAATTCCATTGAAAAGTAACTATATTATGCTATATGTTATTAGTATGATAATATTGTAAAATTTAATGTTCCTAGTAAAAATGCATCCATCAAGTGAATTTCCTTTGTGTTCCCAACAAAGAAGCCTACAGGGTAGAAAGTTCATTTTCTTGCAGTTCTAAAGTATAACAATTTTCCTGCACATTTTACTTCTGCTGAAGCTCTATGCTTCAGACAGAGTATGGCCTTTGTTCTTAACATGAAATGTCTGATTATTTTCGTATGAAGTATATTAATAAGACCCTTTGTAGAAACCTTGCAGTCCTTGCATATTTTGAGTTGCACAAATTCAATGGAACATAGAAACAAATCTTTGAAAAAGTATTAAGCATGCAGTCTTATTTTTATCCTAAGAACAATGCAGTATAACAACTATTTACATCAGATTTAATTTGTTATGGTATCAGAGGTAATTCACAGTGTACAGGACAATGCCTGCAGCTTATATGAGAGGTGATTTACGGTGAATTTGAGGTGTGTGCAGGTTACATAGAAGCGAAATAAGAAATAAATATCAGATGAGACAAACAGATATTAAATAGCAAAATGTCCATCAAAATAAGACCATATTATATTGTAAAATATAGTAAATATATAAGGCACTGTCTGACATGAACAGAAGAAAGAAAACTTAATGAGCAATCCAAAGTCATGGACTAGAGAGAAATAAAAATTTTAAAAACTATACAAAGATACCATGAGCAAAAGTTAATGATGATAGATACAAATAGTGATAATATGTAGGAAATAAGCATCAGCCCAAAATATTTGACCACTGATAAAGATTGATAATAACAGACAGATTATACATTATTATAATAAAAATTTATACTGAAAAGCAAAGTGTAGAAAGACATGTTTAAAAGACCATGCAGGTTTAATACGTTAATCTACCATTACTATTGAGGAACTAATACTCCTCTTACTACCTGATATAACAACCAGACAAAAAAATCAGCACAAACACACACATGGATGCCATTATCTTAAACTTTAAAAACAAAACACGATAGTGTTACGTTTATCAAGACACATATTCCAAGATTACTAGTAAATCACAAGACAAATGGTGTAGAAACCAATATGAAAAATTAAATTTATGTTATAAATACATGAAAATTAAAAGATATATTTGTAGTATTCTATGAGTGAAATAAATACAGGGAAATTACAATGGATCTCAAAGAAATGTATTCCTTCATTGTGATTTATAGAATATTAAATGTAGCCTCTTACTTACTTCACCTTTGAAATCAAAACAAATACTTTGGGGCTGGGAATATGTAGGGAGCCGAGGCGAGACTCCACCCACTCCCTTGCAGCTTTGAGGTAACCACCCCAGACGGTGCTTGGCAGGACGCCTGGGCTGTGCTTGTGCACGAGCCAGGTAGAGTCCCCAGCCAATCCCATGACACCTGGTGACGGTGAAAGGCAGGCGACCAACAATAGAAAGACCCGAGTTCCGATTCTCCTATATAAGCGTCTGTGTTTCGGGTGCATGCTCTCTCGCGCCCAAGCTCTCCTACAACTAAAAGGCTCTCCAATAAAGCGTGATCTGAGAAGACTCCTGGTGTGGTGGTCGTTTTTCCTCGCTGGTCGAGTAGACGGTCGCTACAACTGGTGCTGAAACCCGGGAACGAACCTGGGACGGGACCCGCGCGCGAGGCTGAATTGGAGCCAGAACTCAACACGCGGAGAGGAGACGTCGGTAAATATCCCCCGGTATGCTGTTCACTGTACATTTAGATATTTATTGGTTGCTTGCATTGCTTCTTCCTTTGTGGCTTGTCTTTTTGATGGTGCGCACTTGCCTCGAGGAGGGAGGGTTTGATTTAATCCAGGAAGGATGCAAAGTACTAACGTGGCATCAGGATAGTCTATCAGAGTCAGCATCCAGTAATGGGGAGGAAAATAGGCCTAAAAGAAAAAGGGAAAAAAGACAAAAGGATCCTAAAGAATTAAAGCAAGAGGGGCTGCAGCCCTCACAAAAGGAGAAGGGTTTCAGAGAGGAGGGGGTCTCAAGGAGACCCCCGTGCCCTTCTTTAAAAGCAAACCGGTTCTCAGCCCTACATGTGGAAGGGCGGGACCAAGAATATAGTAATCTTGTGAGTGACTCAGAGGAAGAAATGTTAGAGGAGGAGGGAGAGCAGCTCGATCCAGCTGATAGTGAAGACTTAGAAGAGGCTGCGGCGGAGCACGAGGCTTACAGATATGGGGGGTGGCGCCCCCTAGGGGTGGGAGTAATGCAGCAGCCAGGAAGAGGAAACGGAGCTGCCCCTCACCCGTCGGCCCCCCCGCCGTGCCCGCCGGCAGGGAAGAGTCACTTTATAAAAGAAAAAACCTGATCGCGATTAGCAGCCGCTTTCCCAGTCTTTGAGAATCACATTACTGCTGAAAGAAATTTTGAGCCAGTTTCCTACTCCCAGTTAAAAGATTTAGTTGAGGCAGTCAGGACTTATGGAATGACGGCCAATTATACCACTGCCTTGCTTCAAAGGCTAACTATTAATGCTATGATTCTGTGAGGCAATTTTGATCTGAGAAAAAAAATAAAAATAAAAAAAAATAAAAAAAGAGGCAATTTTGGGTATAAAGTATTGTTTAATGCACTTTGCAAAAATTCCAGATAAATTAATTATTCCATACACCCGTGAACAAGTTGAAATTTTAGCAGCCACAATGGATATGTGGGCAATTCTTGTTTGCTCATTTCCAAATGTAATTGATAATCATTATCCTAAGCATCCTCTGCTTGCCATAGTTAACAAAAATTTAGTGTATTTTCCTGTTGTCACTTCAAAGGAGCCCTTGGCTGATGCTCTAACCATCTTTACGGATGGATCAAAATCTGGACAAGGTGCCTTTTTTGTTCAAGGACACAAACAGCCGGTAGTCTTTAATTTTCGGCCGAATGTCCCACAGGCTGTTGAATGTTTAATTGTGCTTGAAGTTTTTAAAAGATTTGATCAACCTTTTAATTTATTTTCTGATTCATTATATGTTGTAAATGCCGTTGCTTCTCTTGAAGTTGCTGCTTCAGTTAAGCAGGCCAGTACAATTTCTAATGTTTTGTTACAGATTCAATCCCTTATCTTAAACAGAAAACATCCTTTTTATATTGGACATATTTGTGCCCACTCTATGTTGCCGGGCCCGATGGCAAAGTGTAATGATTTGGTGGACCAGGCAACTCGGGCTGTGGCTCTGGTTGCTGCTGATCCTGTAGAATTGGCAAAAGACTTTCATAAATTGTATCATGTACCTGCTAATACCCTTAGGAAAAGATATAATTTGTCCAGGCATGTGGCAAGAGATATTGTTAAAGCCTGTAAATCTTGTGTTACCTTTCTTCATCCTCCCCATGTGGGGGTAAACCTCAGGGGATTGAGACCAAACGCCCTATGGCAAATGGATGTTACTCATCTGATGGAATTTGGTAAGTTGAAATATTTACATGTGTCTGTGGACACCTTTTCTGGTGTCATTCATGCCACAGCTCTGGCAGGAGAAAAGGTGTCTCACGTCAGACCACACTGCTTAGAAGCTTGGGCAGCTTGGGGAAAGCCCCTTAGACTTAAGACAGATAATGGCCCTGCTTATACTTCCCATGGTTTTCGCACCTTTTGCGCACAAATGCAGGTTGCCCACACCACCGGATTGCCCTACAATCCTCAAGGACAAGGTATAGTGGAAAGAGCTAATAGAAGCATAAAAGAAATGCTTCAAAAACAAAAAGGGGGAGTTGCTGAGTCTGCGTCCCCCAGGGAAAGACTTTCTCTTGCGCTCTTTACCCTTAATTTTTTAATTCTAAATGACAACGATCAGTCTGCCGCAGATCGGCATATGACAAGAGACTCCATGGATACTAAAGAGATGGTCATGTGGAAGGATGTTATTAATAATAAATGGTATGGACCGGATCTGGTAATAACGAGATCCAGGGGAGCTGTTTGTGTTTTTCCACAGAGTCAAGAAGTACCTCACTGGGTGCCAATGAGACTGACCAGGCCGGTGGAGACTGCAGAAAAACCCCCTCTTGAAGATGCCATCCACTCGTCTCCTGATACAGCTGATCTTCCTGCTATTAGCAACAGTGCTAATAGCAATCCCTGTGATAGCTAAACCAATGATGCTGTGGGCTGTTACAATTTACTGACTGGATTGCCTCTGCGGTGTCCTTTTTCAAAGAGCGGGTGGGAGTCAGAATGTTTTTAGCCTGCTGCTTGGGAGGATGCGTGGTCTGCCTATGGTTGGTCTGTCGCCTTCGAGCCCAAACCAGAAGGGACAAGGTTGTTATCTTGCAAGCATTAGCCGCTTTGGAGAGTGGATCCTCACCCCAGATTTGGCTGTCGGCCCTGAGAGGCAATTAAGCCTTACCATTCTGCATAGCCTTAGCACCCCGAGGGATCAGGGGATCCCATTGCACCGGGACAGGTATGCAATTTTCAATTTGGGACAGGGTGCAAGGCAAGTGCACTGCACTTGAGGAGATGGTTCTCATCTCCTCAAGAAGAGCATGCTGGGTTGCAAGTGGGTTGATGCCCAAGATCCCATCTCTGCAAAAAAGGCATCGGACGGGCCTGGTCATCACTGGGGAAGGCGCGCCCCTCAGGCGAAGGACAGTGCAAGGTCCTAATGTTTCAGACAGAGGCCCAACCTCTACTCTTACCTGTTGCCATAAAACAAAGAAGGGGGAACTGTAGGGAGCCGAGGCGAGACTCCGCCCACTCCCTTGCAGCTTTGAGGTAACCACCCCAGACGGTGCTTGGCGGGACGCATGGGCTGTGCGCGTGCATGAGCCAGGTAGAGTCCCCAGCCAATCCCATGACACCTGGTGACGGTGAAAGGCAGGCGACCAACAATAGAAAGACCCGAGTTCCGATTCTCCTATATAAGTGGCTGTGTTTTGGGTGCACGCTCTCTCACGCCCAAGCTCTCCTACAACTAAAAGGCTCTCCAATAAAGCGTGATCTGAGAAGACTCCTGGTGTGGTGGTCGTTTTTCCTCGCTGGTCGAGTAGACGGTCGCTGCAGGAATATGGCTAAGTGTTAGAGTACTTGCCTGCCATGCATGAAGCTCTAGGTTCCATTCCTCAGCACTACATAAACAGAAAAATTAGGAAATGGCACTGTGGCTCAGGTGGTAGAGTTGTACACTTGACCAAACCAAGATCAGGAATGGTGCCCAGGACAGGCTCCAAATTCAAGCCCCATGTTTGGCAAAAAAAAAGTTTAAATATATGTATGGTGTATTCACATGGATCTCTTCTGGAGAGTGGGGGAAAGCCAGAGAACTAGAAGGAAATGGGGCAAAAAGCGCATCTGTGGAGGTCATTAGGCAATGATGAGTGTAAGCTATACAAATCATGAGTCAAGATGGAAGGGAAACATTGGGAGAGAGTGAGGATATGGAAGACACAGCATGAAAGGAAATGTACTCAATACCTGGCCCAAGAAATGGTAGTCTCCCCATACATCACCACTATAACAATAAATTCAATTAAATTTGAAACAATTTCTTCATGTAGTTGTGTGATCATAAAGTTAGTGAAGAAAATGTACCACAGTTAGAAGAACAGCTACAATTATTAAAAATAAAATACATCACTTAATTGAAACATGAAATACTGGAGCTTAGGTTGAATATTAATTTTACATATGCTGTTAACAATAATCTAACTTTATTGTAGTATCCAATTAACTGTTAATGATAAATATTCATGCAAGTAAAACAAGTGCTTCTGGCTCAAGATGCTGATCCTATCCTAGTTACTAAGGAGGCTGGAAACCAGGCAACTGGGTAGACAACTCAAATTAAGCAGCTAATCAACAGATTGGAGGAGGTGTGGCTCAAATGATAATGCCAAAAAGGAAATTAAAGCACAACTTAGGAAGTGGGAAAACCTACCATGCTCCCAGAATGGGAGAATCAAAATTGTGAAAATGACAATGCTTCCAAAGGCTATCTACACCTATCAATTGTCCAACCTCATTCTTCAATGAAATATTAAAAGCAATCCAGAAATATATATGGAACAATAAAAGTCCCCAGATAGCAAAAACGATCCATACCAGAAAAAACAATGCTGGTAGAATATCACTAACAAATTACATACAGTACTACAAAGCCATAGTAATCAAAACAGCTTGGTAATTGCACAAGAACAAACTTGAGGACCAATGGAATAGGACTGAAGTCCCAGAAATGAACACACAGACCTATATCCACCTAAACTTTGAGAAGGGAGCTAAAAAATAGAATGGAGGAAAGACAACTTCGTCAGTAAATGGTGGTAGCAAAGTTGGTTCATTACCTGCAGAAAACTAAAGCTAGATCTGTATATATAAACCTGCACAAAGAATCAAATCCAAAAGGATCAAAAACCTCACATTCAAAGCAAACACCCTAATAAACATTACAGAAAAGAATAGGAGAAACTCTAGTGATACTTGTAACCAGCCAAAATTTTCTTAATAGAGACCCAGAAACACAACAAATCAAAGAAAGGTTGGACAAATGGGATTGCATGAAACCGCAGAGCTTCTGCATGGCAAAGGACATTGCTAACAAGATCAATACAAAGCCCAGAGATTGGGAGAAGATCTTCACTAGGCATAAAATGAACATGGGTCTCATATCTAAAATATACTTAGAACTCAAGAAATTAAATCCCCAACAACAAATCCTCAGAGAAACAACTGCCCAATAAATAAGTGGGCTAAAGACTTAACAAGAATCTAATCTGAAGAGGAGATAAGAATGGCCAAAAGACATATTTTTTAAAAAAAGGCTCAACTTATAAATATATTAGAAACAATTACAAGAAAGAAAATATATTCGAATCCTTAACGGGGTTCATTTCGCCTAAAATCAACTTATCTGACAGTTTCTGCTTGTCTCAGACATATACTAGTTATTGCAAGTAAGGGAAAACATAGGACCTACGTTTCTTTGGGCCTTGCTTACTTCACTTAGTATAATTTTTCCAAGTCTTTCCATTTCCTAACAAATGGAGCAATTTCATTCTTTAAATTAAAAAAAAAACTAAAAAACCAAAAAAAGCCTCAACTTTTCTAGCCAAAAAGAAATGCAAATTAAGACAACCTTGAAATTCCACGTCACCCAAGATAGAATGGCTATAATGAAGGACACTAATAACAACAGATGCTGGAGGGGATGCAGACAGAAAAGTGAACCCTACTGCATTGTTGGTGGGAGTGTAAACTTGTTCAATCACTTTGGAAAGTAGTTTGGAGGTTCCTCAAAAGACTGCACATAGTGATCCCCTTTGACTTTAGGGTATTTACCCAAAGATTACAAACAAGGGAATACTAAAGCCACCAGCACACCTATGTTTATTGCAACTTTATTTACCATAGCTAAGATATGGAACCAACCTCGATGCCCCTCAGTAGATGAGTGAATCAAGAAAATATGATATGTATATATCCATATATACATAATATGTATTTATACATATATGTATGTATATATACGCACACACACACACACACCCACACACACACACACACACACCTACACACTCACACAATCCTTTTCTATGCCTCCATCAGAAATAATGGCATCACCCCATTTATTAGGATATGGAAAGACTTGGAAAACCTTGTATTAAGTGAAGTAAGCCAGGCCCAAAGAATCACAGGTCCCATGGTATCCCTTATTTGAAATAACTAATACATGTGTAGGACAAGCAGAAATAGTCAACAGCAAATATATAACCATATAAGATGATATGAAGTGAAATGAGCACTAAGACAGGAACCCGGGTGGTTTTTGTTTCTTGCTATTGTTTTTAATGTACTTATAATGTACTATGTGATTTTCTTTGTTCCTTTGGTATGATCTTCCCCCACGGTATAACCTCTGTTATCACTGTATTTTTTTTTTTTTTTGCAGTGCCATGCATCTTGTATATACATTTTTATAATTTGGGGATAGGAAGGAAAGAAAAACAAAAGGTTTAATTATAACAATGACCCATTGTAACAATGAGATGTACAAGACACTAGGTTGGGGGCTGGGAAAGTGGATCAGTGGTAGAGCGCTTGCCTTGCATGCATGAGGCCCAGGGTTCGATTCCTCAGCACCACATAAGCAAAAACAAAAAAAAAAGCTGGAAGTGGCGCTGTGGCTCAAGTGGGAAGAGCTGAGGGACAAGTCCCAATCCCAGAGTTCAGGCCCCACAACTGGACCAAAAAAAAAAAAAAAAGGCACTAGGTTGAAAACAAACTTTACCATTTGTGTGAGGGAGGGTGGGAGGGATTGCAGAGGTTAGGAGGAAAGAAATGGTAGAGGAAAAACAAAGGCGCAGGTAACAATGCTCCATAGGAAATATAATCACTTAACTGTAACCCCTCTGTAAACTATTTTACAATGCAAAAAGATTTTTTTTAAGAACAAGTAGTTCCAACAGTGAAGGAGGAAGCTGACAGGATGTGAGGCCTGTGAGTTCCTGTTTCAACACTAGCACAAGAAAGGCACAGTGGAGAATTAGGTAGGTGTATCCCATTAGTTTTGAATTTAGACACCAACATGCATCACAACAAACCTTCATCTCAGACATAAAAAAAAAGGGGGGTAAGAAAATTTCAATTCAAAGAACTATGTCAGCAAAGGAAAATTGATCAGTAAAACAAGTTCCCAGATACAGCATTTGCAAAATGGTGAGAGACAGATGGAGAGAAGGGGGACTGAAATAGATGAACACACAGGCAGGAAAATATATAAAAAGTGAGAGAAAGAGAGAAATAATGAAAGCTTATGAGTAGGAAACAGAATGAAGAGAGTAAATAGAGAAAAATATCTTGTGATGACACCTTAAGAAAAATACAGAGGGTTTTCTAGGAAGACAACACACTATATCATCAAATATCATCAAGTTTTATGTAGTCAAAGACCAGGAAGCAGTCCAAGAAATATTGGAGGGTAATTTAATTACATATATCTTACTAAGTAATATCTAACATTGGAAGGTGTGTGTGTGACCACACTATTTCAGAAACTCCAGTAAAACCTCTTTAACATAATTCAACATTAGTCATAAGGAGGTGATCTCTGACAAGTTGTCAGCAAATGTCCACTGTACATAACAAGTGACTCCCTCAATGGCATTGAATCACAAAACAAGTGTGACTATTTTTTCTCACATCAGAAAACTTCAAGCAAGTCTGCCCTCAACTAAGACAGGCTGTAACATTTTATAATCTACTCATTCTAAAAACCATCTTTATCTTATTTAGGAACATGTTCTTGAAGGTGAATATTTTTTTTTCTGTTTTAAATCTTGGATAAACATAGCTTCCTAAAATGGAATGTGAAAAATGAGAAATAAAAAACAACTCACCAGCGATCCTCTCATTCTTTCTTCCTGTTGCCAATGAAGAGAAGATTCTGGAAGCATGGCTTAGAGAAAAGGCAATTGACATAGTCAGGAAAGAACCTGTGTGATTATGCCTCAGATTTTCCTGCTCAAAACATTATACATGGAGTGAAAAAGCACAAAGCCTTCTTATGGGAGAAGAATCTTTGATGTCTCAAGTAGAGTATTAAATGCTCCACTGAAGATGACTCCACAGTCCATTAGTTGGTAGAAAAACAGTATTCTAGGTTAATATACATACAGAATTCATAAAAACTAAGGTTCCTAAAAATAATTGAATAATTAAAACAAATATCCAAACTTTCAATACCACTAGTTATTAATGAAATACATTTATGGTTGTATGAACTATTTTTCTATTAATTAAAATGGATCCTAGGACTCCATTGAGCTTTTGTACTCTATCTTATTCATTTATACATTTAAACTCCATGGAAAGAATATTGGTTATAACTCAATACTTTTTCCACTAAATTATACAAGAAAATATATACAATACATATTACTTGTATTATAATATTTCAGTAATGGTTTTCAAATGGCATATTTCCCTGCATCCAAGTACTTGGAGCACCCTTGAGCAATAACTTGAAATTTGTCAGTTAGCCTACTTTACATAATCAGTAAGGATTATGTAAATAAAGTTTTGAGAAGTCCCTAATGCTCACTTTCCTAAACAATCATATGAAGAATTGTGGCCATTCTCCTTGAGATAAAGGGCTTAATGAAGATGTAACAAGAAATATTAAGCATAGGAGTGACAGAACATCACAGCTAAAGAACCAGAAGATTAAAATCTTATGTTGCACAAATAATACTAACACAAAATTCTAAGCTGAGGATACCCCAAAATGCAGACTTATAAAAATAAAAAGATAAAAACTCATATGCTTTTTCTTATATTGATTGTTTGGCTTTTACACAGGAAATGCTACTATCCAGAGTTTTTCTTTTTTACACAACTACGTGGATTAGAAACTCTTAATATAAAATGACATAAACTTTACAGTGATATGTATGAAATATGAAAACCTACTCTGTAAACTTCAGTTAGGTCGTTTGTGCTAAGGAACAATATGAATCACTGAAAAGCAATATTTGCACATTCATTTTGGATTGTTCCACATCACAAGAATGGCTTCTTACTTTTAAAAAGATACATAGAAATTTCTGTAGGCAAATTATCCACATTCAAATACTCAAAACGACAATTGTTCTAGATTTCAGGTTGGGATATTTTCTTCTTGTTTTGGGATTTAGACTACCATCCTTTAAATTGAAAGTCTTCTATTTCATATTATTTTATTACAAACATAATCTATATTTAAAAGAGTTTATTTTGTAACTGGGCTTTGGTGGCTCATGGTTGTAATCTTAGCTACTCAGATGTCTGAGATCTGATCACCACAGATTGAAGCCAGCTGGGGCAGGAAAGTCACTGATCTCCAATAAACTACTAAAATACCTAAAAGTGGAGATATGGCTTAAGTGGTAGAACATTAGGCTGGAACAAAAGAAGCTCAGGGTCAATGTCCAGTGCTTGAGCCCAAGAACCAGGTCTAGCACACAAAAAAGAGCATTTTATTGTATTGTATTTAAATTCTATTGAACAATTGTTTTGGAATACATATTTAGGCAGTCTCTCATTTTAAATGATGTAAAATAGGCTAATTAATCTAGTGGAGAAATTGTAACTTGTCAAGAACAGATAAAGTGGAGAATATCCATGTTAGTAAAATTTTATGCTAGGAAAATCCATAAGAAGTGCAAAGGATAAAAAGGGATCAACATGTTTCACTAACATATTTTAAAGGAATGTTCAAGCTTCATTGACTTCAATTCCCATGAAGATTTTCTTAAGTGAAATAATACTTCTTTGAGAAGATTGAGATAAAATGGAGAACACTACCTAAAACTATGTTATATGTTACATTTAAAAAACATACCACTTTGAGTAAGACACAGTACTTTAATTTCCTTCTGTAACACTCGATGACACTTTCTTAACTGCAGGTAAAAACCAACGCAATAAGGCTACTATCAGTATATCCACAGGTGAGACATTTGAGAGATCATGTACAAGAATTGATCGTGTGAACAGGCTGAATAAATTTGTAAGAACAGAGATAGATACATTCACTTGTGACAATAATTCCTCCTCCACAAACCACAGCTCCATGTCCCTTCTGAGAACTAGGTTCTGACTGATTCCTCAGGCAAGTTCATTTCCCCTCCTACTAGTTAGTATAAACCTTCCAACAGCATCAAGTGATTGAGAGTGTTAGAGCAAATAGTACCACCTGAGTCTTGTGCTCTAGGGAGTAGAACTAATCTTTGCTTAAAGCAAGGAATCTGAAAACCTTTTGCCCTTCCTTTGCCTTTCTGCCTCTGCTCTGTAGGGCTTGTCAGAGTTGACAACGTATCCTCCTTCAAACATTGCTAGGCTTCATTGCTTAACAGAAAGAAAAAAAAAAAAAAACAGGACCATCACACACTACTGTAATATCTCATGTATACCTGTTCCTAGTAAAAAGGTCTAGTACAAACATTTGTGAACTAAAGCCAGGAGTACTAAGAAAGCTAACAATGTAGGAGAAGAGCAGAGACACCTCTAGGAGAAACAACACAGAACCCCAAAAAACAACTGCAATATAAACGTACAGAAATCAGGCACAGACCTCACAATTTTACTACAATTGTTACCATGCTCATCTTACACCTGGGCAAAGATAATAAAATCACGTGTTAACTGAAGAATTTCACCGTCATGGAAATATAAATGCACACTTTTTCCTATTCTGGAGAACCACCCAACTTGCTGTCAGAACATTGCAAGCCAGTTTCTGGCACCTGGAGGCACAAGGGCTGTGGCAGCACCAACTCTTGAGCTCTGAACATATCATTATCCTCATGCTGGAGGAACATGTGGAGGATCAATTTTGCCTTGTGTTTTGTATCCAGCTCACAGTTCCTACCTGTTATTGGTTCTGCAGCCTGAGAACCTTTCAAGTTACACCTCCCAAGCTTCACTGAAGAGAAAACTCCCAGCAGCAAGGCAAAGGGAATGAAACTGGAATTTGCAGGCTGAAAATACCCACAGTGGATGGGGAGGCACATGCGCAGAAGGATCTTTGCCCTGTTTGAAAAAAAATAAAAACCCTGCACTTTCAAAGGATCTGTGCTGTAACATAGACTACAATTCCCACAATGCATCTTGCCACTCTAAGAGAAAGTAGGTTTCCACCAGTTCTAGGCCCTTTCTCTGAGGATTACATGGATGCATGGGGAGGTTTTCTCCAGCTTCACATGAGCATAGGTGAGTTTTTTTTTTTTTTTTTTTTAATGAAAATCACTGTGTGTCTCCTGAAACATTGTTAGACTATCTGAGAAATGGACAAGTATTGGAAGCATGAAATAAGTTGGCTTTTTAATTCTTAGATCTACTAATGTAGCAGAGGTTATGAGACTTTTGTTTCTGTTTCTGTTTAAAAGATAAGTTCTGTTGAATGTAAATTATATCTGATTTCTTTACATTTTGGAATAGCTCCCTGTTCAATATAAAAAGGTATTGGCAGGCAGTAAACGGATTCTTGGATCATTTTTCATGATTAATGTATACACTGCAATAAAGTAACAGAAATTGCTATATATACAGCAAAATCCTTGCACCAATTAAATTTTTAAAAAAATCTAACAATTTCCCAGAAATGCCCAAATTCCATTTTTGAAATCTTAAGTAGTTTTTGGCTGTTTCCCAAGTTTTCTTTCCTTTAAGGTTCTTTACTTTTCTTTGATGTTCATTGTTGCTATTGTGGCTTCAACTCATGGTGTTCCCATTAACTTTTCTTTAAAAATTTGTTCAGCTAAATAGTGAAAAAAATCCTGTGGGTGGGAGGAGTGGTCTTAGAGCAGGCACCTCACCACCATTACTGTTCAAACTGATGATGGATTGGGGAGATCGGGGTAATGTGGGTGAGGTGCAAGTGTGAAGTGAAGGATGAGTAACTGTGAAGCTTGATGGCTTGGGCCAAACCAGTGTGTTTTTGTCTTTCTGTTTGTATGCCCTATTCCAGTGTGAATTCCTCCCTCTTCTATGATCCTAAAAGTTCCTCTCAATCACTCTAAGCTAAGTCATATTGTCTTCCCAGGTGTTGCCCATTAGACTTTGGAATAAATCTTTGTTATCCCAGGTCCTGAGTGTGGGAAGATTCAGGGCTACTTCTAGAAACCAGGCTTGTGTCCTGACCTCTGGCATTTGCCACAGTCAGGAATTCTCAGGCATCATTTGGGACAACACAGTTCCTTTACTGATAATGCAGCATCACCAGAGAATTCCTAACTTCCTAAGCTCCCTAAGAGCTCTTCTCAAAATAAATGTGTAGGCCTAATCTTTCTAGGCCCAGTGATACAACTATAGTCCAGCAACTTCTAAGCCTGAGCAGGGAGGATCATTCAAGCTCTCAAGTCATGCAAGAGGAATTAAAAACAGGAAGCTCCATTATTACCCCAATTCCTTTCATTTTTTTTCAATTCCAGTCCTGCAAATGCATTATTTCTTTACCAAAAATAGGTCCATGCCTCTGAATGATTTTTGTAATTGAAAAATTCTCATCGTCCTATGACTTAACACAATTTTATAGGGAAAGGCTAAAAATTGAAAAAAGACCCTACAAGCATATTTTCAATGTGTTAGTTGTTACATTCTTAATGCAATGGCCTCTCTAATTTCTCTCCTTCCTAACTTACTTGAGACCCTACAAATGGATGGAACTCAGTTTGATTACCTATAAGAACATCAGTCTTGTTATTTATATTACATCTGGGGCCTAGTGACCACAAAAGGTCCTTTGGAAAACTATTAACACTCACTGCATAGATAGTGAAGTAAAAGAGATTATTTTGTTACATAAATAACCTCCCCATGTTTTTCAGAGAGAATCCCAAATACCAAATGTGGAACTAGGAATAATTACTGACAGTGCTGATATGTCAGAGAAGCTATTCCTATCAAGGTGAACTGTGTTTTCAGTTTATGACTGAACTAAATTCCTTTCTTTTTAGTCCCCTTCTTTGTAGAGATCTTCATTTCTTTGGTTTTCAATCCTAAATAATTTAATAATTTTACTGATATCCCTTCTTTGAAAATAGATCTAACCTCTTTTATATTCCTGATATCGCTCTTGGGTTCTTTTCCATCATGGCTTCTTCTGAGATGAGCTTAGTTAGAAGGGCTAACACTTGTGCAAAAGATCTGATAAGTTTATGGGTTTTATGAAGGAATCTGGGTGGATTCAATTGACTGGGTGAGTTTGTACTGATTTATATATAGCATTGATTTTATATTTTAAGTTAGGTAAATGTAATCTTACTGCTTACACCAAAGCAATATATGTGTGTGTTTATATAAATAAATATAAATGTATGTTTCTATGTCTGACTATCTTCAACATAACTGCAAACTTTTATTTTAAAGCAATATCAAACTCAAGAATAGTAATTGGTTAGCTGGTATTTCAAATAAAGAAGGAAGATTTTTTTTCTTGCCTCAAACCATCAGTATTTATTGAACATTTATATTGTACTAGGCACAATAGAACATACAGAAAATATTGCCCCTGCTCTAGAGGATCTTACATTTTATAAGAAAAATCAAATGTACCTTTTCAAATGGCATTTTTGTTCGCTGTTTTTTGTTAAGTACCAAGGAAATATTCTGTAGGATGATATTTAGGTTTAACAGCCTCATCATTATTGGGAGAAGAAACATTTAATGGCAAAAATGACAGACAGACCATTTGGGATAGAGTTTATAAGATATACACAATCTCATCAAGTAAGGTAAGATGTGCTGCAGTAGAGGATGTTGGAAATAGTTTATAGTATGCAAGCAAAGGACCAAAGGATCTTAGAGAGTATGTAGAGCCAGAAAGATCATGTTTCCATTTCCAAAGTACACAACCACCAAGAAAAGTGACAAGGCAGAAGGCTAAAAAAAGAAGGAAATCTTATGTACCTGACAAACCGAATGATAAAAATCGAAGGCAAACTGTACCAAGAAGTTCTGAAAAACCAAAACTGATTAGGAAGCATAGAATTTACAGTTAATGCTATTCAATGTCATATGGCCAATTTTCCACTCCTCAAAGGAGAAAAAAAAAACACTTTTGTTTTTGAGGTGCGAGGAGAATGGGGAGTATGGGAGGTGTTTGGTAGTTACATAAGTAATTTTTTTGTTATGATAAACTTTGTACTTTAACTCGGTAAAAGCCTATTCCCTGCCAAAAGGGACTAATGAACAATGTTCTAATAATGTACAATTTCCTTAGAGGAGATTCAAACTCAAAAGAATGATTTACATGAAAAATAATAGAGAAAGTAGTTGAAAAGTCCATTCAAAAATGTTTTATTCCACTTAAATGAACTTAATACATTTGTTCTTAAAAATTATGCTTGGATTGTTCATGAAAATTTCAAAAGACATTAAACAAAGAAGGCCATCATATTATTTCCCTTTTATCTTGTTTTTTTTAACAACACATGTGTTTGAGGCACATAGCAAAAAAGAAAAAAATCACAGAAGGAAAAAGAATCTAAAATCAAGTTAAATACATAGGATTTTTTTTATTGTGAAAATACCGTACAGAGGGGTTCAATTACATGGGCAAGATAAGGAGTACATTTCTTATCAAGCATTGTAGCCTCCTCTTTTGTTTCCCCTTCCCATCCCTTCCCATCCTCCCCCCGCCCCTAAACCCAATCCTGCTCTCCCCCTACCAAAGTTGTAAAGTTCATTTTTCCACCTAACTTCTTCCTCATAACATCTCATTGTTGCAATGGATCCACCAATATCCCTATTTAAACTATTTGTTTTTTCCCTTCCCCTCCACAAATTATACCAATCTCAAATAGCAGAGGATATAACATGGGGGAGGGACATACAAAGCAACAAAGAAATAATATTGTAAATGTGTTAGAAACAATCACCTGGAGGAAAAAATAAACATTTGAATACATATCTTAGGGTTCATTTCCCTAACATCAATTTATCTGACCTTTTCTGCTTGACTCAGACATATACTAGTTATTGCAAATAAGGGAAATTATGGGACCTAAGTTTCTTTGGGCTTAATATAAATTTTAATATAATAACATAATATAATTTTTTCCAAGTCTTTCCATTTCCTAAACATAGGGATTTTTGTTTATGGCTTTGCTGAATATACATGAATTGTCAATACCAAGCAGTTCATTTTTTCTACACCTTTACTTTTAAATCAGTTTTAGGTTGTCTAAAACATTGAAATACAAATAAAATGTGTAGCAAAAATAGTTTGAGCAAATACCAGTAACTTCACAAATAATGGAATGTGAACCGTTTCTGCCCTTATCCAGAGTTAATTGGGTCACAACTTTGTCTGAAAGAAAACTTCTGGTGCTGTAGTCAAAGGTGTGCTCACTGAAATAGACTCTTCCACAGAAATACATGATTGTAACTTGGAAAAGCCATGGAATATCTGTTTGAGTGACAGCCCCACCAGTGCTCCAAAACTTTATAATACCCACAATAACTACACCTTGACTGGAACCATTTTCCCTCTTATTCTCCACCAGTACAAACCAATATGTAGGAAGATTTCCTCACTTAGACATGGAATCAGTTTCAACACTGGCACTTGTGAAGTCACCATGAACCAAAGCACATGCCAAACATTTAAACTTGTTTAAAAATTCCACATCGTCATACTGGCCAACTCATGATAAAAACGGATAAGTCACTAAATGTTAACAGGCTCTACTCTCCTAATCTGAAACAAGCAAACAGAAAACACATGGGAAATACAGAAATTAAAATAGAAGTAACATAACCCACATAAAGTATAAAGTTCAGCAATGACTTCATCAAAAGCTGTCTTTTCAAGAAAGGAAACTTCCTCTGGGGAGTTCAGAATTTCATAATAGAACACTGAGAAGTTAAGGGCCAGACACAATCTGATAGGATGCATTGGTTGCATTTACTTTTTGCTGATCTCAAAAACTTCTTGGTATGCTTGGAGTGACTGATTCACAATTCCTTTCTTGTCATCACCAGCAGCAACCTCAGACATGATGTGGTAGCAGTCTTTCTTCATTTTCAAATAAAAGACTTTGCTCTCTGCTTGTGGAGCATTAGGGATCAAGAACTTTTCCAAAAGAGACAGTATATCATTGCAGATATCTCTTAGCTTGTTCTCAATTCTTCCTGTGTTCTCACACGATTTGCTGCTTTTTCTCAGCACCTTCTGTCTTTTGCTCAATACTTGAAACTACCCTCCAAGATGACCTATGGGTTCCAATAAGCAGCTGAGAGTTGATTCCTTTCCTCATTAGGTAATTCAACTTCTTGCTCACTTCCAGACTTGATGCAGGCTGCCATGTCACCATATTGCTCAGCTTGCTTGGCCACTTCGGCCCTCAGCACCATCTCATTTTTATCCATGACTGGATGTTCTGTGTCCTGAATAGGTGGTGGAGGAAAGACAGGGAGTCATTGGTCTCTAGGACGTCTTGGTGGCATAAGCAGGGGTGAGGCTGAGATTTTGTCCCTGGATCTCACAGCTCACAGGCTCTAGCAACTCTGCAGCCATGGGGCTTCTTCACATCCAATTTTATTATTTTTCCATGTCACCAATATCCTTAAATCTCCCTGAAAATTTCACAATCAGTTAAAGTACATTTTGCTTGCTTCTCATTTTTGTCATTTTAAAATGATTTCATATGCAGCATTATAATAACTTGTGATTGTGGGATTTATTTGTTGAAACAATACGGCCTATGGCAGTGTGTATGGTGCCAGGTGTTCAATGTGCACATTCTAGGATGGCTTCGCACCATGATGATATGATGAACAAAATCTTGCCTTCTACTCCAAGTGTCACTCAGAGCCAAGAGATTCACAATTTTGAACAGTTGGGACATGCTCAAGTTTCTGTCTAAAGTCTTGAGAAATGGGAAAAAAAAAGAGCTATTGGTATAGAGATACCTTCATACAGAGTTTCTGAATGCTACTTTTACACAGGAGACTGCTCAATGTTACTTCATCTATATTCCTCATCTTTTAAAAAATTCTGCAATTTTTTAATGTTGCTTAAATGTGCAAGAAAATTCCATTAAATTACTAAGTTTTTATTTAAGTTTTGTGATGAAACCATTTTTTAAAACATTTTCTACGGCTTGGAATATGGTTCATTGGTAGAGTGCTTGTCTCACATACATGAGGCCATGGGTTTGATTCCTCAGCATTACATGAACAGAAAAAGCCAGAAGCAGTGCTGTGGATCAAATGGTAGAGCACTAGCCTTGAGCTGAACAGCTGAAGGATAGCACCCAGGCCCAGAGTTCATGCCCCATGATCTACAAAAATATATATGCATATTTTTTAACAGTGAGCCACTTTCCGAGCCCTATATGCATATTTTTTAAAGTTAAAATATCAAGACACATTTAATAAAAAGCAAAGTTGCTGTTCAGGCAAAAAAATTGTTATTATCAGCCAAGAGAGAAATAAGCCAGGAAGGTTTGATTACCAGAAGAGACATGGCATGGTACCTGGCTCCTGACATCCTGGAGGGGGGAGGTAAGACTTTTTCCACTTTAGGATTACAGTAGCCAGAGGAGGTAGCAGAGATATTTAAAGGTACCAGAGTCAACAGGTGTCATGGACTCTTTTGGCTACTTCCTGCTGGGGAGGTGAAGGAGTCACTGGAGCTGGGGACATTAGGGTCCAGCAGGGCAATGTAAATGATGTCTCCAGTTGCCTGTAGTAGCAGGATAGTCATGACTTGCTCCCAGGTGGTGTCCTGGGTGGGGATTGTTATCCAGTTAAAGGAGACTTTTGAATAGATCAGGCAAAAATATGACAAGGTACCAAGGTCAGTTAACATGAATGGCATAGGAGAACACACATTAGCCATGGGCCAGAAAAGTAATATTTGAAGCATAAGCCCCTAATAAGGTAAGTAGGGAGAAAGGGGGTGTCTAGTGTCTTTTGGACAACTAGGTAAGGGAGAAGATAATGGACTAGGAGGAGAATACCATTCAGAGGCTACTATAAATACCAATAGCAAGTAACAAAAACAAGAGTGGAACTTTCTGTCCCCTTAGAAGATAGACAGGTATGGAAATTTAGGTGGGCAAGCAACTGTTTCTATTGTTTTCCCAGCTCTGATTAATTTTGAAAGGGCAAGCCTAAAGTGACTCCATTTAGGATGTCATCTCCTCTTACTGCTCTCCATGGTTTTCCATTGTCGGACTAATTTTGTCCTAGATGGTACAGGGTGGGGGGAGTGAAAGGGGGTTTCTTAGTCTCTGTTGCTGGGATAGCTTGTCCTAATTGGCATTGAATGGTTTGAACTCAAGGTCTGGGCACTCTCCCTGAGCACTTCTGCAATGCTAGTATTCTGCCAGGCAGGGTGGCCCTTGAGCTTTTTATCCTAACATAAGGATTTGTGATGTCCCTGAGCCACAGTAGGGGTTGGGCTCACATTCTTTGATTGACTCTCAGGGACTGATTTAAGGAATGTGGTAAGCATTCTGTCTGAAAAAGAGTCTGTTCTTTTAACTCCATTGGTAAGGAATAATACCCTTGACACAGCTGACTGGTTATGAACAACTCAGCTGATGGTTACAGTTTGAAGTTAAGCTGTGAATTATTCCAGTAAATGTGTGTTAACAAATGGTAACTTGCTGCAAGTTGGAGACACTTTGGTTTGACAGCATAGATTGCTTTTTGTCAAAATAGCTACAAGAAAATGCAGATTACAAATGCTCTATAACTTAAGAACTGTGCAACTTTATTTCCCAAAATTTTCGGAGAGTCTATTTCTGGTAATCAAACACCCATTAACAAAAAAGACCAGAATTAAATGAGATATTATTCTATGCAAACTACTCACAGATTATTTTTTGTATTTTTGTTGTTCTTGTTTGTGAGGCTTGAATTTAGAGCCTGGACATTATCCCTGGGTTCATTTTGCGCAAGGAAGGTGCTCTACAACCAAAGCAGTGGTTTTCTGGTGGGTTATTGGAGATAAGAGTGTCTTGGAATTTCCTGTCTGTGCTGGCTTTGAAATGAGATCCTCAGAATTCAGCCTCCTGAGTAGCTAGGATTATTAGGCATGAGCCACCAGTACCTATCTTACTTTTGTATTTTCTAACTTACACTCAAACCTGCAACAAGAACATGCATTTTAGTGTCAGCTAATTGTGCTTAACCATCCTTTAATTGAGAGTAAGAAATTAATGGAATGTCTAAGCCTGCTCAATATGATAGTCACTAGTGAATCATACATAGTTATTAGACATGTAAACATGTGGTTAGTACACAGGACTAACAGTACACAGTTGGCTGCAGTTGGGGCCAGGTGAGATAGAGGAGCACAAACAAACTGTGTATTAGAGAAGGGCCATGGCAACTTTACTATTCTAATATCAAGACAAAGGCTGGTTCAATCCCTGTTCTCTCTTATGGGAACATGGTACACTAGGTGTGGGATAGAGACCTGGGAGGTAGGGGGAACAGATTCAGAGCCAGATTAGAAACTTGCAGTAAGGAGTGAGTGAATTGTGAGACTAGCACAGTCTGGCAGTCTGGAGGACTGGATGGATTATTTGGAGGGTATTTTTGTGATGTAAAAATATGTGGACCAAGTTGTAATATGAGGAAAGAGACCAGAAAACGATGCAGTATCCAGTATCCCTGCTGTCTGTCACTCATTCATCCCCTAAGCTCTGTGGTCTGATCCCTCCATAGTCCCAGCAAAAGATAGACTATGACAGTGGTCTGTCAAGTGATCCACTTAGGATCACTTGGTGATTGTAATTGTGTGATGGAAGGTGTTGTCTTGAGCTGTCTCCAGTACAATTGTGGAGGCATCCAACTAGAGCTAATCCTCCTTATCAGCTCAAGTAGGCAGGTTAGATGGGGAGGGCAAAAAGGAGCTGGTGCTGCCCTGCTCCCCAAGTAGGTATGTAGATGGAGGAGGACTGTAATAGCAGGTCTCATGGTGACTCCACCCACTGTGTCTGGATCACAATGATCGCACAATGCATTCCTGTTTCTAGCTGACCAATAAGATACAAGAATCAAGGCCACTCCCACATTCTGTGCTGCCTAGCACCACTGGCATTTCCCTCTATTGGCTCATACCACTACAAGCAAGTGAAGGAAGTAAAGGTGCTGTGGTGACTGGGTGAATTTCAGAGATCCTGTAGGAAGTGGGTGATTGCAAGAATAGAGGTGATTTCATAAAGCCTGGGAATATGGCCTTCTACCTTCCCCATCCCAGTGCTGGGATATCTAACCAAACCAGACACGCATGCACATTAAAATTTTCTTTAGGCAAGAAACTACAGAAAGAGTATCTGGAGAGGAATTGTCCTGGTGGACCCATGAAACCAACAAAAAGAAAACTGAAAACAGAGGTAACCTCAAAACAAACACTACTGGGGACTGTAAATCTACCAAGGGTGAGACCAAAGACTATGCAGGCCCAGAATCTTCCTCTGGTTCCTTTTCTGCTAGTGTCCTTTCCTCTGACACTGGAATCACTAACAATATGTCAGAAGTCCTATTCACACCAAGAGAGCAACAAATAAATAAACAAAGGTAATAGGAGAGCAGGCCTGGCTGGAGAGAAAGCTAGAGACCATGAAAGAATTAATGAACAAATTAAGGCTGGAGAGAGACCATGTTACAGAGGACTTGAAGGTGGAGAGGTCCATGAGGAAAGACAAAGATGAACCAACTGAGAGATGAGAGATGAGAATGAGCAATGGGTGCGATAAGTGTTTGACCTAGAGACAAACATGGTAGAACTTCAAAGGCAGTTGGCAGAGCTGCCCTCCCAGCAGCAGTCTGCAGGACCACCTCAGACCAAGCTACAGCTGCCAGGCAGGATCTATTAGTTGCAGAAGTAGCAAGAGAAATGGGAGAAGCAGTGTTACAGTCAAAGGCAGGAAAACTAGATCCTCAGTCTCCAGTATCTTTAGCAGCAGGAGTGGCTGTGTTAACTGGAGCAGCAGGGAAAGGCCTGGGATCTGCATGAGCTCTTCAAGACAATGGGAAGTTTACACATACATGAGGTATGAGATGCACAATTTTGCATAACCTAGAGATCAAAAAGCAGCTGGGCCAGCTGCAGGATGCCTTCCACAGGCTAAGAAAGCGAAGGAGGAGCTCTAGTGTGCTGCACTCAGAGCTGCAGGTGGAGGAAGAAGCTGGATCAGCAAAAGGAGAAGTTAGAAGAATGGAAAAAGATGGCTGAGTTAAGGAGCCAAGTGGCTCAGAATCTCAGGAGCTTCATGAACAGCTTCAGGAGCTCAGAGTTACCTGTGAACAGCACAGGGCCTACAATTTGCAGCTGACCTTAAAGAATGAGGCCTTGCTGCAACACTTGCAGAAGCAGACCCAGCTGCTGGACAAAGTTGGAGGACCAAGAAGGTCCATCAAAAATTACACAACACTTTTGATGTGCCTTAAAACCACCAGACAGAATCAGGAGCAGCTATGGGCCCCAGCTGAGCTTTCTGTCTTTCACTAGAGAAGGAGGAGTTAGCAAAATGAAAAGGGGGTGACTCTATTTGTTGTGACTGTCCTAGAGGACAGACAACCCAAAGACCAGGTGGGATTTTTATCTTTATCCATTGATGAATTAAAGGAGGTGAAGCTCAGCCAGCAGCTGAAGGAGCGACAGACCTACTGTGGGTGCCTGGCCAATCTAGTAGTCAAGAGCCAGAGAAAACTGAAGCAGTAGGGTTTCTTCTCCAGGAGTTGAAGCCATGGGATAGGAAGCAGGACACCCAAGTGCCCAAGAAGACCCTGAAATTCTTTATCCACAAGCTGCCTCGAAATGGTGGGCTACCAGATGCAAGTGGATAAACTCCAACATGGATGCAGCCAGCTGTCAAAACCTCTCAGCACCATTGAAATCCATAGATTTCTATAAAGAACAGAATGAAGTACTGGATGAGCTATATCAGAAGAAAAATGAGTGTGTCAACCAGCTCTTCCAGGAGGAGAGGGAGAAGAAGATGGAGCTGCAGGAGCTGCTATTGCTTCCTGCAGATGAAGGTACCTGAGTTTCAGGACAAGATGCTGGGAGCCATCCAGACCCCTGCTGATGAGGGTCCCTCAGACCTATCAGGCTTCAGGAAGGGGGATGTTATGAAGGAGCAACAAGATTTTGAAGAGTTGAAGTTGAAGACTATGTGGAGCCCATCCGAGGAGAGGCTGGGGTACCTTGGTATCTCAAGGACCCCTACTACAGAGCAGATAGTGCTACAACAGCTTGTTTTTCAAACACCTACCTGAGTTTACAGGCTTGAGCAATGATGGCTGCAGGACTGAGGCAAGTGACAACTTGGAGATCATTTTTGCATGAAGACCTGGAGGCCTTCCCGAAGGAACTGAGCTGTGCCATCTCTATGAGTACTTTCATAGAGCCAGTCACCCTAGAGTGCGGGCACAGTTTTTGTTGACCTTGTCTCTGTCTCTGCTTGGAAGAGACCCAGACTCCAGCCAGGTGCCCTGGGTGCAGGGGACCCTGCCAGCAGAGAGACCTCAAAACCAATGTGGTTCTGAGGAGCCTGGTGGCTATTGCCAGAAGAGCCAGACTCAGGGGTTTTCTGAGCTCTGAGGAATATATGTGTGGGACACACAGGGAGACCAAGCAGATGTTCTGTGAGGTAGACAGGGCCCTGATCTGTAGGAGCTGCTCCCAGTCTCAGGAGCACAGGGCTCACAAACACCATCCCATAGAAAGGGCTGCTGAGGAGCAGAGGGAGATGATTTCAAAGCAGATGCATGCTCTATGGGAAAAGACTCAAGAAAACCAGCACAATTTACAGGAGGAGACTCATCCACCTATGGATTTGGTATGTGAAGCTATTCCGAGGCATGACTAAGGATGTTTTTAGAGTGCTGTTTTTAGAGCTGGAGATTGCCTTCAATGAAGCTATGCAGAATCAAGATCATGGTAGCAATGTTAGACACGACCATCCCTATGCAGTTTTGAATTCTGAAGAGTCCCTCCACCAAGTCTTCAGCTCTGGGAAACATTACTGGGAAGTTAGTGTAGATAACTCTTCCAACTGGGCCCTGGGAGTTATTAAGGAATCCACCATAGGGAGCAACCTCACTGAATCTGAGGATCTTTTCCTCCTTTTGTTTGTGAAAGAGAACACACTTTTCACCATTTTTACCACCTCCCCATTGCTGCCTCAATATGTACAGAAGCCTCTGGGCCGGGTTGGTGTGTTTCTTGATCTTGACGATGGCAATGTGAGTTTTTGGAATGTGGCTAAGAGTTCACTTATTTGGAGATACCCCACTGGCGCTCTCCAATTTCCTGTCAGGGCCCTTTTTTCCAGTGGTATCCTGGTGTCCTAAGTCAAGAGACTATGTATGTGTTGGGAACTCTATGGCAGAGAACCTTAATCAAATGAGGCAAACCACTAATACTGTACCAATTTGAATTTTTCAGTGCAGTAATCCAATCTTTTCATGACATATGATGGTAACAATAAAATGTAAAATGTAAAAACCAATATTAAATGAAGATTAGATAGAGTAGCAACAATGCAACAAGAAAGCAAAGAAATATTTTAAAATTGCTATAAAAATAAACCCATGCAAAACTGAGTCCCCAGTGACTGCTTTCCACCCTGAAAGGAGTTGGATCTCAGAATAACAATAAAAACAACACGTAAAACAGTGGACACTGTTGTTTTATTAATAATCTTTGCTACTCAGCAGACTGAGTTCTGAGCCAGGATGAACAGAAAAATCCAAGCGACTCTTATCTCCAATTAACCACCAAAGTGGGGTTGCAGTCAAGTGGTAGAAGAAAAAAAATTCCCACAAGAACAGGGCTCATGCCCTAAGTTCAAGCCCCAGGAACAGCTAGAACAAAAAAAGCAGTACTAGTTTTAGTGACACAAAGTTCTAGAGCAGCCTTTTTATTAATAGATCCTGTCATCCATCCTGGGAGGAAAAAAACAAACACCTATCTCCTAGAGCATAGGGGTGTTTACACTTTCTATTAGATTGGATTCTTTAACTTTCAGTACCAATTCGTAAACAAGGGGGAAAAAAAAAACGTATACTCAGAGAAAGAGCTGGTAATAATGGAGAACACTGAAAATGCATGGTAAAACACTAAAGCTGTAGGCATGTCTTTAAATAAGTCATTTTTGGGGGGCTACAAATGAACAGAATCCTATGGTAGGCTAAGAGATTCAAAATAATAACTATGGCAAAGCTAAATTTATATATTAGGCATACTGAGAGGTTAACAAGAGCCACCAATTATAACAATATAACAGGATGCTTTGCAGGTGTGATGGCTCTTTTTGGGATAATTAATTGTAGTTCTTTCATCCCCTGTGACATTATCATATGGAGTTTAAAAATGTTTACTTTTGGGGCTGGGAAGGCGGATCAATGGTAGAGCACTTGCCTTTCATGCATGAGGCCCTGCATTCAATTCCTCAGCCACACATAAGCAGAAAAAAAAAAAAAAAGCCGGAGGTCGTGCTATGGCTCAAGTGGCAGTGTGCTAGCCTTGACCTGAAGATCTGAGGGACAGCGCCCAGGTCCAGGGTTCAGGCCCCACGACCGTACCCGCCTCTAAAAAATAGCTTAATTTTGTTTCCCTTTCACTCTAGATACTTAATTGTTGTGTGTTCATCCCTTCTGTAATTATCTTATTGATGTGAAAAAACTATTAATTTGAGATTCAATTATATGAATGTAGTCTAAGACTGCTAATTCCCTGTTGGCAATTGAGATATAAGAGCATTGGCTTTCAAAGCTCATGGTTCATCAAACAAGAATGGAAAATGTTCAAGATTGATTCATAGTAATAAATCCTGGAATGTGAAAGCTTATGTCATAGATACTACAGAACTTACTACCCTAAAAATAATATCCTACATAATTTTCTAAAGTTTATAGTGAATAGAGTATTAACAATGTGCTCTTATAAAACACACACACACACACACACACACAAGGGAATTAGTAGGTTCTCTTATCAGTTTATCATATATATTAATTTACCATTTCATTTTATTATAAGCTTAAGTCATATATGGTGTTTATTAGCCTTTTGCTCCAACATAAAACTCAGGGACAATGCATAGATCCTTAGTTTAAGCCCCTGGACTATTTCAAGAAAAAAAAATTAAAATGTATAAGTCACAATAGAAAATAGACTTGTAGGAAGTAACCTCAGATCCTTTTCTGTCTCACAGTTAGGTGATGGACAGTCAGGTGATTACTTGGTTCAGGCTGGTGAAGGAGATGGGTGTAGGGGGTAGATTCCCTGCAGACTTAACAATGATCACATCTCATCCAATAGCTAGTCAATTTGGCATATGTCTGTCATCTCAGCTATGTACAAAGCTTTGATAGGAAGAACACAGTCCAGGAAAACCTAAGCATAAACACAAGATCATACTCCAAAAATAAACTAAAAAATGGTATGTTGTATACAGTTCTGGTACTGTACTGTTGAATTCATACTATTTGCTTAAACTCTACAAACCAATTTACTTAACGCTAAATTAATCTTTGTAAAAATGCAATGATGTTGGTCCAGTTTTTCAATTTAGAAAACCATAGGCAGGTGTTAATAAACATAAGGTGGTGCTGAGTTTATTAGAAGAATGTTTGTGTGGTATGCTTCACTGTATAAATGTGAGTATAAAGAATTCAGAGCAGTCTTTGTTTACCTTCCCACACATGATTTTTAGGGTGACCTCACCTTCCTATTATAGGATTAAAAGTAGTATTTGTGACTTTGACCACTATCGGTAGTTTTTGAATGTTGGCCTTTGCACTATTGTTTTTATTTTTCCCTCATTTCTGGAAAAAAAGATAAATTACTAAATTTCTTGCGTTAATCATGCTGTATTTCCCTGGCTTATACATTTAAATTTCTATGGTTTATTTCTGTGATATCTATGTTACATTCTGACATTATTTTGATATTTTATCTAATCATACAGACATATACTATTCCATCTTTCTGCAATAAAATCTTTGCATTAGTATTTAGTAATATCCTGGATACTGTGTTGTTCATTTCAGAAGTTCATGATTATTTTTACTACTGGCATAATTAATGCCATTGACAAAAGAACTCAATAAATTAGATGTAGTCAAAATTTTCTACCTTATATATCTAGAAGCACCAACAAAACTACTTTATTCTTGTTTGTGTTATAAATTTGTGGCATATATTGTTATAGATCTATAGTTTATTTTTTATTGTATTTCATATTTCTATTCATTATTTTTGTTTAATTAATTAATTTATTTTATTTGCTAGTTTTTAAAATATTTTATTTGTAGAGTTGAAGAAAGGAGTTGCAATTCAATAAAATAGTTTGTGAATACAATGCATCTTGATCACTTTAATCCCTTTTTAACATTTCCACTCATATCTCCCAACTGCTTATTCTCTGATTTTTCTTAATTTTGTAGGATATGCATTGAATTTTTGTTACTTTCTCCTGCTTTCTACAAATTTGCTATATTCTATGTCCACTTTCATGGTAGAACACTTTAATTTTATGTAAAGCAGGAGAGAGACTGTGCAACTCCCAAATTCTAGAACATTTATTTATTTTTACCTATGCTGGTTAAAGATTATCTAGTATTCCATTTAAAAATCATTTTATGGGTAATTGAAAAATGTTATATTTGTTAAATTAATTCTATAAAATTTAGGGATTCTTTGTATTTTGAAAGTATATTCAATCATACTCACCTTGGAATATTCTCAAATATTCATCATTCACAAAGAAATCTCATACCTGTCTGCAGCTATTCTGAATTCTCTTTAGACTTCCAACTCCAAAGAAACTAATGTTATGCCTGATTTTGATAATTCAAAAATTTCATGAAAATTAAATGATTTTATGTGTTATTTTGTGTTTGGATCTTTCCATCTGTTGTCAGTGTTTCAACTAATATGAATTCTCCTTTTACTTGATAATGGGATATTTCATGAGTATAACATGTTTTGTGATCTGTTTTCCTATTGGTCAGCCTGATTTTTTTTCAATTCTTTGGCTGTCATAGATAATATTGCTGTGATGATACACAAGTTTTGAACTTAAGTATATAAAAACTGTAGACAAAGTTTCTAGGCTGTACAAAGTTTCTAGGCTGTTTGGTATTTCTGTAACTAACTTTGTGAGGAACTTTTACACTAATTTTCAAGATGAATGTGCTATTTTACAATGTATGAGAGCTTCAATTTCTTTACATCCTTTTCAAACCTACTAATGCATATGTATTACCCATTCTGGTGAGTATGAAATGACATCTCATTTCTATTTTATATGTGATTTTACAGTTGCTAATGCTATTAACCTCCTTTTGTCTGTTTTCACATTGTTCGATTAAGAAATTTCAAGCCCAAGTATATTTTAGATATGAGACCCTTGTCCATTGTATGGCTAGTGAAGATCTTCCCCCAATCCATCGGCTTTCTATTGATCTTGCTAGCTATGTCCTTTGCTATGAAGAAGCTCTGCAACTTCATGCAATCCCATTTGTCCAACCTTTCTTTAATTTGTTGTGTTTCCGAGTCTCTATTAAGACAATTTCAGCCTGCGCCAAGAAGACCTAGCGTTTCTCCTATTCCATCCTGTAATGTTTTCAGAGTGTCTGCTTTGACTCCGAGATCTTTGATCCATTTGGAGTTGATTCGGGTGCAGGGTGAGGAACTCGAAAAATTAAATCCCCCAACAACAAATCCTCAAAGAAACAACTGCCCAATAAATAAGTGGGCTAATGACTTAAAGAAAAACTTCTCTGAAGAAGAAAGAAGGATGGCCAATAGACACATGAAGAAATGCTCAACCGCCCTAGCCATAAAAGAAATGCAAATCAAAACAACATTGAAATACTACCTCACCCCAGTTAGAATGGAAAAAATCAAGAACTCTAATAAAAACAGATGCTGGAGGGGATGCGGAAAGAATGGAACATTACTTCATTGTTGGTGGGAATATAAACTTGTTCAACCACTTTGGATAGCAGTATGGAGGTTCCTCAAAAGATTCCACATAGAGCTCCCCTATGACCCAGCAATCCCACTTTTGGGCAGTTCCCCAACTGTTTACAAACAAGACCACACTAAAGCTACCAGTTAACCATGTTTATTGCAGCATTATTTACCATAGCTAAGATCTGGAACCAACCCAGATGCCCCTCAGTAGATGAATGGATCAAGAAAATGTGGTATATATACACAATGGAAGTCTTTGTCTCCATCAGAAAGAATGACATTGCCCCATTTGTTAGGATTTGGAAAGACTTGGAAAAAATTATATTAAGTGAAGTAAACCAAGCCAAAAGCAACATAGGTCCCATGATTTTCCTTATTTGAAATGTCTAGTATATGTATGAGTCAACCAGAAAAGGTAAGATAAGGTGATGTTAGGAAAATGAACCCTAAGATATGTATTTTAATTGTTTATTTTTCTTTCATGCATTTGTTTATAATGCAATTATAAGATTATTTCTTTGTTGCTTTGTATGTCCCTCCCCCACAGTATAAGCCCTGCTTTCATTGTATTTGATGTCGGTATAATTTGTGGAAGGGAAGGGGAAAAACAAGTCGTTTAAATAAGGATACAGGTGGACCTTTTGCACCAATGGGAAATACAAGTTGTCATTTGGAAAGGAACTTTACAACTTGGGGTGGGGGAGAGTTTGGGTGGAGGAGGAGGGAGGATGGGAAGGGATGAGAAGGGTAAACAAAGGAGGAGGCTACAATGCTTGATAAGAAATGTACTCACTATCTATTTTGTCCATGTAATTGTAACCCCTCTGTACATTATTTTCACAATAAAAAAATAAAAATTAAAAAAAAGAATTTTGAGTCAAATTCTTTGTCCATTAATTGAGTTACTGATCCTTTTTTTTTTTTCCCCTTGTTCTCCAATTCTTTTCTTTTGGAATAGGAATGTTTACACCATGTTATTATATATTGAAGATATGGCGCTCCTCATCCTCTCTGTCATCCTCTTCCTCTTCTTCCTTTCTCTTCTTTCTCCTCATTGTTCCTCTTTCTATACTTCCTTTTTCTCCTCTTCCTCTTCTTCCTTCCTCTTACTCCACCTCTTTGTTTCCTCTTCTTCTTCTTTTCTTCCTCACTTCTTCTTCTTTATTGGACCAAAGCTTCATACTATCCTAGTAAGCACTCTACCACTTAAAACTGGACCATCCTAGTTTGTTTTTCACATAGGGTCTAGTGCTTTTACTCAGTATTCCCTAGAATTGTGATACTCCTGTCTTTACACTGAGTAGCTTTAATTAAAGGCATGTGCCTTAATAGTTGGCATATAATTGGTTTTGCTTTTTTAAAAAAAATATTTACTTTTTTTTGTTGGTCATGGGGCCAGAACACGGCCTGGGCATGGTCCCTCAGCATTTCACCTGAAGCTATCACTCTACCACTTGAGCCACGGTGCCCACTTCTAGCTTTTTCTGCTTATGTGGTGCTGAGGAATTGAACCCAGGGCCTCATGCATGCAAGGCAAGTACTCAACCACGGAGCCACCTTTCCAGCTTTATTTTCATGGTAACTCTCAGCTAAGAATTATTTTTGAGTCTCTGTGGACATTTTGAACCTCGAATTTTGAATGACGTTGGAAGTCAAAGCTACAAAGAGTTTTGGAGAGAGGCAATGCATTCTGTTACCTCCTCTTTTATGCTAGTGCCAGAACATGAATGTTCTTTGGGAGACAAAAGTGGAACATTTTTGGATAAGGAGATGTGTTTGGGTGCTGGGTTCAGATGAAACAGTTAAGTCATATTGTCACTTTTATTGGATTGAAAAATATGCAGGAGAGCTATAACATACACAACTAGGTGCGTGGGGGACTGAGTTCCCAGAGAAGTTTGCTAAAGTGGAAAAACACATGCTGATTTTGCACTATCCTAAGTCTGAGAACTTAGAATCAAAGGAGGGAAAATGAGAAACACACTTGTTCAGGAGTTCTCTCTCTGCTTCCAAATGACCATAATGTGTTACTTATTCCTCTGCTTGGCTATTTTCTCTCAACCAAGATCAACTAAACTCTGAACCATGAAGCAACATAACCTTCCGGTTTTTTTTTCTTTTTTTATGTGCATTGTTAATTTTTTTATTGTGAAAATACTATACATAGGGGTTACAATTACATGGGCAAGATAATAAGTACATTTCTTGTCAAGCATTGTAGCCTCTTCCTTTGTTTCCCCTTCCCATCCCTTCCCATCCGACCCCACCTCCCCCACCGAATCTTCCTCCCCCCTTTCCCACCCTCCCCAAAGTTGTAAAGTTCGTTTTACGACATGAGGACTTGTACATCTCATTGTTGCAATGAGTCCACTTGTATCCCTATTTAAAAGGTTTGTTTTTTTCCCTTCCCCTCCACGAATTATACCAACAACAAATACAGTGAAAGCAGGGGTTATACTGTGGGGGTCATACAAAGCAACAAAGAAATCATCTTATAAATAAGTTGGAAACAATCGCATGAAAGAGAAAAATGCATTTGAATACATATCTTAGGGTTCATTTCCCTAACATCAACTTATCTGACCTTTTAAGCTTGACTCAGACATATACTAGTTATTGTAAATAAGGAAAACCATGGGACCAATGTTTCTTTGGGCTTGGCTTACTTCACTTAATATAAATTTTTTCAAGTCTTTGCAATTCCTAACAAATGGGGGAATGTCATTCTTTCTGATGGAGACATAGACTTCCATTGTGTATATACACCACATTTTCTTGACCCATTCATCTACTGAGGGGCATCTGGGTTTCTTCCATATCTTAGCTATGGTAAATAATGCTGCAATAAACATGGTTGTGCTGGTAGCTTTAGTGTGGTCTTGTTTGTAAACATTTGGGTAAATGCCCAGAAGTGGGATTGCTGGGTCATAGAGAGCTCTATGTGGAGTCTTTTGAGGAACCTCCATACTGCTTTCCAAAGTGGTTGAAGATGTTAACACTTCCACCAACAATGTAGTATGGTTCCCTTCTGTCCACATCCCTCTTGCATCTGTTGTTATTAGAGTTCTTAATTATAGCTATTCTAACTGGGGTGAGGTGCTATCTCAATTTTATTTTGATTTGCGTTTCTCTTATGGCTAGGGAGATTGAGCATTTCTTCATGTGTCTATTGGCCATCCTTCTTTCCCCGTCAGAGATATTTCTCTTTAAGTCTTTAGCCCACTTATTTA
This sequence comes from Dipodomys merriami, assembly GCF_024711535.1. Lineage (NCBI taxonomy): Eukaryota > Metazoa > Chordata > Mammalia > Rodentia > Heteromyidae > Dipodomys > Dipodomys merriami. The sequence continues at coordinate 1,925,383 of NW_027206546.1, read as the reverse complement.
ATGGGCAGTTGTTTCTTTGAGGATTTGTTGGGGCATTAAATTTTTTGACTTCCAGGTATATTTTAGATATGAGATCCTTGCCTGTTTTATGGCTAGTGAATATATTCTTCCATTCTGTGGGCTTTCTTTTGACCTTGCTAGCTATGTCCTTTGCCATGCGGAAGCTTTGCAATTTCATGCAATCCCATTTGTCCAACCTTTCTTTGATTTGTTTTGTTTCTGTTTCTCCATTAAGAAAATTTGGACCTATGCCAAGGAGACCTAGGTTTTCTCCTATTTCATCCTGTAATGTTTTCAGAGTGTCTGCTTTGACTCTGCGGGTCTTTGATCCATTTGGAGTTGATTCTGGTGCAGGGTGATATATAAGGATCTAGCATTAATTTTCTACAAGTAGTTAACCAATTTACTGAAGAGGCTGTATTTTTTTCATTCTATTTTTTAGATCCCTTATGAAAATTAGATGGCTATAGGTCTGTGGGTTCATTTCTCGGTTTTCAGTTCTATTCCATTGGTCCTGAGGTCTATTCTTGTGCCAGTACCAAGCTGTTTTGATTACTATGGCTTTGTATTTGAGATTGAAATTTGGTATTGATATTCCTCCAAAACTGTTCTTTCTGTTAAGGTTCATTTTTGTTATTTAGGGTCCTTTATTGTTCCCTATGAATTTTTGGATTGCCTCTTCTATTTCCTTGAAGAATGAGGTTGGAATATTGATAAGTATTACATTGAATTAGTAGATAGCCTTGGGAAATATTGCCATTTTCACGATGTTGATCCTTCCAATCCAGGAGCATGGGAGTTTTTGCCACCTTCTAAGTTCTATTTTGATTTCCTTTTTCAGTTTTTTAATGTTTTCATCATAGATGTCCTTCACTTCTTTGGTTACATTAATTCCTAGGCACTTTATTTTTTGTGGCGCTATTATGAATGCAGTTCTTTCCTGATTTCAACCATCCTTTTCTCGTTGTTGGCATACAGAAAAGCCATTGATTTTTGAGGGTTAATTTTATACCCTGCTACTCTGCCAAAGTTTTGAATTAGCTTGAGTAATTTGGGAGTGGAATCCTTGGGATTCTTTAAATACAAGATCATATCATCTACAAAGAGGGAGAGTTTTACTTCATCTTTCTCTATTTGGATCCCTTTTATTTTTGCATCTTGTTTTATTGCTGTAGCTAGGTAATCAAATACTAAATTGAAGAGAAGTGGAGAGAGTGGACATCCTTGTCTCATTCCTGAATTTAGAGAACATGGTGTTAGTTTTTCACCATTGAGTATAATGCTGGCTGTAGGTTTGTCATATACAGCCTTTATTATATTGATGAATGTTACCTGTAATCCTAGTTTTTCTAGAGCCTTCATCATGAAGGGGTGTTGGATCTTCTCAAGTGCCTTTTCTGCATCTATTGAGATAACCATGTGGTTCTTATCCTTGCTTTTGTTGATGTGATGAATTATACTAATTAATTCGCATATATTGAACAGTTTACATCCCTGAAATCAATCCTGTTTGATTGTAGTGTATGATTTTTTGGATAAGTTTTTGAAGTTGATTGGCCAAAATTTTGATGAGAAGTTTGCAACCATGTTCATCAAAGAAATGGTTCTGTTTGTTCTCTTTCTTTCATGAGTCCCTGCCTGGTTTTGGGATGAATGTTATGATGGCTTCATAGAAAGAGGTTGGTAGTGAATTTACTCTTTCAATTTCAATGAAGAGTTAAAGAATATTGGTGTGAGTTTTGAAGGCCTTGTAAAATTCCAGTGTAAATCCTTCCAGTCCTGGGCTCTTCTTATTTGGGAGGTCTCTTATTGCTGCTTCTATTTCAGTGCTTGATATGGGCCTGTTTTGTTGGTTCAATTCATCTTGGTTTAGTTTTGGCATTTTGATATTTGCCAGGAAATCGTGTAATCTTCCAAGTTCATAAAAGTTAAAAACAATCTATGATAACCAGGAATGAAATAATTGTTGATAACTACAAATATATGTATTCTTACAGAAAAGGACATATTTAGAATATAATCAATAGAAATTCTGAAGACGACCAAAATAAATATCAAAATGTAGGTTTAACAGAAAAGTGGAGCAAACTGAGAATAGGATTAGAACATCAGAATTCAGGTGAGAATTATATGGGTGAAAAAATATTAAATAATAGGAAAACTATTAAAGACATGCTGATAAACTTAAAATTTCTGAATACAGTTGTTTCTCAGATTTCAATAGGGCCTTAAAATAAATATCTATGTCAAAAATATTGAGTCATTGTTTGTCCCGAGGCTCCTTGGCTTATTATGAGGTTACCTGAAGATAAAGCTATCATCAAAATCAAGAACTATAAACTGAAATATTGGAATTCATTATTAGTCTGCATACTAGGAATCCTAGAAGAAATGGAAAAGAATTGATATGAAGCAATGTTTGAAGACACAAAATTTAATCATGGTCCTAAATCCATTCATATATAAGTCATGTAATCATGTTGTAAACACAGAGTACAATTAAAACCAAATCAAAACAAAATAAAATTACTGCTCCTATGGGTTTCCTAGTTAAAATATTTTAAGGTAAACATATGGGGAAGAAAGCAAGTCATGTTCCCTTTAAAGACCAAATGATGTGCTAATAGTCCAGGACAGAGCTTGAACTTATGCTTTCTCAGAACTTTCTGGTAAATCTGAATCACATTGCGATTGTGTTGAGAGTGGGGATTAATGACATACAAAAGCAAAGAGAGAAGTGGCTTACGCATATTCTTTTATGCCCCATACTGTGATTATGTGCACAATTGATATTTGACCCCTTCCAAGACACAGTCTTATAGGTTCCATTTGACAGCAGAGAGAAAGAGGGAGGAGAAGGAGAGAAAGAGAGAAAGGGAGAGGAGGGGAAAGAGAGACTGTCATTTGACACTAAAATGGCCAGCACCACTTCTAGAGTTGTGAGGATTAAATTACTATTCCTCATAAATTATGTAGCCTCATATAACTTGTCATAGCAGCATAACTAGGATGAAACATTCAACAAACCATTAGGAACTATGACTAGCAGAATATAGTCTTTACTGAAAGTTACTAAAACCTAGTATTCTATTCAAAAGAGAAGCAAACCTTAGAAATGAAGATACAATAAAAAGCTCAGATGAAAACTGAGAAAATTTGTCACTAGAAATATTACTCTAAAATAAGCAATAATATCAACTTCCTACCAAAGAATTCAAAAGAAAATCATAAGTCAAGGTATAAAAAAGTAACTTTATTGCCCCATAGTCTCTGAATACATTCAACTATGGAACAGCCTTATCAAATCTCTAGGAGTTCACAGTTCAAAACAACTTTTCAGTTGTATTGCACTAAATCTAATCAATAAAGGTTCTCTATCCACTAATTTCCTCAAGAAAATGTGTTTTCATTATTTTTACTTGGAGCTTGAACATTTTAAAACTTAAGTAGAGTGCATATTATAAATAAATATGTTCATATTGTTTTGTTAAAATTAATTTACACTCTAATATTCTTTGTTGAGAGCTGATCACAGATTTTTTTTAAATTTTCTAAAACACTTAGTTAAAGTTCAATATTAATTCAACCTAAAATAGCATGACTACTTTTTGTAGAGTAAATGCTGTGATTTATCAGCCATGAATTATGATATACACTAGAACTTGTTGCTAAGTAACAAATACATATTATCAAGAGCATGATATTACACCAATGGAACACAGACAGAGCGAGGAAATGATCTTGGAAGGAAGAGATCATTCTATCACAAGCCTCCCATTACAGACTACAAGAAAATTAATGGTTCAGGTTTTCTGCCTTAATAGGTTTCAGTCCCTATCTTCTGGAAAACATGCATTTCAATTTTATCTACTCTAAATCGCCATTGCACTTTAAAAGATTAATATGAGTTCTACAGCATAGCACTTTAGAAAGAAAATACTCCTTTTTCAGGTGCAGCCTGTCAAGTTGCTAACATTCAGATATGCTTTTACAGTGTTCAGAAACCTCCCTAGGAAAATGAAGCCTGTAATTGTGGTAGTCACCTAAAGACAGACTTTGAATAGCCTTCAGAGCCATGGCCAGTTTTGTTGTAGATTACTTATGATAACCAGTTCTAAGATATATACATGATCAAATATCTACTGATATCAATAAGCAAAACTTATCTGAATCTCTTTTTCATGGAAGCTATTTTATGGTATTAACATCAAATATATTTAACATTCCTTTAATCTTATTACTGTCTATGTAAATGTATGATTTATATAAGTAAATGATAAGCTGTGCATGGTGGCTCAATCCTGTAATATTAGCCATTTGGAGGGCAGAGATTGGGAGATTATATTTCAAGCAGCTTCAGACAAAAAAATAGCTCACAAGAATCCATCTGAACCAATGTCTGGGTGTGGGGGTTTTGCTTATTATCCTAGAGGGAAATGTGCAAAGTCTGAGCATAGTACTTGCATGGCTATTGTTTCTAGTTCCATGGAGAGGCACAAACAAGATGTTTACAAAGCAAGTAGAACTGAGCATGAATTGAAGCCTTACCTTGAAAAGTAGCCAAAATCTAAAAGAGTCTGAAGTGCCTTCCTAGCAAGGACAAAGCCGTGCACTTAAATATAAACTCACCTGAGCAGGGAGGGGAGATCATAGTTATGCGTCCTGTAATACACCCTCAACATTGTTTTCAACCTAATGGCTTGTAATTCATCTACTCAATTGATTGTTTCCTTAATGAGAAATATTGTGTGTCTCAAGGTACAGACAGGGGTTGTGTATTTTGTTCCATAATTCGGGCATTAAATCAGGGCCTGGTGTTCTAAAACTTGAGGCACACTTCCTCTTCCAACTTTTGCTTGGTAGTTGGAGAGAAAATTGTCAGGACTTTCTTGTTCCTGCTGGCTTTCAGCTCTACTCCTCAGATTCATTATTCTGAATATCTAGAATTTCAGGCATGAGCCCCTAGCACCAGCCAAGGCACAGGTTTTGTTTGTTTTGATTGGTTTTGTTGGTTGTAGGGCTTGAATTCAGGGTTTGGGTGCCATTTTTTATTTTTTATTTTTTTTGTGATCAAGGCTAGCACTTTACCACTTGAGCTACAGTGCTACTTCTCATTTTTGAGTGATTAATTGGAGATAAGTAAGAGTTTCATGGGAACTTTTTTGCCCAGGCTGGCTTCTAACTGTGATCCTCAGATTTCAACCTTCTAAACAGATAAGATTATAAGCATGATCCACTGTGTCGGACTAACTAAAGGCACACTTTTTGAACATGAAGGATAACAACATTCCTGCCAAAAATGTTACTATTATTATTATTAATGTGGAAATAGTAGAAATTTTCCTTAGGAATGCTAACAAAACTAAGTAACATTATTAATTCTACTTAACATGATATTACAATTATTAGCCAGTGGAAAAAATGCCAGAAAATGTCAAAAAACATATCAAGATGGAAAAGAAACTCAAATATGACTTACCACAACTGGTCAAATTAACACATGGGAAACTGTCAGTTTAATCTCTGAATATTTATTAGAGATAATGGTAGCCCCAATAATAGTGTTTGCTATTAGTTCGTCACAAAAGAAACGTACAAACCAAAAAGCTCAGAGATATAAAACTTAAAATATAATGTCATGATCATAAAGAATTAAAATATCAATGAATAAAAAATATAGTACATGCAATATCTTTTTACAGAAAATATAAAATATTAAAAAGGGATGAAGGAATTCTTACTTAAATTTTATGATAAATTATGCTCCTGTTGGATAGGGCCAATAATATACAGGTATAAATTATGTCCAAATTTATAGGTAAAATTATTATTGTTTTAACTAGCCTCTTATAGGGTTCCATTGGGTACCTATCAATAGTAATATTTATGACTAATAGTAGTATTTATGTAAAAGAGGAAATGAAGTACTGAAATATTCTTGACTAAGAAATGCAGACAGAATCAGAAACAGGGGCTCACACCTGTAATCCTAGCTACTCAGGCATCAGATTTGCAGATCAAAACAGCCCTGGCAGAAAACCTTCACAGACTTCTGTCTCTAATTAACCAGAAAAAAATTAACATAAGCTGAAATATATTATCACAAAGATATTTATTTACTACAAATCATGATAAACTTCCTGATAAGAAATTTGGTGGTTTTTGAGTAGGGAACAGGTTAACAGATTGAGATAATTCAGAGGCTAGAAATAATTCTTGTGTGTTCAGACCTCAGTACCTTTGCAGACCTCTCTGGAAAAAATAAATTGTTACTATAAAGGTAGAAGAATAATCAATCATCTTATGTGAGCAAAAGGAAAAGAGAATAAAATAACCCTTCATGATATGCAGACATTAATTCATAAGAATTTGAATACAAGCCGGGTGCTGGTGGCTCAAGTCTGTAATTCTAGCTACTCACGAGTCTGTGATCTGAGGATGGCAGTTCGAAGCCAGCATGGGAAGGAAAGTCGGGAGACTCTTATCTCCAATACAAAGTACTAGAAAACCGGAAGTGGTGCTGTGGCTCAAGTGGTAGAACACTGGCCTTGAGCTGAAGGGCGCAGGGACAGCACCCAAGCCCAGAGTTCAAGCCCCAATACCGACCAAAAAAAAAAAAAAAAAGAGAAATTGAATACATAAATGAGATTTATAAAAACTAAATCCCAGTTATCATAAAATTCTCATGGTTTTCATGCTAGAACCTTGTATGATTCAGATAGTACACATCATCAGTTTTGTTCCATACAGGTAACATAATGTTGCTTCTGGAAAGGAAGCTACTCATCACATGACTGATGTATATAATCCTAAAATAATGACGAGACTGAAATCAGAGGCCTGAATGGTCAGACAAACCTGATAGGCTCTCACCTCCATTTCATCAACAAAATATAGAGGTGGAAGCATTGAGTAATGATTAGAACACCAGCTGTGAGCAACTGTCTAAGGCTCTGAGTTCAAGCCTCAATACTAGCACAAATAAAGGGAGAAAAGTATAGGTTTAGGTACCTAAGAGATAAGTAAGCTGAAAAAGGAAAGTTATAAACATGTATCACTAATAAAGGATTAAGGGATTAGTCCCTAAAGTGTGTATTTTTATATATATATAGTGTCTATAAACATGAAATATACAGACAAAGCCACTGAAAGGCATGATATATAAATATTTTATAAAAGGAGACCTAAGATGCTGAAACATCTCTGGGAGACTATATAACTTGGCCATATGCATGAGTATGAAATTTCAGGATTTGGTGTGACACTCCTTTGTAAACTGTAGGTGGCACATAATGAGCAAGTTATTTATCAATATTCCTACCTAACTTTGAAGGCTGTTTTTAAAGTTACCTTTCAGGAGACTATTTGGAACTCCAGAACTGGTATGATGATGACTAAGCAAAGAGATGTTCTTTAAGCAAAGAAGCTTTCTTGTTCTTTCCTTTTATTTCTTTAGTTATGTATATATAACTTTAACCATTTGTTGAACTATACCTTTTTCTAGTTTCAGTATATCCATGCACCTATTTTATTCCTAAATATCTGTCTTTCATCAGTATAACTGGTAGTTCCCCAATTACATACATATATAGGAAAAGAGAAAGATTCTTACTCTGACACATCTCATAAACTTAATATTACCTCATTTTTCAGCTGCCCCTAATACTTGTAAACTATCTGTTCATCATGCAATTACCGTTCCACATAAAAGAAATATATCTTCTACTCACTTGCTTGCAACTATTTCTCCAAATTGGAGCTCAGTTAATTTCAGTTGATACACAATTATGCTTCTTCATTTCTTAATGGATAGTTATTCTGTGGAAAGAGAAAGTATGGGATATGCTCCATTTCTCTAGCTTTCTTTATTAAATTTCATTTTCTGGTATTCTTTCCTGTGTGGACCTTATCACCCCTATTTGGGAGCATATATATATTCTGTATGTACATCTTCATTTAGCATGTGTTCTGGGTGTCATCCGTGAGGATAAGGATGTTTACAGTTGGATAAAACAATGTCCTTGTTTTGAGAAAAACCATTGTGTAATCTTTTTTCAATATATACAACAAATGGAATACATTTTTTCTGAGTAAATAGAGCAATGTGTTACACTTTGTTACATTTGAGATTAAATAATGAACAATTCTCCCTTTAGAAAAAGAGATTTGTCGAAGCAGATGTTATTGAAACAGACTGAAATATCTGTAGGCTTTAACAGGAGACTAGAATCAATTTGTCTTTCTCAACAGTGCCTGCACTAAGACTAACACTTTAGGCATATGAGAAATTCAGTGCTGCTCAGTTTCTGTCTTCTGATCAGTAGATTATTTCAAGTCTCATTTTATCTGGAAGATAAATGATTCCAAAACCATTTTATTAATATTTTGGGGGTTTGGTGCCTGTACTGGGGCTTGAGATTAGGTTCTGGATACTGTCCCTTAGCTTTTTCACTCAAAGCTAGTGCTCTACCCTTGAGCCATAGCTCTATTTCTGTCCTTAGCTGCTTGATTGAGGATATGTCTCCGGGAATTCACCACCCAGGCTGGCTCTCATTCCAGCCTTCTGAGTAGGATTATATGCATCACCACTATATATCTACATCACCATTCTTGACTATATAGGTTCTTTCTAGCTTGGGCCAAAGTCCTCAAGGTCCTTCCCATTACCAGTCTTAGTAGAAAGCAAATAGTTACTCAGTAGAAGCATTGAAAAAGAAATTTGCTTATTATCTTACATATATAACCACAGCCCCTTTGTAAATCACCTTTACAGTACAAAAAGAAAAAAAAAGTAGCATAGCATGCAATCATTTATTTAAACAGTTTGAACAAAGAGAAGAAAATAAAAACTGGAAAAGTTAAAATTCAGCAATATCAGTAGGAAAATGAAGGCATGACTATAGATCACACAAATATAAATAAGAACAGACAGTTTAAATAAAACTTGTTGTATATTTACCAGTTGAAATAGACCAGCCTGATTCAGGACATGTTTGCATTATAAAATTTGTAATGACATTACTTTTTACATAAAATAATCATAAAAATAAATAATCACATTACTTTCTATGAATAAGTAGAAAACAATGCCAACTGACCCTTCTAATATCAAACATTATATTATTCTCCAAAAGAAATCAGAAATAACTTATGTGATTTTTTACCAATTCATTAACATTTTAATTTTTTAATGGTTGTCATGGTTAAATCATTTTGTTCATGTCAAAATATGTGACATAGTTTGAAAACAATGTCATTTTTATTAAGCTCAATTTATACATCAGGGAAAGTTTTATCATCACAAATGTACTTTGTGCTTGTACTAGGGTATGTGTTCACATTGATACTAAGTAATAGATGTATTTGCTAATGAGTCAATGAATAACCTGTGAATTCATCTTAATCACACACTTAACTAGAATTCTCATGTTAAGCTATCTCATCAAATTGATCAATTTTCTAAAACTCTGCTTGAAGAAAATATATTAAAATATATACTTTGAAATATTAAGCTGAAAAAAATAAAACAGAAATAAATCACTAGCACATGTTGTTCGCACCTTTTAAAAAAAGTGAACTGAACATTACTTTCACATTGAGTTCAGTGATCTCTGTAAGAACATTTACATTATTTTTATCCCCTTTGACAAACCTTTCCTTTTCGGTTTTTCATCAATATGACATCAAGAATTGACCCTTGAGTAAAATGATATATATTCACAAATTCTTTTCTATTCAAGCAAAGAACATGTATATGTCTATGTGCATTCTCTCTTCAATTGAGGACACTAACCCAATTGTTATCAGCATTCAGAGGATGGCACACAGTTGCCTTTTATCCACACAGTCTAGAAGAACAATGAATGTACTAGTGCCCAAGGTTGAAATTTTCCTCATTTATATCTGTGAGGCAATTTAAGTCATTGACAGAATTAAACAAATTGTCTCCATTGGGGTGGGAAGTGAAAATTCCAATCCTGAATCTTAAACAGATAGTCTATTTTGACTAACCAGCTAGAGATTCTGTATCTTACAAAAGGCTTCCATTTTTATTTCCTTATGTTTATTTGGTTTCCTGCTGACATTTGGTATTTTAAGCATTGGCAGATTCTTCATATTTGCACTAGAAGAGTCATCAATGTAATTACCAAAAGCCATATTTTCCTAAATTGTAACTTAATCTTTCTTCCAGTACTATTTTTTCTCCCCCCTCTGTCTCTTCCTCTGGAGCTCTCTCCTTTTCTCCCTCTTTCTTTCTCTTCTCTCTCTCTCCCACTACCTCTCCCTCTCCCCCAATCCCCTCCTCTCCTATCCTAATGGTTAAACTCAAGGTCTCCAATACTTGATTGAATCATTTTTTTGCCCAAGACTAGGGCTCTACCATAGAGCTTTAACTCTAGTTGTGGCTTTTGGCTAATTAATTGCATTTAAGACTCTAACAGACTTTCTTGCTTGGGCTGGCTTCTAACCATTATCATCAGATCTCAGCATCCTGAGTAGCTAGGATCATAGGCCTGATTCACCAGCACCCTGTCACTACTATTTCTCTTATTAGTTTGATGAACTGCTAATGAATTTCTCCACAGTTTAGAGCCCAGACACCACATGAAGCCTCACCTATCATTGTTAAGACTTGCCATTCACCTATCTGTTCTCCTTCCATTAATCATCTATCCAATTTAAACCTGAATGCTAATAGGTTTCAAATGCCCGGTGAACACTCTGCTTGTGCTATGTCTACTGTCTCTCCAGAAGCTGTCATTACTGAGTGAATATGTTTAGTTTTCTGTCAGCTCCTTTATACATGATTACTTGATCAATTTTTCCTGAATTGGGGATTTATAGTACCTTCAGTGTTATTTTAATGATTCATTCAGTCAAGTGTGATTTTACTAATAAGGAACCTATTTCTTGTTATGAAATTTCTTCAAAGTTGTTTAAACACCCAAAGTAGCGACACTGCACTTGTGTAATGGGTAATTTTTTTTTTAAAGACTCAAATATCAGCAGATGTGCTTTATCTACAACACTGTCTCCACACAGCCAGACCTCATTTCCAATTCACGAAGAAGAAGCTTGTTAAGATCATCTGGATTTATGAGGGAAATAATTTATTTTATCTGACAATGATAGATTGAAATTAAAATCTACATGAATCAGATACGTTTTAGATAATTAGCTTTAAAAACTCCATTTAACTTAGGTGTCAGACTCAGAGGGCAAATCATACTTCAAACATTATCTTCTGATTTTTCCTGACAAACACATGGGCCCCACTCAGAGTGGAAAACTTCAAACAACCTACTCTTCTAGTAAATGTTTAAGGCAGTGTCGATCCAGCTTAAAATTTTTTAATGATAATTTTAAATAAATTATGGGCTAAACTCGATTAAACATGCCTTTCTTCCAACCAGAATGGCTCACACAGTGCCTCGTGAGAATGAGTTACTATTATCTAAGGTAGAAGTCCGCAAACCGATTTTAAGCAAAGCAATGACTTGAATTAAGACATTGAGCAATAATTGGATTCTAGAGTTATCCATTAATTCTTCAAGGTATTTAGAAGTGAATACATTTAAACATTAGAAACATTTAAAACTGTATAAAATGCATTTTTATTCTGTTTATGTGTCTGAGAGAGAGAGAGAGAGAGAGAGAGAGAGAGAGAGAGAGAGAGAGAGAGAGAGAGAGAGAGAGAGAGAGAGAGAGAGAGAGAGAGAGAGAGAGAGAATATTGGGGTTTGAAATCAGGGCTTGTGTACTGTCCATTAGCTTTGTCTCTCAAGGCTGGCACCCTGGTACCAAGCGATAGCTCCAATTCTGGCTTTATGTTGTTTACTTAGAGATAAGAGTCTCACAGGATTTTCCTGCACTTGCTGACTTTGAACTGTGATACTCCTATCAACCTCCTGAGTAGCTGAGATTATACAAATATGCTATTAATGCCTGAATTTAAGATGCATTTTTAACTGCACTCAAATATGGCATGTTATATTACATGATGATTTCTAGAGATCAGCTGTGGCTGTACAGATATAATGAGGGCAGATGATTTGGTCTTGAATGCCCTTTTCCCTTTTGGTCCACTAACATCCCTGTAAGCATCAAGCATCAAGCAGTATGCATGGAGATGTATCAAGGTGTAATTATGTATTTACAGAACATTTATTTAACATGGGGGATTTTCTTTCAAGTAGAAACATGACTATAAGTCACCTATTCTTAATTTTCACTTTAAATGTTTATTATTTGAAATACTTACCTGTCAAAGGTAAAGCTACTTCAATAATGAAGACATAAAGGAAAGAAAGGAAGAGCCTTGAAAATTTCTAGCAGGTCTAGTGGGATTTGGGTGCACAGCAGAAAACATTTGGGGTTGTTGATCCCATTCTTACCTAACTCAGAAGCAATACATAAAGATTGAGCCATGGTTATTAACTTGGGAAAATTTAATTGTAACAACTTTCTTTAGTTTTCTTCTTTCTTTCTTTCTTTCAATTGTAACAACTTTCTTTAGTTTTCTTCTTCCTTCCTTTCTCTCTCTTCCTTTCTCTCTCTCTTTCTTTCTTTCTTTCTTTCTTTCTTTCTTTCTTTCTTTCTTTCTTTCTTTCTTTCTTTCTTTCTTTCTTTCTTTCTTTTTCTTTTGTGGGTCGTGGGACTTGAACTCTGGACCTGGGTTCTGTCCCTATGCTCTTCAGCTCAAGGTGAGTGCTCTACCACTTGAGCCACAGCGCCACTTACGGTTTTACTAGTGGTTTATTGGAGATAAGAGACTCAAGGACTTTCCTGCCCAGGCTGGCTTTGAATCGCAATCCTCAGATCTCACCTCCTGAATAGCTAGGATTACAGGCTTGAGCCTTAAAACTTACTTTTAAGAACTTTCCAAATTAATATTACTTCCATATGAAACACTTTATCTTTCTTGACACTGTATGTGTATTTGATGTGCGCGCACACACATATCTACAAATATACAATGTTATATATATAAATATTTAATATTCTGTAATTATAGTTCGGTTATGAATGATAAAATACAATGTATATTTTCAGCATTTAGAATTTGAACAAAGTAAAAAAGTACGTTTATTATATGTTTAATTAAAATAGTTTATAGTTTAGAAGTTAAAAAGCAATCTTTTTACATGTACCTGATTAAGTAATGAAGCCTCTCAGAATCACTTCCTCTTTTCTTCCCCATTTTATACTTTAGAATGAGAGAGCCAGAAGCAAAAAAAGAAAGCATCCAAATGTTTGCAATGTAATTGTTTTAAAACAAAATATTTAACCCAACCCTGGTGGTTCATATATAAAATCCTAACTACTCAAAGTTGAAATTTTGAATATCCTTGTTCAAAACCAGCCAAGACATAAATGTCTCAGAGACTACATTTCAAAGACAGTATATCTTTAGTACTCAGTAGTAGGAAATTTATCATCTTCTACCCAGACATCCATTAACTTCTCTTTCACAATCTTGATTTATTTTTATACTGTCATACACCACACAAGTGTGGTAAATAAATAAAATGATACAAGGTCAATACAAATTTCCAGAACATAGCTTTATGGCTATATTACAAGTTTTGTATTAACATTAAATCAACTATTTTAATAAGATCTAACCATACTGCAGAAAGCTTAAGTGAAATTCCTGCTTGTAGGATTATAAGGAAGAAACAAGTGTGTATTCCAGGTTCCCAGTGAAAACAAAAACTTCCACCAGGCTTTTTCGTGTTAAAAAATACGTTCCACTGTATATATCTGTGTCTTGTGAAAAAAATGAGAACAAAACCATAATATTTCAATAGAAATTCTTCTTTATCTGTGTCTTGTCAAATTATTAGTCCCTCAGAAGGGGCAAAGTACAGATCCGTGAATAAATATCTAATTAATTTCAAATTCTTTGCTGTGCTTTTCTTTAGAATTTTTCAATTTTATTTTATGTTCAAAATAGGCAGGGTTCTAATTTCATTCCTTACTTTTTTATGGCTACTAAAATCAAAGGAAAACAAAACAGTGTGTATGGACAGGATTGAAGAGATTTTGGTAAATGGTGACATTCATCAACAAATATGACCTATAATAACAAGTCCTACTGAGAATTTCACAGGATTACAAAACCTACAGCAATAAGTGCATTATCAGCATGAATGTCTGTGAAAGAGCCAACTTGCAAAACTAAATGAACAATAAAACCAGAATAAAAATTCCATTATATGTTACTCTCTGTTTCACTGCTTCCATTATTGTTTTGGGATTTGGGAGATAATGGAGGAACATCAGGGTCAAGTGGTTTTTCATTAGTGTTGATAAATGCATGTTACTGTATCCATATCAGAGAAATCAATATAGATTGTGGCTTAATACTTCATAAATACATATCACCTAAGCAAGCTTTCTGCAAGATGGTGTTTTCTCAGCTGTGTAAAATAAATAGTGCTTCAAGGTGGCAGGTTTCTTGGCTTTTTATGTGAAAGTTATTCAAATTGTTGGTATAAAACCACTGATTCTTTAACTGGAGATTCAGTATGACTTCTGCACCCAAGATTTAAGAAATTGTTAGCAGCAAACAATATATCAAACCATAGGTTATTTCTTCCTATATTTCTATTAGTTAGAATGAAGCATGATAGAACCTCGGTCTGAATTTCTACATCATCTTCTCAAATTTATTTGTGGGTTTTTAAACAAATATATAACAGATAAATTATATATGTATATGTATTTATATATGTATTTCACTTAGATTAGCAAATTAATAAAAAAACACAAAATGTTGTATTTCATGGGGCTTACACCAGGAGGAACTAGACAATATAAGTAGATAACAAGTATTAAATATAGCTGTAGAAAACAAATTAAGGAAATAAAAAGAGATGATGAGTGTTATGTATTGGATATTGCCCATCAAAAATTCATTTAAATTCTAACCCCCAGAATGGGATTGTGTTTGGATATAGGGTTGTTGCAGAGATAACTAGTGAATACAACAGAAAAGTAGAGTGGACCTTTAATCAGTATTTGGTGCCTTTCTAAGAAGAAAAAAACAGAATGTACAGCTTTGAAAACAGAGACAGAGAATGTCATGTGAAGACAGAGGCAGACAAGGTGATAAGCCATAAGCCAGGTGCCCTAAGGACCACTGATTATCATCAGGAGTTAAGAATGAGTCATGAAAGAGGGCTCTCAGAAGTAACTCCCCCTAATAAATAGTTCATAGTACTTCGCGTTATTTTAAGTCACCCCTTTGTGGCTTTGTTATAGTATTCTTAATCAAGAAATACTACAAACATACACACACACACACACACACACACACACACACACACACACACACACACACACACAATTACCATTACAGATTGGGAAGAGGAAAGTGGCAGATTCATGACTTCCAAATCAATGTCTCTGTTTCCAGACATACTAGGAAGAGAGAAATTCAAGTTCAAAGGTTTTGAGGCTAAGAGGTATCTCTTGTGTGGCTGCAGCAGAGACTGAAGAGAGAAATGAGTAAAGGTACATAACACATTCTTTAGCCTGTCTGACCAGAGACAAGGGTACAAAATCTTAGTTCCTTCTAGATAATGCTTACAGTGTTGGCATTGCTAATGAGCAAGACTGGAAGCCTTTGGTAGGTTTGAGAAGAAGAGTGAGTTGTTTAGCATATAATTTCATTGCATTGCTTCAGTGTAAATTGTTACAGAGTTATCATGTATAGAACATTAATGTGGGGATCTAGGCATAGAAGCCAGGGTACAAAGGTCAGCATTAGCTGAGAAAGAATTGTCTACCTGCAGTAATTAAAGTTAAGTATAAATAAGAATAAATCATGGTAGAAGACAATATCTCTTATGATCATTTCAATGTAATCAAGAAATTAAGGACATTTTCTTCTTGTCTCAGACATATGGGAGTGGGGGATGGGGGATGGGAGATGGGAAGGGATGGGAAGGAGAAACAAAGAAGGAGGCAACAATGCATGATTAAAAAAATGTACTCATCTTGCCCATGTAATTGTAACCCCTCTGTATGGTACTTTCACAATAAAAAGAAAGAAATTAAGGGACATGAGCTAGAAATTACAATAGGGAAAGAAATATTGCGTATTTCATGAGAGACAATTGACTTTGAAATTATTGACCAGGAAAAAACAAACAGACTAGAGATTTAAGTTAGCTTTTGTGTTCTCTTTGTCATTAGGGACAACTAATTTTTTTTTAAATTTTATTTTATTTTATTTGAGAACATAATGTACAGAGGGGTTACAATTACATTGTCAGGATAATGCATACATTTCTTACCAAGCATTGCAGCCTAATCTTTTGTTTACCCTTCACCTCCCTTCCCAGCCTCCCCCTACCCCCCACCCAATCATACCCCCCTCCACCCCCCCACACCGACATTGTAAAGCTTGCTTTGACATGACATTTTGTAATTCTCCTTGTTGCAACAGGTCCACCTGAATCCTTAAACGACTTGTTTGTCCTCATCTCCTCCACATGTTTTACTGACATCAAATAAAGTGAAAGCGGGGGTTACACTGTGGGGGAGGGACATACAAAGCAACAAAGAAATAATCTTATAAATGCGTTAGAAACACATGCATGAAAGAAACGAAAACATTAAAATACATATTTAAGGGTTCGTTTTCCTAACATCACATTATCTGACCTTTTCCGCTTGACTCATACATATACTAGATTTTGCAAAAAAGGGAAACCATGGGACCTATGTTTCTTTGGGCCTGGCTTACTTCACTTAATATAATTTTTTCCAAGTTTTTCCATTTCCTAACAAATGGGGCAATGTCATTCTTTCTGATGGAGGCATAGAATTCCATTGTGTATATATACCACATTTTCTTTATCCATTCATCTACTGAGGGGCTTCTGGGTTGGTTCCATATCTTAGCTATGGTAAATAATGCTAAAATAAACATAGTTGTCCTGGTAGCTTTAGTGTGGTCTTGTTTGTATACATTTGGGTAAATGCCCAAAAGTGCGATTGCTGGATCATAGGGGAGATCTATGTGAAGTCTTTTGAGGAACCTCCATACTGCTTTCCAAAGTGGTTGAACAAGTTTACATTCCCACCAACAATGAAGTAAGGTTCCTTTCTGTCCACATCCCCTCCAGCATCTGTTGTTGTTAGAGTTCTTGAATTTTGCTGTTTTAACTGGAGTGAGGTGATATCTCAATGTTGTTTTGATTTGCATTTCTTTTATGGCTAGGGATGTTGAACATTTCTTCATGTGTCTATTGGCCATCCTTCTTTCTTCTTCAGAGAAGCTTCTCTTTAAGTCTTTCCCCCACTTATTTATTGGGCAGTTGTTTCTTTGAGGATTTGTTGTTGGGTGGTTTAATTTTTTGAGTTCCAAGTATATTTTAGATATGAGACCCTTGTCCGTTGTATGGCTAGTAAAGATCTTCTCCCAATTGGTGGGCTTTCTATTGATCTTGCTAGCTATGTCATTTGCCCTGCAGAAGCTCTGCAACCTTATGCAATCCCATTTGTCCAACCTTTCTTTGATTTGTTGTGTTTCCGGGTCTCTATTCAGAAAATTTCGGCCTGAGCCAAGAAGACCTAGGGTTTCTCCTATTCCATCCTCTAATGTTTTCAGAGTGTCTGCTTTGAGTTCAAGGTCTTTGATCCATTTGGAGTTGATTCTGGTGCAGGGTGATATATAAGGATCTAGCTTTAGTTTTCTACATGTCGTTAACCAATTTTGCCAGCACCATTTACTGAAGAGGCTGTCTTTCTTCCATTCTATTGTTATAGCGTCCTTATCGAAGATTAGATGGCTATAGGTCTGTAGGTTCATTTCTGAGTTTTCAATTCTATTCCATTGGTCCTGAGGTCTGTTCTTATGCCAATACCAAGCTGTTTTGATTACTATGGCTTTATAGTAGAGTTTGAAATTTGGTATTGATATTCCTCCAGCAGTGTTCTTTCCATTGAGAAGTGTTTTTGCTATTCGGGGTCTTTTATTGTTCCATATGAATTTTTGGATTGCCTCTTCTATTTCCTTGACGAATGAGGGTGGAATTTTGACAGGTATTCGTTGAATTTGTAGATAGCCTTGGGAAGTATTGCCATTTTCACGATGTTAATCTTGCCAATCCAGGAGCATGGGAGGTTTTGCCATTTTTTAAGTTCTGTGTTGATTTCCTTTTTCAAGATTTTAAAGTTTTCATCATAGAGGTCCTTCAGTTCTTTAGTTAAGTTAATTCCTAGGTACTTTATTTTTTGTGGGGCTATTACAAATGGAGTTGCTTTCCTAATTTCAGCCACACTTTTCTCATTGAGGGACAACTAATTTTAAAAGGAAGTAGTGTAGAGTAGTACGTGATGTTGCAAGTTAACAAGCCTGAAAATATATGAGAGTTGGATTTTACCTACTTCATCCCCTCAACTCTGATCACTTTCTTGATTCCTCATTGCTTTCTAACAAGCTGTCTTCCTTCAATATGGCTGCTGCAGTCTAGCATTTGATAGTTTCCTTTGCATGTCAGTTGCATACTTTGTCAATTCTCCAGTCTTCATGAGGCTTTGGATTGTTCACTATAAACTAATATGCTTTGCATCTTATTTACTTATATTCTATACGTATATAAAATGATAATATCTGATTAATTATGTGTTTGAAACTGGTCTGATTTCTCCTCATTTCAAATAGCTGAGAAAAAAATTTATAATCTTTGGATTATATAGGATTTAGAATCTTTTTTAGGATTTTGATTTTTCTTGAAACCGATAGAAGAACTCATTAGGAAATTTTGTGTTTCAATGTGCTATTTGTGACAGATGTGTTCAGGTAAGATCTAGCTTTTAGAAAGAGAAGGTTGGAAATCATGGAAATCATTTTGAAAGTTATAGAACTGTTTCTGGCTATACATGGGAGTTTTGTTGGGTTAAAGATCCCCCAACAACAAATCCTCAAAGAAACAACTGCTCAATAAATAAGTGGGCAAAAGACTTAAAGAGAAACTTCTCTGAAGAAGAAAGAAGGATGGCCAATAGACACATGAAGAAATGTTCAACATCCCTAGCCATAAAAGAAATGCAAATCAAAACAACATTGAGATATCACCTCACCCAGTTAGAATGGCAAAAATCAAGAACTCTAACAACAACAGATGCTGAAGGGGATGTGGACAGAAAGGAACCTTTCCTCATTTTTGGTGGGAATGTAAACTTGTTCAACCAATTTGGAAAGCAGTATGGAGGTTCCTGAAAAAACTTCACATAGAACTCCCCTATGACCCAGCAATCCCACTTTTGGGCATTTACCCAAATGTTTACAAACAAGACCACAATAAAACTACCAACACAACTATGTTTATTGCAGCATTATTTACCATAGCTAAGATCTGGAACCAACCCAGATGCCCCTCAGTAGAAGAATGGATCAAGAAAATGTGGTGTATATACACAATGGAATTCTATGCCTCCATCAGAAAGAATGACATTGCCCCATTTGTTAGGAAATGGAAAAACTTGGAAAAAAATATATTAAGTGAAGTAAGCCAGGTTCAAAGAAACATAGTACCCATTGTTTCCCTTATTTGCAAAATCTAGTATATGTATGAGTCAAGCAGAAAAGGTCAGATAATGTGATGTCAGGAAAATGAACCCTTAGATATGTATTTTAATGTTTTTTTCTTTCATGCATGTGTTTCTAACGCATTTATAAGATTATCTCTTTGTTGCTTTGTAGGCCCCCCCCCCACAGTATAACCCCTGCTTTCACTATATTTGGTGTCAGTATAACTTGTGGAGGAGATGGGGAAAAACCAGTTGTTTAAGGATACAGGTGGAAATGTTGCAACAATGAGAAGTACAAGTTGTCATATCCAAAATGAGCTTTACAACTTTGGTGCGGGGAGGGGGGGAGGGTGGGAGCGGGGAGGGGGAGTGGGGAAGGAGAAGGATTGGGATTGGGGGGGCAGGGGGGAGGCTGGGAAGTGATGTGAAGGGTAAACAAAGGAGGAGGCTGCAATGCTTGGTAAGAAATGCACGCATTATCCTGCCCATGCAATTGTAACCCCTCTGTACAGTATGTTCACAAATAAAATAAAATTAAATTTAAAAAAAAGAAAAAAAAAGATAAGTTAGCATTCATGATAAAACTGGAAAGTAGAATGACACAGTTTAGTAAAGAAAAATGAATAAATGGTACAAGGATTATAATTTGAATTCTATGGATGAAGAATGGAGATAAATAAAATATTCATAATTTGACTAATTTAAAGTTATTTAAGAAGAAACAAGTCATTAGAGATGCTACCAGAGATCACCAGGAGCCTTTTTGAAAAATAAATATTCAGATAAAGGAACACAATTTTGCAGTTGGTTTTTTCCCCCACATATTTTATTAGGATTAATATGTTGTACAAGGGGTCATGTTGATATGACCAGATCTCTTTATAATTGCCTTTTAAAAAATAAATATTACTTCTTCAAAGGGGTTTTATTATAGTATTCACACATGGTATCTGTTACTTTATTACAGAGATCAAATGTATGATATAATTAGTATATTCCATAAGCACGCCTTAAATCTCTCTTAGCTGGAAATCTGTTTTGAGGCATGCTTACAATAAAATGTAACAATGGAAGGATATATATAAGTTTATTTGCTTTATTCTCAGAGTCATAAAAGAAGTATGTTCCATACCTGAAATATACATTTGTCAGTTTTATTTATGTGTGAAACTTGGGCTTTCCTTCATGTTTTATCACCACTAATTAACAAATAATAATCAGTTAAATATCCCCAGTATATCCATTGTTTTTAATCCTTTTAATTTTTTAGCCTGAATATTTTATGTAAGCTTAACCATATGTTACAGTGAATTTTCTTCCAATATTCTCCATTATTTGATTGACACCATTAGATAGAAGTGCTATTTATTGTATATAACTTTAAAAAATATAGCTTACAAAGTACTGTGCTGTGTTTGCCTTAGCATAGTTTAGCCCAGTTAAGTGACATGATATCAATTTACTGATTTAAGAGCACACAAATAAAACTAGCTTCATAGATCTTTTTTGAGAAAAGACTTTAGCAACCAATCACGTTTCAGAATTATTTTCCTCAAATCACCCAGGTTTGCATATTTGATCCTTTGAAATCTGGAACTGCTCTAACAAAATGAAAATACATGCTGGTTAGTGATTATTTGAGATGGTTTCAATTCATTTTAATATATTAGCACTTCACACTAAATTCTAATTTTCAGAAAGCCATCTTAACATGACTACTGCAATATTATTGAAGCAGACTGAATTAATTAGCTCTGATAAAAATTTCCAAGAGTTTTTGTTCACACCTTAGTGAAGGAAGTTATGTTTTTTTTCTGTGCATACGTGTGTGTGTGTATGTGTGTATGTTATGATTTTCAGCTCCATATAGATTAGGATAATGTCCAAACACTTGCTGAATGGTATGAATTGAATAAATTGTACACACACACACACATACATGTACAGATTAAAATGTGTAGGGAAGTTTTAAAATTCATGCTTTGCTTCCTTTCCTTTTTTTCTTATAAAAATAAAGTTGAAGAATCCAAGGTTTTTTCTTCTTTTTTAAAAAAAATTAGAGAGGATAATCATCTGTAACAGAAAATAAAATTGTATCAAATATTTCATGACTCATCATTTTAACTAACAACTGATTTAATATATTTTACTACCCATGCTAGACTAGAACTATCTGTTAAAAAGAGACACACATATGTTCAGATACTCATTTATTTAAAATATAATAATAGAACACTTATTACATGGTTTTCTGTATACTAAGAAACATAAAGTAATTCAAATGATCCACTATATCTTCAATGAATTCACCATAGAGGATATTTTTTAAGTTTTGTGGAAAGTTAATTGAGATAAAAATATAAGAACAATATTTAAAATGATAGATAAAAAGCATTTAGATTGCATTTTTTGACTTAAAAATTGACCAAAATATAGTCTCTCTTATATAAAAATCATAATACTTAATCTTTGAATGTGTAACCTTACATAAAATATGCTACTCTCACCATATAACAACTCCCGTTGTTTTTCTAGTGATTATACTTAGTACAGTCTGTTCAAAGAGAATTACCATTTATCTCTACAAATATTATCATGACGTATATGCTAGAGGATATGTGACAACATCCTTGAAGTATAAAGCTCAATCATAGTACTTACAATGGTTTGTCAAGTTGAGTGATGTTAGTATGTAACAAATTACTCAACTCTGGAAGTGGCGCTGTGGCTCAAGTGGTAGAGGGTTCGCCTTGAGCTGAAGAGCGCAGGGACAGCGCCCAGGCCCATAGTTCAAACCCCATGACCGACCAAAAAAAAAAAAAAAAAACAAATTACTCAACTCTTCAACAAGAAGCAGTACATTTATTTTAACTGGCTTAGAGAATATTTTAGTTCAATATTTAGGTTACAACTAATTTCTTAAAGTATCTAGTTCAACTTGTTAAAGTTGTCTTAAAATGCAACCAATTTTCCTTCGATGAGAAGGAGAAATTTCAGGCCAGAAAGATCTTCATCACATATTTAAGGCAACATTCTCAGATTGCAGGGTAATGTTTTAAATAAAGTATTTTAACATGTCTGTGTTTAAGGAGCTCTTCATGAAAACAATTATGTAATCAGTATGTCATTTTCTCAGAAGTATGACTTATCTTTCTTTTATCTTTACTAATCTAGTAGGGAAAAGTGTTCTACAGATTGAATTATTTTTATAAATAAAAAATAATTTATAGCCTGGCACTGGTGGCTCACGACTTTAATCCTTGCTACTCAGAAAGTTGAGATCTGAAGGTCGTGGTTCAAAGCCAGTTCTGGCAGGAAAGTCCGTGAGACTCTTATTGCCAATAAACCACCAGAAAAAAAAAAAACGGAAGTGGCGCTATGACTCAAGTGGTAGAGTGTTCTTGAGCTGAAGAGCTGAGTAACTTTACCCAGGCCCAGAGTTCAAGCCCCATGATAGTAAAAAAAAAAAAAAAAAAAGAAAGAAAGAAAAAAAAAGAAAAAAAATTCTTCTAGAGAGAGCAACTGAAAGAAAGAGCAATAAATCAATAAATATAATTCTATAGCATAATGAGTCTTTTGCTCTCTTGTAAATATGTTTAAGATTTTACTCAATTAACCAATCGTTTTGATGGACTCTTATGAGTATTACTACAAAAAGAACGAATTAAGTAATTGCATAACTGAAGCTAAAAGAACTTGTAGCATAATAATGACTGAATATAAATCTGATGCATTGTTAGCCTGACATATATTTGACATGATCTTTATACCTTAATTATAGCCATAGAGTTGCTCAATTTTTATGCGTTGACTATAATTTCCAGTAATTAGCAGATAAATAAGAAAAAAGACCATCAGAAAAATAGATCTCTCAGATTGTTTATTTGTCTAATACACGGTATGCACCTATTAATTCTTCACTGTGTTTTTGCAACTTCATTTAATGTTTTGTAGAAAATAAAAAAAAAATATCCTTCAGGAAAAAAAAGAAAAAGTGAGTTATGAGAATATAATGCAAATAATAGTAAATACATTCAAATTATCTTTAAGATGAAAAATCCAAGTCCAGAGCAAGAGCCAATGATGCCCACTAGCTGGAAAGGAAAACAGGGGAAGGATTTTAGAGATTTTGCAAGAAGAAACTTCTGTGAGTGACACATGCTTTTACACAGAGCTTGGCATTCACTGTTTTCCCTAGTCCATGCACATATTTCACCAAGAACCTGCATGGCTCATTTCCTCATATCATCGGGCCTCTCCAAAAATCCTTCCTAGGTGAAATTGTTAGAATTATACTGGATTTCCTTGTCAGATCCTGGCAAAATGGAACTTGGGACTGGCATACATAAAGGAAAGATTCACACATGTGCATTCCCTGATAACAGAAACTGTAACAGAAATGTTTCCAATGCACAGAATTTTGAGCTCAAGGACCACCTAGAATGTATTCAAAAATCCTAGCCATACTTACAGTCTTGAGAGGTCAATCCAACAAAGCAATCTGTGATGTCAACTGTAAACATTTGTGAAGCAAGCTCTCATATAATGCTACAATGATCAGTTAGCCATCTTTCATAACACCATTCTCCAGAGAAACCTTAAATTTTCCATTGTTGATTGAATATGCCAGAGGTCACCTCAGCCTGTGTCTCCTCAGATTTTAACCCTTTTTTAAGAAATCTTATTTCTGAATAAGATTTCTTATGATAAAGGACTATCTATGTATTTCTCTTGGATATTGACATATAAAAGGAGCATAGCTCCTAATTTTCATTAGCTCTTCCTTCTCTTCATTTTCTGTCATCACTCTTTAAATTACCAGCAAACACAGGTGAGCTGTAAATTTGGGGGGCCTGCTTCAAAACAGAATATTGCAGGCATGAGGTATTGATGTGAATGTTGCATTCATCTCTATCCCTCCTGCAGCAGCTAAGTTATGATGAGTGTGTCACAGCCATTAAGCAACTGTATGAATGAGCATTGTCTAAAGAGGTAAAAAATATATTTAATTTCCAAACAGTTTACCTCACCATTTTATGGAGTATTAAAAGTATTTTCGAACTGAGTCTCAAAGTAAAATATTCACACTTTTAGATTGAACTCTTTGAGAGATAATAGATTTGACTCTATTTAACAAAAGAATCCAAACATGAGAAGAATAAATGAAATAATGATTGAAAATGACTCAAATAAGTGCTAAATGAAGGAAGAAAAATGTCAGGACTGTGACCTAAAGTGAAATTTGTACACATAACAAATAATTTATCATGAGTAATAGCATTACAAAAATTAAGTAAATTTGCTAGAAAAACAATTTTTTAAATACAATTAACATTTTTCTTTCTCTTCTCTATGTATGTATGAATGTATGCATGTGTATGGGTATGTTGAATACATGTAAAATAGGAAGAAAAATAGAAAAAACTTCATGTCACTGTAGTAGATGATAACAGATTGTTTTGGTGTACAAGTGAAAGGGATGTTGGATGTGTAGCTCAGTGATAAAGTGCTAGTGTACAAATCTCTGAATCTGATCACAGTATAGTGAAAACAAAAACAAAAGAATGAAAGAAAAGTAGGAAAAATAGCATTAAAGAAAACGTCACTAGCCTGTGGCTCATGCTGTAAACTGGAGAAACCAGAGGTACTCAGGAGGCTGAGAGCTAAGGAGCACAGTTTGAGACAGCATATGCGGTAATATTAAGATTTTCTTTGTTCCTTATATTTTTTATTGTGAACATACTGTACAGAGGGGTTACAATTACATGAGGAAGAAAATGAGTACATTTCCTATCAAGCATTGTAGCCTCTTCCTTAGTTTACGTTTCATATCCCTTCACAGCCTTCCCCCATCCCCACCCAATCCTCCCGCCCATCAAAGTTGTAAAGTTCGTTTTTGACATGACAACTTGTACTTTTCATTGCTGCAACGGGTCCAACTGTAACCTTATTTAAACCAATTGTTTTTCCCCTTCCCCTCCACAAATTATACCAACATCAAATACAGTGAAAGCAGGGGTTATACTGTGGGGAAAGGACATACAAAGCAACAAAGAAATCATCTTATAAATGCGTTAGAAACAAATGCATGAAAGAAAAAAACCGTTTAAATACATATTTTAGGGTTCATTTTCCTAACATCACCTTATCTGACCTTTTCTGCTAGACTCATACATATACTAGATATTGCAAATAAGGGAAACCATGGGACCTATGTTTCTTTGGGCTTGGCTTACTTCACTTAATACAATTTTTTCCAAGTCTTTCCATTTCCTAACAAACGGGGCAATGTCATTCTTTCTGATGGAGGCATAGAATTCCATTGTGTATATATACCACATTTTCTTGATCCATTCATCTACTGAGGGGCATCTGGGTTGGTTCCAGATCTTAGCTATGGTAAATAATGCTGCAATAAACATAGTTGTGCTGGTAGCTTTATTGTGGTCTTGTTTGTAAACATTTGGTAACTGCCCAAAAGTGGGATTGCTGGGTCATAGGGGAGCTCTATGTGGAGTCTTTTGAGGAACCTCCATACTACTTTTCAAAGTGGTTGAACAAGTTTACATGCCAACCAACAATGCAATAAGGTTCCCTTCTCCCTTCTGTCTACATCCCCTCCAGCATTTGTTATTAGAGTTCTTGATTTCAGCCATTCTAACTGGGGTGAGGTAGTATCTCAATGTTGTTTTGATTTGCATTTCTTTTATGGCTAGGGATGTTGGAGCAATAAAAGACACCAAATAGCCAAAATGCTCCTCAACGGAAAAACGCTGCTGGAGGAATATTAATACAAAATTTCAAACTCTACTATGAAGCCATAGTAATCAAAAAAGCTTGGTACTGGCACAAGAACAGACCTCAGGACCAATGGAATAGAATTGAAAACCCAGAAATGAACCTACAGACCTATAGCCATCTAATCTTCGATAAGGGAGCTAAAAAAATAGAATGGAATGAAGACAGCCTCTTCAGTAAATGGTGCTGGCAAAATTGTTTAACTACTTGTAGAATACTAAAGCTAGATCCTTATATATTACCCTGAACCAGAATCAACTCTAAATGGATCAAAGACCTCGAAGTCAAAACAGATACTCTGAAAACATTACAGGATGCAATAGGAGAATCCCTAGGTCTCCTTGGCGCAGGCCAAAATTTTCTTAATAGAGACCCGGAAACCCAACAAATCAAAGAAAGGTTGGACAAATGGGATTGCATGAAGTTGCAGAGCTTCTGCATGGCAAAGAACATAGCTACCAAGATCAATAGAAAGCCCACGGATTGGGAGAAGATCTTCACTATCCATACAACGGAAAATGGCCTCATATCTAAAATATACTTGGAACTCAAAAAATTAAATTGGCCAACAACAAATCCTCAAAGACACAACTGCCCAATAAATAAGTGGGTAAAGACTTAAAGAGAAACTTCTCTGAAGAAGAAAAAAAGATGGCCAATAGACACATGTTCCTTATATTTTTAAATATATATTTTTATTTATTTTCAGATAGTTGTGCAAAGGAGTTACAATTCAACAGATCAATTTATGAATACAGTGTCTTATAAAAAGAAAATCAGTGTCACGCCTTTTAACATTCTCACCCTTGGATCTGGGAAGGTGGCTTGCCTTGCATACATGAGGCCCTGGGTTTGATTACTAAGCACCACAAAAGCAGAAAAAGCCAAAGTGGTGCTGTGGCTCAAGTGATAGATTTCTAGCCTGCAGCTGAAGATCTCAGGGACAGCGCCTAGGCCCAGAGTTCAGGCCCACGAACAAAATAAAATAAAATAAAGTTAACATTCTCAACCACCTCTTCACACTATCCCTTCCTTGACTTTTCTTAATTTTGCAGGTTTTATTTGATTTTTTGCCATTTAACAAAGAAAATTATGTACATAATGCATCTTGATCTGAGTCATCCCTTCAAGATTTTCATTCACACACTCCTCTTATTTTTCTCAGTTCTGTGACATATACATTGCATTCTTGTCCGCATTTTACTTATTTCCCCCATTCATTTTTTCTGTTCCCTCTTCTTGATTCACTCTGTCTCTTGCAAGTACATATTTTCTAGTATTCAATTTGTTAGGCTTTGCCTTAGCCTCTCTAAATAATTTTATTACTTGCATTTACCATAGATTCTATTATACTTCACTTAATTCATCTATACCTGCTTGGTGCCACCCACTGTGTTTACATATATTTATAGGCACATTCTAGTTTCTACTCAGGAGAGAAAACATTCAGCCTGTGTTTCTCAGGGTCTGGTGTAGTTCACCTAACGTAATCCATTTCAAGTCTTTCCATTTCCTTATGTATGGTTCAATATCATTATTTCTAATGGATAAGTAGAGTTCCATTGTAGATACACCATAACCAAGATATGGTCATCCCAGATGCCCCTCAATGGATGAATGGAACAAGGAAATATGAGAATCTTCTCTCCATTAATCCACCAAAGTTTGGAAGTGGAGCTGTGCCTCAAGTGGTATATAGTACTAGCCTTGAGAAAAAGAACCTCAGGGACAGCACCCAGGACAAACAGAAATAGAAAAAGAAAGAAAGAAAAAAGAAAGAAAGAAGGAAAGAAAGAAAGGAAGGATGGAAGGAAGGAAGGAAACAAGGAAGGAAAGAAGGAAGGAACAAAAATTTTCTAACAAAGATGGTATCAGAACAAAATTAGAAAGCACAATACAATTGCTAGAGATAGAATATTTCTCTGAACATGAAATACTACATTTGAGTTTATATGGAATATTTATTTCACTAAAAGTCAAGAAATTCTAAAATACTGAAGTGAAAACATTGAGCACATTCTACAACTGTAATGGTTATGAGTTAGGAACAGGTAAGGCTAAGAAAACCTCTATAAGCAATTATATTAATATCTACCAAGAATAAGTCAAAAGAATTGAAAATTAAAGATTCCCCAGCAGAAAAAATTGAGCATTGTGGCTAAAATGGTTATTCAATACAAACAGTAATGAATTGACTTCTTAGAAAAAAGATGAAAACCAAGGATATAAAGCTAATATTCAATATTTTTGAAAAAAATCACAAGAAGAAAACATAAACGAATATACATTGAAAGAGTTACACATAAATCAAATCAATAAATACAAAAACCCCTAAAATGCAAAATATTAAGTCAATTGTTGGTTTTTTCATGAGATGAATATAGTTACAAAACACTATAATTAGAGTAACTATAAAAAGACAACTTGTGCGTATTGAAAATCATAAGGAATTATAGTAACTATAAAAAGACAATTTGTGAGTATTGAAAATCATAAGGAATGTGTTACATGTAAGATTTTATAAATTGTACTATGAAAATTATATAAGAAAATATTCTCATAAGTACTTTGGATGATACATTACTAATAGAAAAATTTCTAATAAAACAATTCCATTGACAGTAATCTCAGAAATCTGAGTATAAAATTAACCATGGATATGAAAAAATTCTACAAGGGGGAAGAAAAGATAAAAAAGAAAGAAAAAAGTAGGAAGGAAAGAGAGAGTTAAGGAAGGAAGGAAGAAGGAAAGAAAGGAAAAGGGAGGGAAGAGGGAGGGAAGAGGGAAAAGAGGGGTGGAGGGAGGAAGACACCAGAAGATATAAAGATATTTTATGATCATGGACTAGAGGAATTTGATTGTTTTGCTTTGTTTTGTTTTTCCAGTCCTAGGGCTGGAACTCAGGGTCTGGGTACTGTCCCTGAGCTTCTTTTGCTCAAGGCTAACTACCACTTGAGCCACAGCGCCACTTCTACCTTGTCTTTTTTTTTTTAATTTTTTTATGTGGTACTGAATAACCAAACCCAGAGCTTCATGCATGCTAGGCAAGCACTCTACCAATAGCCACATTCCCAACCCAGACAAGAGGGCCTATTCTTTCAAAACAACCTACAAGTTCAATTCAGTCCCCACCAGACGCTCAACACCATGCCCTACTTAATCGAAAAATCAGCTCTAAGATGTATATGCAAACATAAAAGATCATGGATAATGACAGAATTTCTGGTCAAAAGAGCAATTATGTGAGTATCACAATACCAGAGTTCAAACTGCATTACAGAATCATAGCAACATATAGCAAATACTTAACTAGGGGAAACTCAATGATGGCATGCCAGTTTACAGCTGTCAATTTTAGTTATGTCCTTCACACTTCCTCTCAGTTTCGGTTCAGCTTACATTCTTTTCCATTTTTCCTTTCTTTTCTTTTAATTTCTGGGAATTTCAGGTTATCAGTTCATCTAGAGTTATTCTAACCCAGTTTGAACTGTGATGCAATGACTTTGTTTTGCAGCTCAATTCCATTTTATTAATTCCAAGTAGCAGCCTTGCAGTTTTTACTCAGCCTTGCAGTTTTCTATTATGTTATTTTGTTTGAGAACAAGTTGGATTTTCATGCTTTTGTATTTTTCTGAGAGTGACTTTACATTAGATTTTCTTCTATTTTTATTAATCTCTTTTTTATTTACATTTTGTTCTTTTTCATCAAAACATTTAAACTGTTTTCTTCTGTCTTGCATGTTTTAAATGCTAGTGAGATTGCATTCTAAGTGTAGTGGAATTTGTGTATCTTTGGCATCCTGATGTGTAAATAAACAAGTACTGGAATTATGTTATTGCGTTTGGCATACATATGGAGAAAACAGAACACAGTCCACAGAACTTACCTGAGGTTTAACTGAAGGTTTCTAGATGATATTCACAAATGATTATAATTATTGCGTTTGGCATACATATGGAGAAAACAGAACACAGTCCACAGAACTTACCTGAGGTTTAACTGAAGGTTTCTAGATGATATTCACAAATGATTATAATTACAATTTTCTTCTAGAGGAAAGTGAATTATAACATTCATTTTCTGATTGTCTCTTGCACTCACAAGCAGTATAAAATTGTCCATATAGGGTAGGTTTTTATGTGTCATCCAGTTTTACTCCATCGGAGAAAGATTGGATATAAATTATAGATACTACAAACAGTAATGATACTGAATTGCTTGCTAGTATTTGGACAATGCCCTACTGAATAAATGTGAGAAAGGATGACATTCACGTACCCAAGTCATACCTGAAGGAAAAGCTACACTTTTTAAAAAAATAAGGAAAAAATGCATGAATTAATTTTCAGTTTACATTAACTCTAAATTAACCAAAGATATTTGATCATTTAAAACAGAATAATTTTGTTGCTTTATTTCAACATTATTTGGATTGAGGTAGCTAGTATTGTTGATGAATTTCTTTTCTAAAACATGGTACTATATGGAAAGGACTCTTTGAAGGCCTCTAAAATGCTATGACAATCTCAGATTCTCATAGACTTCCTACCTAGGCTGGTTTCAAACCATGATCCTCAGATCTCAGGTTTCTGATTACTATGATTAAAGTATGAGCCATCAGTATAGAAGGTTTTTTTTTTTTCTTTTTTTGTCTATCTTGGGGCTTGAACTCTGGGCCTGAGTGCTGTCATTGTGCTCTTCAGCTCCAGGTAAATGCTCTACTGCTTGAGCCACAGAACGACTTCCGGTTTTCTAGTGGTTTATTGGAGATGATTGTCTCATAGACTTTCCTTCCCGTGCTGGCTTTGAACCACGATCCTCAGATCTCAGCCTCTTGAGTAGCTAAGATTATAGGTGTGAGCCACTGGCACCCACAGAGGCATAGAAGATTTTATATATGCATCTTTGATTTCTATCTTGGTAGCTATCCCCTCTACTCTGGGAACGTTATGTCAAATAGTTTGAGTATCATACAGGCTATCACATAGCCTTGGGAAACATTAATTTACTTTCCCAAGATTATAATATTTTTAATGAACTAAAAAATAAAAAGTACAGTTATTATTAATATATTTAATATGAGAGTGATTCTAGATGTGATTTAAATAATTGCAAAACTTTCACCATATAGATTTAATATTAACTTATTATTATAACTTTTTTTTGTCAGTGGTGGGGCTTGAACTCTGGGCCTGGGCACTGTCCCTCAGGTCTTCAGCTCAAGGCTAATGCTATATCATTTGAGCTGAGGTGTCAATTATGGTTTTCTGGTCGTTTATTGGAGATAAGAATTTCTCGGGCTTTCCTGCCCAGGCTGGCTTTGAACCCTCCTGAGTAGCTACGATTGCAGGCATGAGCCAGGGGCACCTATCTTTTTATTATTTAATTTTCTGTCTATAACAATGCTTGTATTAAGACTTTGAGCTCTTGATTGGATTTTTCACTCAAAGCAGATGCTTTATTACTTGAACCATAATTCCATTTCTGGCTTTTGGCTGGTTAATTGTCAATAAGAGTCTAATTGACTGTTCAGCCTTGGCTTGCTTTGAAAAATGACCTTTAGATCTCATCAGCTAGGGTTGCAGACTTGAGTCATGACAAAACAGCTAAATACATAAAAAGTTTACATGCATGACTAACAATTTCTAAATGTGCTAGTAAAATAATTTGTTCCTAAAACTGTATTTATGTTGAATAATATTTTTGTTGATTTAAATAGCAGTCACTAATGCCTACAATAAAATTGGATGTATATGTGTTAACCTTTAATAATTACAAAACGAAATAGGTATTTTGTATAAATAGTTCAGTCTGAAAAATCTTCTACCATGGATTAGTAACTGTGGCTTCCCTGAAATCAGTTAATATCTACCAATATATTTCAACAAACTAAAAATTAATCTTGACATGAATAATTACATTTCAATGATTTAAAAAGTTTTGTTTCTATCCACAATTTTGTTTTAGTATTTAGTATTTGTATAAGTTCTTAGCAGATAATACCCAGTACTAAAGTTACCTATATAGGATAACAAAAAAATTATATTTTTACTAAGTATACCTATCATATTAAGAAAAGAAACAGGTGTAGATGAACTCTGTCACATTTCAAATATCTTAAAGTTATCAGTTTATAGAAATTCTACAAAGAATAATTTGAATTATCTAATTGAAAATTTCAAGCTGATCATGATTAACATTTTTTCAAGAATTTGTGGTCAGGACCACAAAGAACACTAAATAATTCATTAATGACATTCAACAAATAAAAATCTCATGTATTTTGATTCTTATGTGTATGATCTTAGCTCCTTAGGAAGCTGGGATAAAAGAATTCAGTTTTGAGACCAGTCTGTGCAGAAAATTTGTCAAGACCCTTTCTCCATCTGTACCTGGATACAGCGATGAGCACCAGTCATTACACACTCCATGAAACCAGGAGAATTGGAAAATCATGGTTGCAGACTAGCCCAGGAAGAAAAAATTGAGAGACTTCATCTTAATTTAGGGAAGCTAGACAATATGGAAATCTTCTGATATCTCAGCATTTATGGGAGGACTAAAGTAGGCCAATAATACTCCAGGAGTTTGCCCAGGATGGAATCAAATTCCTATCTAAAAAATAATCAATGAAGAGCATAGTGGAGGCATGACTGAGAGGTGAAGTGCCAGCCTAGCAAGCACAAGTCCCTGAGATGAAATCTCATTGTGATAAAAAAGAAAAATAAATAAAACGCAAGAGTAGTAAATCCTAACATTTTCTTTCAAAAAGTATCATATTAGTCCTTTGCAATGGAGGCCTTAAGTTGACTAGACCTGATGAAGCAACATAAGCAAAGTCTCTGTAGTTTCTGTTGATACATTTGTAGTGTCCAGCAGGAAATGAATTGTAGCAAGTTTAAGACCCTTCAACCTTTATGGGCTGGGGTAGGGTGTTGGAGGAGTCAAGATGCTCATCTTTAGGCACAAGTTGATCAGGCCTCTCTCAACAAAAAGGGGATATGTAATGGAATGTACAAACACATACCATCTGTATGACCTAAAATATCCTCGTTTAGACTGTAGCCCAGAAGAGAAGGCTTTGCGACAGGCCCAGACTCGGGTGTAAGTGGTTCTGACATTGAGTTCCATTATCCTACACATCCAATGATGGTTGGCAATGGCAAAGAAGAGGAATGCTACTTAGAGCCTTTACTATGTGAATGAATCACTGTGCAAGTACTTAAAGTTTGGCAAAAGTCCTGATGCTATTTAAGGAAAAAAAATGAACCTACTCATTTTTTGAAATTTCCGGTCATGGGGCCTGAACTCTGGGCCTGGGAGCTGTCTCTCTGCTCTTCAGCTCAAGGCTAGTGCTCTACCACTTGAGCCACAGCGCCACTTCCAGCTTTTTTTTTTTTTTTTTTGCTTATGTGGTGCTGAGGAATCAAACTCTGGGCCTCAGGCATGCAAGGCAAGCGCTCTACCACTGAGTCACCTTCCAAGCCCCAACCCTACTCATTTTTGAAATAAATTTCTTAGCTTGCTACAGGACCTTGAGTGGAGATTGGTCATTTATTTATAGGTCACAGTCACGATGCAGCTTGTGCTATCCATCTTGAATTGACTATTGTCTGATTCACCAAGCCATAAAGTTGTATGTTAGTATAAACATTTCATTTTCACAAAGAAGTGGAATAAATGCAGGCCTTAAAAACAGACAAATTATTTATATGAAAAATTTCCTTAAAATGTCCATTGTCCATCCTGCTGTCAGGATATCTCTACACAAGTGGATATCAATGAGTATTTGAGATGTTTTTTTGGGCAGCTGACTAAAGAATGGATTATTTAGGTATGGCTTACAGATAGTTTTGCACAACCCACAGCTAACACACACATGAAAGTAGTCAACTGTGATTCTACATTCAACCTTCTGTATCTCTCTGAAAAAAAAAAGGTAAATGACAGTTCTCTTGATGGTCAGGAGCTCAAATAGAGTCACTAATTTTTCTCTTTACTAAGGAGAAATGGCCAGATGTATGATGATGTACTGATACATGGGACAATGACAAGATTTTACTTAGTAGAATAGTTTAGAACTTGAAAATATTAGATGGACTCACTGGGTAATTGGAAATTTTTAACAAGGTAAGTCATTAATGAGGTATCTGCATGGACTTCTCTAGGTGAAAAGAGCCACAAGTAAGTGTGTGTACTTCTCATATGGATGAAGACATCTGTGAATTCCCACAGGAATGCTCACCTGAAAGTGACCTCAGCAAAGGAGGAAGTTAGATGATGAGAATCATACCTTTTCTCCCAAGAACAGACATCTATACCTGTTTAGAGAATCCAATCATCTACTCAGTCTATCAATCTGTTGTTTCTCAATGGGTTCATGGCCAATGTAGTCAGAGATACAAGACAGGGGTTATATATAAAAGTTCAACATCATGGATTCTCCTTGCCAATGTTGACCTGCCAATAACTCCTGCTAAACAGCTAGTCTGCAATAGCAGACACTAACACTGTGCTCCCAGTAGTCCAACATTACCTGAGGAGGACCATCTCCATTGTGGAAAGGTTGATGCAATTTCATTTGAATTTGTACATACTTTAAATACAGATTTACTTTCTTGCAGAAAAAGCTTTTGCTCCAAGTAGGATAAAAATGTCCACATGAGGGAGAGCCCATATAACTTTGCTTTTGACCCCAAAACTCACTTCACAGAAAATGAAGTATAGCAACAGTTGCATGCTCATGGAATTCCCTGTCATGTGATGGCATGAATTCTTGCCATGTGACATACTATCCAATTCAATGAATAAGGAAACAAAGGATCAGCTGTTTGAAGGCCCAAGTATAGTTGCTACTACTTGGCAATACCATACAGGACTGAGGCATGGTCCTATGTACTGTTTTGTAATCAGCCTTTACAGCATTTTTCTTCCAGAGCTAAGAGTCACAGGTGTAGAGGTAAAAGATACAAATGGAAGAACTATTGCTCATTAACCCTCAGAACCTACTAGAAAGTTTTTGCTTGTGAGTTTATG
>NW_027206546.1:1720000-1885000 GCF_024711535.1 Dipodomys merriami | reverse complement strand
CTGTCTGGTATGACTTCTTGTGGTGGTGGTGGTGATGATGGATGTGTTTGAGCTCAGGGACTTAATTTCTGACTCACCTTTCTTTTTTATTTATTTATTATTTTTTATTGTGAAAATACTGTACAGAGGATTTACAATTACATGGGCAATGTAATGAGTACATTTCCTATCAAGCATTGTAGCCTCCTCCTTTGTTTCCCCTTCCCATCTCTTCCCATCCTCCCCCCCCAACCCTCCATCCTCCCCACCTAACACTCTCCCCCCCATCCCCCCACCCAAAGTTGTAAAGTTCGTTTTCAGTATAACAACTTGTACATCTCATTGTTGCAATGGCTCCACCTGTATCCCTATTTAAACGATTTGTTTTTCCCGGTCCCCTCCACAAATTATACCAACTTCAAACACAGTGAAAGCAGGGATTATACTGTGGGGGAGGGACATACAAAGCAACAAACAAATAATCTTATAAATGCATTAGAAACAATCACATTGACTCAGCTTTATTGTTCATGGCTGCTGCTCATAGCTAGAACCATCACAAGCATTTTGCTAGTTCATCAGAGATGGAGACTCATGCAGTCTTATTCCTATACAGGCTTTGAACTTCCCTCCTCCAGATATCTGCCTTTGAGTACCTAGCATTATAAAGCATGACCAACTGTTGCCTAGTTTTAGTTTAATTTTATAATGCACCAATCAATAATGATGAAGTCTGGGTTCAGAAAAGGGGAACAAAATTCGATAAGTATATTTTATTGCGTTTCTTCTGCACTGGGTAATGGGAATCACAGCAAGATGTCAATTATAACAAAGAACAGAAAACTTTGGCAGAGGGGCTGAAAAGGTGGCTCAGTGGTAGAGCGCTTGCCTTGCATTCATGAGGCCCTGGGTTCAATTCTTCAGCACCAAATAAGCAAAAAGAAAAAAGCCGGAAGTGGGACTGTGGCTCAAGTGGTAGAGCGCTAGCCTTGAGCTGAAGAGCTGAGGGACAGCGCCCAGGCCCAGAATTCAGGCCCACAACAGGACCAAAAAAGAAAAAAAAAAAAGAAAACTTTGGCAGAGAAATTTGTAAAATATTACATCAGGTAGGTCTGCTTGCTAATAACTTTTCTACTTTTAGTAATGTAGATCCACATCTTAAAACATCATCAAGTTTAAGGGAAATTTTAAATTTATCAGTTAATAAAAAAGACTTTTCAGGGCTGGGAAGGTGGCTCAGTGATAGAGTGCTTGCCTTGCATGCCTGAGGCCCTGGGTTTGATTCCTCAGCACCATATAAGAAAAAAAAAAGGTTTTCCTGATGAAGTTCCTCTGATATTGTTATTAGAATATGTGAAGGATAGCTACCACAAGTTTCATTGTATAATTTGGATAATATGATAACATTTTCTCATTCCCGTGAGCTTGAGTCTACTTCAATATTGCCTCCATGTCACTCATACATGTATCGTGAGTATGTAGAATGCTTCATTTGTTTATGATGTTTAAGAACATGCACAGATTTAATATGCTAGAAATTGCCTTTAAATCCAAAAATCATATTCATTTTCAGATTTTCAATGCCTTTGCAGTTAATCCTTATAAATTTCATATGTTATTAACTCCAGTCCATGATAATACATTTGGGATGGATTGTTAACTCAAAGATAGGTTGGGTAATCCATGTTCAAATCATCTCAGTTTCCTCTCACACATAATAACATCTTTAAGTTGCTAGACACTGGGTGAGAAGTAGGTTCAGTTACAACTTGGTGAGAAGCTTCTTTAGTGGGAGTAATGAGGATATATTTCTATGAAATTTACCTGTAAGAGTTTTGACAAGTTCCCATCACAATGCTCAGAGTTTAATAATTTCTGACATCCAAGGAAAAGAGATGCTCCCAAAATATCTTGTTCTTGGCAACAATGGGCTTCTGGTTAAAAAAAAACGGTATCACTATTGTGTGACTTGAAATAGGGGAAGAATTGTTTGAAACTCCAGCCTCTTCTTGCCTTTCTGTCATGTATTAGGAAAGACAAAGCCCAAAAATTTTGGAGAGGGAGAAAGGTAGACAGAGAGGAAGAGAAAGAAAGAGAAAGAGAGAGACTGGGGTGATTGTCCCAAGACAGAGAAAACAGAGGGAAACGGAAAGCAAGAGAAACTTAGGTATAAAATACAAAGCAAATATCTCCACAGATACCTTTCAAACCTACCACAGGGTTTGGGTATAAGGGATTGATGGTGATATAACAAAGGCTATAGAACAGCAAGGTGTTTTATTTTCCCCAAATCCAGCAGGGAGGAATAAATAAAACAAGAATATAAAAAGTAAAGAACTTTTAAAACCTACAAGTACAGCAAAGATGAAATAGATCTAATGCCCAGCCAGATAAATATAAATCCTCATACTACTGGCGTTTTAATACTTGTATTCTATGTACTTGATGTATTTGTTTTTTAACTAAAATTTAAGAGACACTAAGAGCCAGGTTCAGAAATATGTATGAATTTTTATTCCAATATAACAATTATCAGATTGACAATTTCAAAGAATTATATAATAATAATTACTACATGGAGTGCTGTAGTGAACAACTTGGATATCATGAATTAAACATACATGTAAGGAGAGAGCCAGTAATATTAGAAAGAATTTTTAAAATACCACTGATGATAGTAGTATAAAACAGAAAACAAAAGACTTTGATGAACTCATCAGTGTAGTGGGAAAAAATACATATGAAGAATCAGTGAGCTTAAAGCCTTTTCAATAGACAGTTACCAACCTGAAATTGAGATAGAAAAAGGAGTGAATTAAAAGAAATAAAAAATACAGCATCTATGTGATAATTATTGAAGGTATAATATATGTATAATGAATACCAGAGAAGCAAGAATACAAAGGCCAGAAAAACTGTTCAAGTGATAATAGTTGAAAATTAAACAAAATTTATAAGAAATTCCAGAAGCTTACAGAAAACAAAGCAAAATGTTTAAAAAATCATATTTTAATGGCAGAACACCAACAGCAGAAATAAAAAAGTCACCCACCACACAGTGAGACCATAGGAAGATATTCATAGCAGCAGATCAAAAAGGAACAATCGCTATGTGCACATGATCTTATAAAATAATATTTAAAGAAATGAACTCCAAGAGATGGAAATGAGATTTTTGTTGTTGCTGCTGCTGTTCTTGTTATTTTCCTTTATTTGTCATTAGAAGGATGGGGGGCACAGAAAATGTGGGACAAAGGGAGAACAAATGCAGCAGTGGTGTTCATTAGACAGTATGTAGAAAATGACTGCCCCTCAATAGATGAATAGATCAAGAAAATGTGATATATGCTGGGTGCCGCTGGCTCATACCTATAATACTAGCTACTCAGGAGGCTGAGATCTGAGGATTGTGTTCAAAGCCAGCCTGGGCAGGAATGTTCTTGACACTCATCTCCAATAAACCACCAGTAAAACCAAAGTGGCATGTAGTTCAAGTGGTAGAGCTCTAGCCTTGAACTGAAGAGCTAAGGGACAGTGCTCAGGCCCAGAGTTCAAGCCCCATGACCGACCAAAAAAAGATATATATGAATTCTATACTTCTATCAGAAAGACTCTGTCCCATTTGGAAAGACTTGGAAAAAAATCATATTAAGTGAAATAAGCCAGACCCAAAAGAACATAAATCTCATGGTTTCCCTTATGTGTAATAAATAGGATATAGCTAGGATAATCTTAGCAGATGAGCAGAATAGTTCAATAGCTATGTACATATGATTATGTAAGATGATGCTAAGAAAAATGAATCCCAAGATATGGACACAGTAGGTTTTTCTTTGTTGTTGTTGTTTTTTAATGTACTATATCTGCCTTGCATGCCTGAGGCCCTGGGTTCGATTCCTCAGCACCACATAAGCAAAAAAGCAAAAAGCCGGAAGTGGCAGTATGGGGGGCTGGGAAGGTGGCTCAGTGGTAGAGCACTTGCCTTAATGAACTATATGGGTTTTTTTTTTACATGTTCTTTCCAGTATGGTGTAACTCCTGTTGTCACTGTATTTGATTTTGGTACACTGCGTATTGTATAAATATTTATCTCAGTTAGGGAAGGGAAGGCTAACAAAAAATGGTGAGTCAAAGGACAAAGGTGATAACCAATGCAACTGTGATACTCACAAAACCGTATGTTGGAAATGTTCTGTACAACTTTGGGGAGGACTTGGGGGAAGGGAAAGCAGGAGAAAATTGAAGGCAGGGGTAAACAGTTAACAAGAAATGTACTCACTACCTTACTTCTGTGACTGTAACCCCTAAGTACAACACCTGGACAATAAAATTTAAATTTAAATTAAACTAAAAACTGTGAGTAGGAATGGGAAAGAAAAACTGGGAGAGAACAAAGGAAAGGGTGGCAGAGTTCAAAAGGAAATACATATATTATCTGACTTATGTATTTATAACAATACCTGAAACTAAAACACAAACAGACAAGTTTAGAATCTCTTATTCAACAAAACTATTATGAGAAGAAAACATCGTCAGGCATACAAGAACAATAACAAAAAAATGATTTTTTTTTCTTTGTCAGTCATGGGGCTTGAACTCTAGGCCTGCTTACTGTCACTGAGCTCTTCAGCTCAAGGCTAGAACACTACCACTAGAGCCACAGCACCACTTCTGGCCTATATTTTTTTTAATGTTTATGTGGTACTTAGTAATCCAACCCAGGGCCTCATGCATGCAAGGCAAGCGCTTTACCACTGAGCCACCTTCTCAGCCTCAAAAGTGAGTGAATTTTGTCCTTCATCTTCCCAGATTCATCCATCAAAGTTCTTCAGAAGGAACAAAGAAAGGAATCATCTTAAATGTCTTCCAAGATGATCTTGGTAATTCTAAATCACTTTTGATGAAATGGCATTATTTAGTGTGACACAATTCAATGAATGGACAGTCATGGTGTTAGTGACCTCTTCTGGAGAGATCATGTGTAAATAAATCTCAATCCCTATTAGGTTGGAAAAGCTCATGACCAACAACTTTCATCTCCAGAATCCCACCCCCAGCAAGTCTTTTAGATGAGGCTGATTGTCCATTGCTCCCCTTAGAGTTTCATTATCAAATTTGAACCATGAAGCCTTGTATTTGCCCTGGTTACTAGCCTCGAATTCACTGGTTAGAATCCTAGCTTAGCCCATTCTTGATCATCCTTGTCTATAGTTTTCACACATTCACAGCTGGAGAGTATTCAATATGTTTAGTCCTGCAAATTACACTCTGCCTTTCCAGTATAAAATTACAAATTTGTTTCTTTTCACATGTTGTCATAAATTTCTTATAAAGACCCAAATAATAGTCATTCCTGGGCAAAAGAGTCCATCAACAATGAGGAGGGGACTCTGGAGGTAGTTAGGATCTTAAAATATTAAAAATAGCATTTTTGCTTAGATGCTTTTCTGAGTAAATCTAATTTAAAATAAACTAAGTATGAAACTGGGTACTGGTGGCTCATACTTGTAGTCCTATCTTCTCAGGAGGCTGACATCTCAGATCATGACTTGATTCCCACACAGGCAAGTAAATCTGTAAAACTCTTATGTGGCTGCAATGGTAAAGCACTAGCCGTGAGCATAAAATCTAAGGAACAGTAACACTGAGTCCCTGAGTTCAAGCCCCATTACTGAAATAAATACATTAGTAAATACAATAATTTATTAATCAACTAAATATAGCTACTCTGTTGCTGTACATTTAAGAGACAATTTTCTAAACATTCCAGAGTGAACTTGAGGTGAAATAAAGTCATATATGTTGATGCTTGGTTTTGTTATCAATGCCATGAGAATGTATCAAAGAGTTTGATCTAGAATAAATGAGTATATTGAATGAACTCTTTTATTCCTGACAACTGAGATGACAGTTTGAATATCTGGTGAATGCAATCATGTATTGATTCTTATCTAAATGACAGGTGTTCGCTTTTCAAAAAGTGAGATGAAGATGCGAATTTTTTAGTTGGATATGAGAGCAGAACATATTTTGGGAAGTTGACATACAAAATATCAATCAATAGACTATCTTTTAAAGAGTTTCCTTAGGACAATAAAATATATGTAAGGGTATCAGAGTAACATGTAAAATACATCATTCAGCTTAGAGGACTTGTGGAAGGATTGAAAAGATGGTTAGGTTTCCATAGAGATATTTTTTTTAACTTTTTAAAAATTATTTTTTTAAGTTTTATTAATGTGAAAATACCATACAGAAGGGTTACAATTACATGAACAAGGTAATGAGGAAATTTTTTGAATTATTTATTTATTATAGGTATATTAAAAGTTACTTTGAGATGGCACATTGGCAGGTTGGATATTTTCTGATATTATGAATATTGAAAAACAAATTGCCTTTGAAAGTTTTATCCAAAAAGAAGGAAAAAGGGAGGGTGTGGGTATCTGTCCATAGCTGAAAGTAGTAAAAAAAAAATGAGAGGAAAAAATTCTAAATAAGATATCAATCTTGGTAAAGAAATGAGGCAGTTTCAAATTAAAAGTACAAGTTTAAGTAGTTTTCATAAAATATTAAAACTAAAATTACATGCATAAGTTATTTAATTATTAGAATAGCAGTGAAATTTAAACAGGACAGGATTTATCAATGATAAATAGGCATTTTTAGTGCAAATACTGCAGAAAATTTTTCAAAGCAAAGATCATAATCATTCTAATCTATATAAAATCAATCTCAGTTCTTTAAACAATGTAGAGTACATCTGAATTCAGCCATTGCAATGAAATGCCAACTTACAAATCTTAAATCTAAAATAATGTATTTAGTTTTATGTCCCATTTCTCTCTTGGCAGTCCATGTTTTCAGGAAAATCTGTAATGGAGCATGAAGTTGGCTGTGCATTGCTATCACTTGTTGAAGTTTCTCTTCCTTGGCTCTTCTACAGTGGCAAAGTGTTCTTTTTGCCATGAAGCTACTGAGAAAATCATCTATTTCAGGTTTTCCCTACAAGAAATCTTCACTAATGTTATCAGATTCTTCCTCAGCTTCATGTGCAGCGACTTTCAATCTTGCCTGTAGGGCACTTGCACTACAACTCTCAGGTCATGTTGTCTCTGCATCTTCTTTTCAAATGTAGATTTCATTTGTGTAAGTAACTCATACTTATCTAAAACAGTTTGCCTTTTGGCTTCCAAACTGGGCTCCAACAGGAGATTTTTCTTGCTAATCCCTCAATACTTTTTACTAAATCATCCTTGCCATTAATAATTTGTTTTAGTTGAGGTAAACTCAGAAACGATTCTAGTAATACTTCCTCTTGTTCATTCATATCTGTGAGTTGTGACACACTTAATTCTGAGAGTTCTGGAAATGCATCAGGGACATATGGAATCTTGTACCCAAAACCATTTTGGCTTATCGGTGTTGAAGTTTCCATTGTTGGAACAGGCAATGGCAGACGTGAAAGGACACCAAATGTAGGAGCAGCAGGCTTGGCTGTTGTATAACTTGTTGAAGAAGAAACAATGTCAATAACAGACAAAGAAGTGATGTTCTGTTAGCTTCTTGAGGAGGATATGCAGGAAGACACAGAAAAATCTGAGAAGCATAAGGAAGCAGCCCACCTGGGTTACTATACAGGTATAGAAATGCTGTTGAAGTCGGAGTTAAAGCA
Organism: Dipodomys merriami; assembly: GCF_024711535.1. Taxonomy (NCBI): domain Eukaryota; kingdom Metazoa; phylum Chordata; class Mammalia; order Rodentia; family Heteromyidae; genus Dipodomys; species Dipodomys merriami. The sequence goes on along the minus strand of NW_027206546.1, from coordinate 1,877,346 downwards.
AGAGAACTCTTCCAAAACTTATCCAACAGACTCTGGATAATCTTTCCAAGATCTGAGTGCATTGTAAAATTTCTCATTAATGGAGAGGTAACATATATTCCTTGTTTATCCATTAAAGGATGTCGGATTGGTGGATAAACACTGATCACTGGTTTTTCCCGAGGAAACTGTGGAGGAAGTAGTATATTAATGTTAATTGTCAAGTTGTTTACAGTGAAGGGCAATCTGTATTCCACATCTTTCTGTATTTCAGCTATAGTGGAGTGGGAGTTCCGGAGGGACTCGATCAAGCGCTGCTTCTTCTATTGGAGGCTGGTGAGGCCACCACCAGGGACCCTGCTGCAGAGAAGGAGGCACTCTTGGTCAGGGGAAAGAGCCAGCTCATCCTCCTTGGGTCCTCTGGTCCGAGGCCCTACAAGGTTTGGGCCTGCTTCTCCCAGCGGCTGCTGGGCAGGTCTCCAGCGACAGAGAAGCAGCCTGAAATACCCTAGGTCTGATCCCGGTGTGGAAATGGGGGGCCAAGGGGGGGGCGGAGGGGTGGGCAGTGGGGCAAGCCAGTGGTGTCTTTTACCAAGCAAGCCATGTTCCCGGTCCCCGGGTTTGGGAGGCCATGATATAACTGGAGAGACCTGGAGAGGGGCAACTTGTCGGGCAGGACACAAGCAACCTGGATCCTGCACTTCCAGGCCCAGGCGCCCAGCCTGGCTAGCCAGTCAGACTGTAACCCAGCTGCGCTCTGCGTGCCTGGCCTTGTCCTACCATGAGGACATTTCTTATCAAGCATTGTTGCCTCCTCCTGTGTTTCCCTTTACCATCCCTGCTGTGACACCCCCTCTCCCCCATCTAGTCCCCCGACTTCCCCCCAAAGTTGTAAAGTTCATTTTTCAACTTAATGCCTTGTACATTTCATTGTTGCAATGGGTCCACCTGCATCCCTATTTAAACAATTTGTTTTTCCCTTCCCCTCCACAAATTATACCAACATCAACTATAGTAAACACATGGGTTATACCATGGGGGAGGAACACACAAAGCAACAACAACAACAACAACTAGAAATCACCCTGGGCTGGGTAGTTGGCTCAGTGGTAGAGTTCTTGCCTTGCATGCAGAAAAAGCCAGAAGTGGCACTGTGGCTCAATGAGTAGAGCACTAGCATTGAGCTGAAGAGCCAGAGGCAATGCCCAGGCCCAGAGTTCATGCCCCACGACCAAAAAAAAAAATCACTTTATAAAACTTTAGAAACATAGCAAGAAAGTAAAAACACTTTAGTCCTTATCTTGAGGTCCATTTTGCCTAACTTCAACTTATCTGACTTTTTCTGCTTGACTCAAGACATACACTGGTTATTGCAAATAAGGGAAACCATGGGACCTATGTTTCTTTGAGCCTGCCTTACTTCACTTAATATAATTTTTTCCAAGTCTTTCCATTTCCTAACAAATTGGGCAATGTCATTCTTTCTGATGGAAACATAGAATTCCATTGTGTATATATACCACATTTTCTTGATCCATTCATCCACTGAGGGGCATCTGGGTTGGTTCCATATCTTAGCTATGGTAAATCATGCTGCAATAAACATAGTTGTGTTGGTATCTTTAGTATGGTCTTGTTTGTGATCATTCGGGTAAATGTCCCTAATTGGGATTGCTGAGTCATAGGGGAGCTCTAGGTGGAGTCTTTTGAGGAACCTCCATACTACTTTCCAAAGTGCCTGAACAAGTTTACACACCCACAAACAATACAGTAAGCTTGGACAGTTTTAAAATAACTACCAAGATATTGTTTTTATATGTTTTTATTGAAAAATACTGAACTGAGGGGTTACAGTTACATGAATAAGGTAGTGAGTACATTTGCTATCCAGCATTGTTACCCCCTCCTTTGTTTTTTCCCCTACCATCCCTTCCCTCCATAATTCCACAACTCCTCCCTCCCCCTTCCAAAGTTCATTTTTAACATAGTGTCTTGTACATCTCGTTGTTACAATGGGTCAAGCTCTTTCCTTACTTCAGCATTTTGTTATTTCCCTTACCACTCCCAAATTAGAAAAAATGTATATACAAGATGCAGGGCACTGGAATCAAGTATAGATATTTTTTCTGCATAAAAAACTATAGGATGGGGGCTGGGAAGGTGGCTCAGTGGTAGAGCACTTGCCTTGCATGCCTGAGGCCCTGGGTTCGATTCCCCAGCACCACATAAGAAAAAGAAAAAAGCTGGAAGTGGCGCTATGGCTCAAGGCGCAGAGCACTAGCGTTGAGCTGAAGAGCTGAGGGACAGCGCCCAGGCCCAGAGTTCAGGCCCCACGACCGGACCCAAAAAACAAAAAAAACACAAAAAATCGATAGGATGATAGCAAAAATATACCTTGAACAAAGGTTCCATTGGCTTTCTCTGCAGAATATGTGTAAAGCCTGAAAATAAATACAAGATAACTTCAACCCACAGATTCACAAATCATGTAAAATTTGACTCATATTCTATATTACATTGTTTAGAGGTGTGTGTTTGTGTGTGTGTGTGTGTGTGTGTGTGTGTGTGTGTGTGTGTGTGTGTGTGTGTTTGTGTTTGCAGGTACTGGGGATTGAATTAGAACCTAGGCACTGTACTTTTGCTTCTTTAGTCAAGAGTGATACTCTTTCACTTGAGACACCAGTCCACTCTGGCTTTTTTTTAAATAAGTTTTTTTTTTTTAATTGTGAGAATACTATACAGAGGAGGGGTTACAATTACATGAGCAAGATAATGAGTATATTTCTTATCAAGCATTCTTGTCTCCTCCTTTGTTTTTCCCCTATCATCCCTTCCCTCCCACTTCCACAACTACACTCTCCCATTCCCCCCACCTAAATTGTAAAGTTTGTTTTACCACATAGCGTCTTGTACATCTCATTGTTGCAATGGGTCAACCTATATCCCTATTTAAACAATTTGCTTTTTCCCTTCCCCTTTACAAATTATACCAACACCAAATACAGTGAAAACAGGGGTTATACCGTGCAAGAGGGACATACAAAGCAACAAAAAAAATCGCATGGTACCTTATAAATACATTAGAAGCAATAGCAAGCAAGAAAAAAAAATTGTGTCCTTATCTTGGGGTTAATTTCACTTAACATCACCTTATCTGACTTTTTCTGCTTGTCTCAGACATATACTAGTTGTTGCAAATAAGGGAAACCACCTGTGGCTTTTTGTGGGTTCATTGGAATTGAGTCTCATAGACATTTCTGTACAGGTTGGCTTTGATCTGAGATCCTCACATCTCCACCTCCTGACAGATATCATAGACATGTGTACTTTACTCTTGCTCACATTTGCTACTGATAAATTTAATCCCAAGCACTGTATTTTAGCTATGAACTTCAGAAACAAAATGTTCTGGCTTTATTAAAATTTAAAATGAAATGTGCCTTCTTTTTACTTTCTAAATAAATGTGTCTGCTTTTTTTTTCTTTTAAGAAATCCTTTATATGCTTTACTTCTTATTTAGAAAGAACTTGGCTTCAGAAAGATTAATGAGAATTTTAAAATTTACCACCAAGCTTAAGAAATGAAGCTTGCATAAACACAGTCTTAGACTTCTTAAATCTAAAAGTGTTCTCCAACTTGAAATTTTTCCGTCAGCTTTTACAACAATGAAAAGAAATTGTTCCAAAGAATTATGACACTTGATACTTATTTGGCAAAAGTAGAGTATGGCAATAGTAAAATACGGTTATTTTAAGGGGTTTGAAGCAAAGGAATATTTGGAACCTCCATAGTCTATTCAGATAGAATTTTAGAGACTTGGCATGGTCTTGGAGACACAGCGTTTGCAGACATCCTTGAAGGACATATGTTCATGTCTGAAGTGTTGGATTCTTAAGGATGTCCAAGAAAAATTTAGTATCAAAAATCTGTGCACACAGACAAAATACGGAAATAACAAGGAGCACAAATCTGGAAATGAAATTTCTTACAGGGCTTTGAATATATTAGAGAAAGTACAGAGAGGGGCTGGGAAGGGGGCTCAGTGGTAGAGTGCTTGCATTGCATGCATGAGGCCCTGGGTTTGAATCCTCAGCACCACATAAGCAGAAAATACCTGCAAGTGTTGCTGTGGCTCAAGTGGTAGAGCACTAGCCTTGAGCTGAAGAGCTGAGGGACAGCGCCCAGGCCCAGAGTTCAGGCACCATGATGGCCCTCCCCCCCCAAAAAAAAAGTACAGAGAAAGACCAAGGTAGGCTGGCCAGCTTCGTATTTCCCAGATTTCCCTCTGTGTTTGATAAGAATGATTTTGTCTTAATATCACCTTCTTCAAAAGGTATTTATTACTGCTGTTATTGTAATTGTGGTTATTATTATTTGTGACATGGCTAAACTGCATATATTGCATGTATTTAGATGTTAATCTCACAGAAATTTCTTTGCTAGCGGAATCTTCATAGTTAATTGGCTCAGTTATATCATTAAAAAGGAGTCTAGTTATAGGAAATGAACTCATTACCTTATTCATGTAACTGTAAACCCTCTGTACAGTATCTTTACAATAAAAATATATAATAAATAAAAAGAAGGAGCCTAATATAATATGACTAATTTCCTTAAAAATAAAAAAGTTTGGACAAGGAGATAATCATTGAAATTAATTCAGAACAGGAAGATGATAGTCATCTAGAATTCAAGGAAAAGGAAGTTCACAACAGACCCTTTTAATACAGCCCAGAGCAAGAAGTAATAATTTAAAAATCTTTACTTTTGTAGCCCCCAAAATTGTGAAAAAAATCTATCATCCATCTATCTGACTGTCTGTCCTTCTCTATATGCTTTTCTATCTAACATCTATGAGATTTGGTTTAGGAAGTAGAATCATTAGTTTTATGCATGTTAAGTACACTGAGCTACATTCCAAGCACAATTTCTGTAAACAGAGTTTCTGTTTTACTTCCTTACTGCATCTTTGGGGAACAGATACATGTGTGGGTCTTTCCCTTAGTACTAACTGGCAATAAGCAATAATAAGTCATAAGCAATATAACACTATGTATTACTAGAAATAATAGAGCTCTCTTAGAATGCATATATTTTATGCTCATATAGGTATAATATGTTATAAAATAACTGTCTACGCATAATAAGCAGATACTTTATGTATCCTTTTTTAGCACATGTTTCCGGAAGGAATATTTCCAGAAACCAGGCTGCATTGCTAGCTACACCTGACAAAATTTAGCTGGAGCTCACAACAGATTATCTTCTTATCCCTCTACTTGTGTATCAATATATATTGCTGAATGCAGTTGGTAAATTTTCCTCTGATATACTGTAAACATTCAGTATGTATTTCTATATCTTTTATAAATTCAGGGGATTTTTTGTTCTATTGTTTTCATTTTCTTCATGCCTTCTAAAACCAAGGTGAAACTTTGTCTTTCATTACTTTACCATTATCCTTTGTGTGTTAGATTGTTATCTTTCTCTTTCCTGGTTTGGGGTTTATTTCTGAATTTTTTCATTAATATCTGTCATTTTCTAAGTTATATAACTATGCTTTCTGTTTGCCCATTCCTTTTCTTTCGTGTACCTTTCTCAGTAGGCTTGCATTTTGCCCAAATATTGGCAAAATATTCCAATGCTTGTTTCATGTATGCTTTAAGATCTTCTCAGTTTTCATCCCATTATCATCTGTTATTTGTTTTGTGCGAATGTCTAGCACTTTAAAATATTATCTCTGTATGAATCCTATAATTTTTGTTTGTTTTAAAAATATCCGAGGAGAAAGTGCTTTACTCAGATTTTGTAATTATAGTCTAGTTGACTAAGGACAAGGGAAATAATTTTCAACAGTTTGTTTATATTTCTCTTTTGGTCGGTATTTTCACTTCCGAATATTTATTTTTTATTTTTCCCGAACAACTGGGATACTTAAAAACGGAGATAAAAGCTGAGAATTTTAACAAGTGGAAAATCCTTCTCTTCCATCTCTCTGTGCTGCTCTCTCTGTTCACGTTTCTCTCTCTTTTCCTCTCTCTCTCTCTTTCTCTCACTCTCTCACTCATTCTTTACTCTTATTCTTTGTTCTCCCTTGTCTCCTTCCTGAAAACATGTGCTGTCTCCAAATATTCACTTTTTTCTCATTTCTTAAATGCTCTTGATGCAGTGTGGCTACTTATTCAGTACATATGGCTCAGCTTGATTCTGAATTTCTATACAATTTCCTCATTAAATATTTGTTAATTTTAGTTGACAAATAAAAAATATGTATATTAAGTGATATATGCATATGTTGTAGAAAGATTCAATCAATATCATTATTTAACCGATATATTACTTTTTTTATCTTTCCATCTATCATCTACCTTATTTATTTGTTGCCTGATAGACACATACTCTGATTCTTTTGTTGGGCTATTCTGAATATTACTAATATAAACATGAGTGTGCAGGTGTGTCTCTATTGAATGCTTACTTATATTCCTTTGGATGCATAGCTGGGAGTTTTATAGCAAGAAATATGGCAGTTTCAGACTTTTGAAGACTCTTCATACTGGTTTTCACAGTGGCTGCACTGATTTATATTTTATTCAGCTCACATTAGTGCTGCTTGTTTTCTTAATGATTGCTATTCTGATTGTAGTGAGATGGAATATCTTTATCATTTCAATTTCTTTATGACAAAGGATGTTGAGTATTTTTTCCATTTATTGTCCACATATACTTCATTGAGAATTGTCTGATCATTTATTTTGTCCAGCTACAAACTGAATTCTTTTCTTCAGTTTTCAGCTTTTTGAAATTTTTTTAAAGTATAGTCCTTTACTTGGCAAATAGCTAGAAAACATTTACTTCCATTTTATTGATTTTCCTTAGATTCGAATACTTAGTTCCTTTGATGTCCAGAAGTTGTTTAATTTGATGCAAAAGCATTTTCAATTTTTGCTCTTATTTCTTGAGCAATTTACATTCCCTTCAGAAAGGAGTCTCAAATTTAACTACCTATTTATACATTTTTAAATAGCCATGCATAGTCATACAGGTCTGTAATGACAACTACTCAGAAGGGAAAATCAGGATAATTATGACTGGAGACTATTTTAAAGTTAGTGATACTATCTAATAGACAAAATTAAACAAAAGTACTGCTTACTTGTTTCACGTGGTAGAGTGCAAGGAAAAGACATTATCACAATGAAAGAAAAGGAGGAGAAAGAGGAGGAGGAGGAAGTAGAGGAGGAAGAGAAGGAAGAGGAGGAGGTGAAAGAAGGAAAAAACCACAATAGTCTACTATAAGTAGAATTGCCTTATTCTTCAATTAAGCAAATTCCCTTATTTTTGAATTCTGTATATCATCATGTGTCCAATGGTATCATCAATAAAAATTTATTTCCCTAAACTTTCAGATTTTTATGGAATTTAGTGTTCTTTCTCTTTTTTAAAATAAATCCTCCATTGTCTCTTCAAATAATTTATCACACCTATTGTTTCCATTGCTCTAAACATATAAATATGACTCTCTCATTTACATATTTGTACAACTTTATTTTTAATGTAGTTTATCTTATTGTATTTTAAGAATAGTATTTAATAATAATTTATTTGATTTGATTTTTCTTTCACTCAATCTATACTCCATTCTTCAAATATGGAAGCCAGTCATCTATCTGGTTACTCTTTATGAACTTCATGTACAGGTTCAGAAGACAATCAGTCTTCTTCATTAGTAGGTCATTTTGAGATTAGTGATATCACTCTCTATGAAACAACTATTAATAATTAAAATTTTATTGCTTATATTGAGAAAATAGTAACCTGAAGAGATTCATCAGGGCCCATGCATTCGAAGAGCCAACGCTGAATATTCTAATAATGTCAAAAGATCGAAACTGAGGAATGAAAACTGAGGAATGTTTGGAATGCTTATACCTGAGTTTTAAAATGAAAAAAAAAATGTACATGAATTGTGATAGTAATATTGTAGAAACTTGGTGAAAAATTTGGCTAGGTTCTTATGAAATTTAATGTAAATCTATTAGAGAACTCAGGAAAGATTTAAAGGAATACAACTGTGCATAAAATATGAATGTGTAATTAAGCATTTACAAATATTTGTATAACAACATATGTGTAGATATTTGCAGAAATGTTTCCTATAATAGCAAATCACTATAATCAATTGTTATAAATTCATTTTAACTACTGGAACCAATATTTTGATTTCAGAGGTTTGTATTATTTTAATAATACTTGCTTCTCTATCAAGGTTTTATCATTTCATTGTCATTATTAAAAACCTTATTAAATCTTATTAATATTGCTAAGTGTGAAGGCCTTGAAAAGCTAATATTTCATGTTTTTGTTATTCTCTGTCATGATGGCTGAATTTTAATTAGTGGTAAATCTTTTGAAAATGTTTATTTTCAGTTGTGTTAAAGGAAACTTTAAGACATGGCTGTAAACGTCCACCTTCTATCATGGCCATCCATGGTTCTAACAGGACCAATATATGTTATAACTTCAATAAAGCAAAGAATGTATAGATTTTTAGAATGTCTATGTTTTATATATATATATATATATATAATTTACTTGTGGCTAGGTCAGTGATTCTACATCTTACATTCTTTGATTAATATTTTAGATTTTTTAACACAGAGCTCAAATGAAAAAAAAGACAAAAAATTCAAAACAAACTGCTCCTTTTTTCCTGGTGGTAAGAATGTTCTTTACCCATGTGTTCTTTCAGTGTGCATGACTTATTTGATTGAATTTTAATGTGGGGTCTGAATTGGTACTCTTCCTTCACTTCAACATGTGCTTGATTTTCAGCTCAGTCTGTTTTGCTGGGCTTGGAATTTGCCCTGTCTTTGTGGTATAATTCAATCAATACAGGAAAGTGTGTTTTATGAATAAATCAAGAATGTAGAAATTCTTTAGAAAAATTATTTATATCATCAATGTAAAACAGAAAATACAGTGGTATGCCATTTTCCTAATCTGGTTTTTAGGAGAGTCATATTCTTCACATCATATTCTCCCAAATTGCCCTTGCAGTTCGTAGAGTGTGCTTGGCAGCTGTAGTTGGTCTGGGCATGAGCACCAATCTGATTTGGCTAATAGACTGTGAACAGGCTTATACACTAGACCTAAGAAACACTTTAAATGTATTGGAGATGTTTGGCTATTCCTTCATCTTGAGTCCTAGAATGAGATGATATGTAGAAAAACTAGAGCCGTTGCAGGTCACCACTGAAGCATCTGTAAATATAAGCAAAAAGTAATTTTTTGCTGTTAGCTGCAATCAATTTGGGTTTCCTTGTTGCCATAGCAATGATTGACAGTGATTTTTATTTTCCTTTTGTTCTTTTTCCTCTTGTATTGATAAGATTGATACTCTGCCTTCATGACAGTTTCCATTTTTTAAATCAGCCTTCTAATTTTTCAAATAATTTTCTGTGCTCCTAAATAGGAGACTTCTGGCACTTGCCAAACTACTTTGCCAATAATCATCATAATGGTCTCTTTTAATTAAAAAATGACTTAATAGTATTTCATTTTTTACATAATCTCCTATTTTTTATCCACTGAAGGAAAGGTATAATATACTCTTATTTTATTCATGTGGGACATGGTTCAAAATATGGAAGGTTTTCCCTAACTTTTAAATCTAAAATGAAAACAAAATCCAATAGGTAAATTCAAATATTCTGGCTACTCCAGTAGACAACAAAGGCAAAGTTTTCTCTTTGTTTTTCTTTTGTTTAGTTCAGCTTAACATTTGTCAGCTTTGCTGATCTTTTAAAAGATGGACTGTTTTGTTGATTGATTCATTCTTACTTGGTCTCCATTTAATTGATTTCTCCCCTAATATTTAATTATTTTTTTCCGAATACTCATTTGGCATGTTCATTTTGCATTGTGTTTAGCTATTTATACAATAAGTTTTCAATTATCATTCCAGTTTATGATTACAATATCTCTTGACTAATGTTATCCTGCAATAGTTCAACCCTATCTCTCTTAGTTCCATTTTCACATATGAACAGACCAATGCCCAAATAGCTTCAAATAAACTATTAGCTTGAGTTCTCTATTTATGTAAGGTGCATGTGTGGTTGTTTGTGGTTGGTGATTTTCTTATCTAGGTATTTATAGCCATAAACATTTTTTAAATTACTGACTTTAACATATCCCAAAGGTTCCGGGATTTTTAAAGATTTTTATGGCCTAACACATGATCTGTTTTGTAGAATGTTCCATTGATGACTAGAAGAATGTGTAATCTTTTGCAGTTGGGTGAAATACTCTAGAGATGTCTGTTTAAGTCATTACATCCATGGCATTGTTTAGTTCTGAGATAAATTTGTTGACTTCTGGTCTGGACCTTTGTTTATTGATAATATGTAAGTTAGCATGCATTAAACACACTTGAACAACTCATGGTTAGTATAGTGCTTTTCATCATAGCTAAGCTACAGAAGCAGCCTAGATGCTCTACAACTGATGAATGGATGAATGAGAGGAATATAAGATGGGCTCTGTTGGTTGGTGAGTGCCAGTGGATGGGAAAAGAAGTATGTGGGCAAGAGTAGGTGAAGAAGGATGAATATAGTCAAAATACTTTACATACATGTATGCAAACAGAAAATTGAAACTTGTTAAAATGGGTTTAATGAGCAAATTATGAAGGACAATGTTAGAGGGAGTGGATTTGATCAGGTTACCCTGGACACATGAGAGAAAGTAGCATTATTAAGCCCATTTGCATCCATAATATATGCTAATAAAGAGGGAAACAATATACAATGGAGTATCATTCAGCTCTAAAGAAGGAAATTATGTGATTTTCAGGAAAAATGAATGAAACTGGAGATCATTATATTAATCAAAGGAAGCCAGCTTCAGAGGGGCAAATATGTTATGCTTTGTCTTATATGTAGAATCTACACAGATTGAAATAATATAAATTTAAAGAGATATATACATACACACATTATACATTCATATATAGATACACACCCATAACAGAGAGAGGACAGAGAGAAAGAGGCAGAATTTGATTTTAATATTGGGATTGTTTGTGGAGACAAGTGGATGGAAGGAAAGAGAATGAAGAAGGATTAAAGATGTTGAAATACATGTTTATGTATAGTCATGAGTAGAATTAAAAATAAATAATAAAGTGAAGGAATATATATTATCATTATATCAAGAAAAATAAAATTATCCTGAAGTGAGTACCACATCTCCTGTGATATTTCTGAGCTAGAAAGACCCAGATATAATCCATTTTCAATCAAACTGAATGAAGCAAACATATAACTAAATGTGGAAGTAAAAAAAGGACTGTGTTACAGGCACACTGAGAACAAGCCCTCAACCATCTTCCCCCAAATGACTGGTATAGCCATAGCTGGTATAGCCTCACTACTTATAACCTCTCATTAAAAATAATGCCATATGGAATTTTTCAGTTTGCTTTCTTCACAACCTAATCAATAATCTTAAGTTTGTACCAAGATTCAATATCCTGAAATGAATGGGACAAAATATTAAGAATCAGTGGCTTTTGTGACACTCTAGGCTTCTTCTGGAATTGAATATATACATAGTGAAGTTTGGTCATTATGAGCAAGATCTATATTCCATTCAGGAATATAACACTAGGTGTAAGAATTCAAAGCGAACTAACAATTCATCAAATTTAAGAACTGGAAAATATCAGTTCCTGTGAATTTAGCAAGTTATTTGGGGAAAAAAGTAACTCAACAAGAAGGTGGCATACAAGAGCTGCTGCATTATTAGTGGAGGTATATTTACTGACTTAGGACTTTCTTAAACACCTGTACTAACTTGGTGAGACAAAGTCAGAGTTTTAGAATTTTGGTATATACATTTCTATAGATACAGTATTTCAATAAATTTTGTACCAAACAATTAAGGTATACAAATACCTTGGATAAATAAAAATTTCACAAAACTGGAAAATTTAACTCAGTTTTCAATGCATAATTATAGATAAAGTCCTTCAGCTGTTTAGCTCAAGGCTAGTGCTCTACCACTTGAGCCACAGCATCACTTTGGCCTTTTCTGCTTATGTGTTGCTGAGGAATTTAACCCAGGGCTTCAGGCATGCAAGGCAAGCACTCTACCACTGAGCCACCTTCCCAGCCCTGAATTTTACTTCTTAATGCTAATGATTCATATTTATTGGACATTAGGTGATATTTTTATACCAGGAGATATTGTATAAAGTTCAATTTAAGGTAAATATTTCTCCTGATATTTCTGTCACTTGTTTTTGATGAAAACTTTGAAAATACTTTTTCTAACTTTTTAAGTGAAGAGTATGTAATGGTTATTTATAATCACTCTACACCGCAGTAGCATATTCAATAAATTTATCACAGTGAACCATACCTTCCTATGTACGTATCAATTTTGTTCCATACATCCACCACCTTTATTATTCTTAGGCTCCTGTAAGTATCATTATATTCTCAATTTGTACATTGTTTTAGATTCTATACATGAGTAAAGTAACATGTTACTAGTGGAGATAAATCCTTTCATCTTTGTTGTTCTGGGAATATTTTTGTGTCTCATTCATATATAAAAGTTGTTTTTCAATGTCTGTAGTCTTCATTGGCAATTTCTTTTCGAATTTTTCTTCAGTACTCTAAAACCTCATTAAAATCTACTATAAGATTTCTGCTGGGAAGTCTGCTGTACGGTGAATTGGTAAAAGCTTATGAGCTATTTGTTTCTTTACAATTTTCTTGAGTGACTGCAATATGGACACTTTCCTGAATTCAATCTGACTGGTGTCATTTCACCTTTTGGTTCTTGAATGACTGTATCTTTCTGTAGTTTAGGAGGAAATCTGTTATTATATCTGAAGTAGGCTTCCTAATGCTTTGGTAGTCTGAAATTCCTCTTGAAACCAGCTCAGATATTTAGTTTTGTTTACTGTTTCATAGTTAACCTAAGGTTTTTATTCATGTTTCTTCATCTTTTTTATTCTAAAAAGCTTCTTTTCAGCCATGCACTGGTGTCTCAGGCTTGTGATCCTAGCTATTCAGGACGCTGATAACTTAGGGTCACGGCTTGAAGCCAGCCTAATAGGAAAGTTCATGAGACTCTTTTCTCCACTCGATCACCAAAAAACTCTAAGTGAAACCTTGATGCAAAAGGCAAAGCCCTAGTTATGAGTCAAATAAAAGAAAAGCTAACAGAAAACAAATATCTCAAAGAAAGCATGGAGACCCTGAGTTTAAGCCCCAGGACTGGCACACACACACACACACACACACACACACACACACACACACACAAACACACACACACACACACACACACTCAAAACCAAACAAACAGAACCTTTTTATAAGCTGATAAATGCAAACTATGAAAAATCTGTAATGAATATTAAGAAGGCCTTAAAATGTCCCTTTTCATGAAAGAAAATGTGACATTTGTCTTTGAGAGATTGTCTCACACCATATAATAGGATAATCTCAAGTTCAGCTCCTTTTCTTGCAAATAACAATTTTTTTTCATTATGCCTAAATAAATCACTATTTTGTATATATGTATGTTCTTTATATTAATGTTCTTAACTTTCAAACTGAAAAACATAAATTCATTTCAAAATTTTATGCTAAATCTAGACATCATTATTTGAAGAAATATACAAAATTACTAGTATTCAATATTATTCAAAAAATTTTCAAAGTAATGAAAATTTAATCTTAAATTATATACTGGGCTGATTTAACACACAAAATATTGTTCTAACAGAATTATATTTGGCCATCTCTGCATTAAGTGCAGGTCAGAAACAAGTACAGAAATAGTGATTGGCCAAATGAGTGTCAAAAAATTAAATGAGGTTGGAATATTAATCTTAACAAATAATGCTTTGTAAATATTTATATAAATATCCGTATGAAAATCAAATAAGTACAAGCTCTTCATTTGGTAGACTGGTCTGGTGCTTCAGTTCCTATGTGAAATCTTATGACCCAGGATTTGGCAGGTAAAAATATTAAGAGTAAACTTGGTTCAGATAATGTTTGAGGATAAGCTCTGCTGGTTGGTTTAATATTCAAATAGTAAAGAACAAAAGACGAGATCTGCTTTTCAACAAGTCACTATGTGAGTATGAAGGAGGATGACATCTCCCAGCTAGAAGAAGATGCTTCAAGACATTGTATTAGCAACTCATTCTTGCTCTTCACATTCTTTTTTTTTTTGTTGGGGGGGGGGGTCTAGTTGTGGCGCCTGAACTCTGGGCCTGTCCCTCAGCTCTTCAGCTCGAGGCTACTGCTCTACCACTTGAGCCACAGCGCCATTTCTGGCTTTTTTCTTTTTGCTTATGTAGTGCTGAGGAATCAAACCCAGGGCCTTATGCATGCAATGCAAGCACTCTACCACTGAGCCATCTTCCCAGCCCACTCTTCCTATACATCAGACATGTGATATTTGAACGGTACCAGGTAAGCCAAGCGGTTGACTGAATTTTGCTACCTGATTCCTAGCTGAATGAGATGCTTGCCTGATATCATTAAAAATTTAACTCAGAAATTATTCGTAGACTTCAAGAGTCAAACCTGTAAAACATTTTGAAGAGTATCAAGCAACATAATAGTGTTCATTACAGACATTTAAAGGGCTAAAGTATATGTGCAAGGTATAAAGAAGTATGTAAGTCACACATCACAAATCTAAAAATGCATTCAAAAAAGTTAAGGAAAAAATAAGGAAAAGACAATAAAAATAGATCAAATAAGTAGCTGGTAAAACATATTCATGTGATATAAAGATTTCTTACAAGAAAGACAACCAATTAATAATATGTTTAAAAGATGTAAAGCATTTAAATTAAATAAATGTGCATGCATGAGCAGCACAACTATCAAGGCTTCAACTCAGGACCTTGCCCTGCCTCCTCCCTTGATGGGGTTTTTCTCAAGGCTGGTGCTCTATACCATCTCCGCTTAGGCTTTTGGTTGATTAAAGATAAAGAGCCTCAAGGACTTGGATGCCAAGATTCTTTGACAGACAATCCTTAGATCTCAGAACTATTGAGTAGCTAGAATTACTGGTGTGTGCCACAGCTCCTTGATCTCTATGTATGTGTGAGTATATGTATATATGTCTCGAATATGTATGAGTATATGTGAATATTATCAGTCTAGAGTACATAGGTAGATGTTTATCTAAAAGATATGAAAACTAACGTCTATGCTGAGATTCTTATGCAAATAAATGCCTATGGAAACTCTTATACTAGCTCAAAACTTGAAAGAGCCCATATGTCTGTTATATAATGAAGAAAGAAGTACATTTTTATATTCTTATAGATATGACTTAGAGATAAATCTACTTGATTTGCAAATAAATGGATGGACTGATCAAAATTTATTGTAGAAGTAAGTCAGTCTGAGACACAAAGGATACGTGTTCTTACTCATCTGTGGAATCTAGAAATAATTTATAAAGGTACAAGTAAACATATATAGGGTTGCATACAAGTGCAAACAAATGTATTAAACAAAGGATGGAATTCTTTAAAAAATAATATAATCAGCTAGGTGCTGGTGACTCATGCCTATAATCCTAGCTACTCAGGAGGGTGAGATCTGAGGATCGTGGTTCAAAACCAGCCAAGGTCAGAAAGTCCGTGAGACTCTTATCTCCAATAAACCACCAAAAAATGGAAGTGGTACTGTGTCTCAAGTGGTAGAGCTCTACCTTTTAGCTGAAGAGCTGAGGGACAGCATCCATTCTAGTTCCTTGTAAACCTTTAAGTCCAACAAACTGATTACCAGGAAACTGGCACTTATATAGTGCTGGGGTTGGGAAGTGAATTGGAGGGGAAATGAGTGAATAGTGGGAAGAGGGAATATTAGTAATAATATTCAATGCATATGCTATGAAATTGAGAAAAGAGAGGAGGGGGTTAGGCTTGAGGGGATGGGGGAGAAAGGTGAAAGGAGTGATGTTAACTAAGATCCATTTTACTTATATATTGATATATTGACTGATAACCACTGCACAACTATTAAAAGATAATAAAATATAATTTTAAAAACAGCCTGAAATGTGAATACAAAATACAGCATATATAAATATCAAAAGAATAGTTCTTTCTGAAAAAAGACAAGACCATGTGACTAAACATTTTAGTATTTAATATTTATTTATAAAAATTCTACAGATGGAAACTAACAAACAAAAAACCAGTGGCCAAAGTATTTAGTTGTTGCCCCATGCTGTATTTGGGAGAGAGGTCTTGGAAACTTGAGGAATGTTTGAAGGTGAACATTACTTACAAATATAGATTGTATTGATGATGTTATACAATTTGATACCATGTTATGCAATATGAATGCATATGTTATAAAACACTAAAGTAGGGGATTGGAAGGTGGCTCGGTGGTAGAACGCTTGCCTTGCATGCAAGAGGCCCTGGATTCAATCCTCAGCACCACATAAGCAAAAAGAAAAAAGCCATAAGTGGCATTGTGGCTCAAGTGGTAGAGCGCTAGCCTTGAGCTGAAGAGCTGAGGGACAGCGCCCAGGCCCAGAGTTCAGGCTCCACGACCGGACCCAAACCAAAAAAAAAACACTAAAGTATAACCTTTATTGATTTAATTTTATTGTTTGAAAAATATGCCTCAATAAAATTAAGTATTTAAAAATATGCTTAACAAAGTGTATGCTCTGAAGGGTCAGTAAACCTCAGCAAGTTTGTTTTTGTAATCAGGTTGTAATCGTCTCCTACTTAGAAAGAGAACTCATTTGAAATAAATAATTCAATTAATACATAAATTAGTTTTCAGTACTCCATGTTTTGGTAAAATTTGGACTTAAGGAGACATTAAAAAAAGAATAAACCAGATCTTGCTGGCACAGTTCCGTGATCCCAATCTACTCTGGAGTCTGACTTCTGAGGATCATGGTTCAAAACCAGAACATTAGGAAAGTGTGTAAGACTTTAATCTCCAATGAACCAGCAAAAAGCCAGAAATGGAGCCAGGATTCAAGTGCTAAAGTGCTGTCAGTACCTTCTTCCACAAATATACAAGAAAAAAACTGAAAATGAAAAAAAAATCTTCTTTCCCCATTTGTTTGCTTTATGTCATCTAGAATTAAAATATGTAATACACTGTCCCTGTATCTTATAAACTTGAAAAATACACACACACACACACACACACACACACACACACACACACACACACACACACACACCCTCCTTTTCCCCTATATTTCCACAACACTGACATGCTGAAAAATTTTGTATTTTTTCAAAACTTGCTGCAAACCTTAAATCTACCTTGCCAAGAAATGATTGAGCAAGAAAGCATGCTACATTCCAATGCAATCAACCTTCTCTACAATAGCACCAAAATATTTGGAGTGCCAGTAGCAGAAGCTGTTTTGCAATTATGAAATGAGAGCTGGATTCACGTCATGTTATTTTTTTCCACTTTCTTCTACTGCGCCACCTTAGACAATATCACTGTAACATCGATTGTGAAAATATTTCCTTCATCATCTAACAACACCTGGATCCAATGGGGAGGAGTCTATGATTACCAATGCATTCTTCTTGCTGGGAGATTATGTGCATACAGAAATGAAAGGTGTGTGTGTGTGTGTGTGTGTGTGTGTGTGTGTGTGTGTGTGTGTGTGTGTGAGTGTGTGTGTGTGTGTGTGTGTGTGTGTGTGTGTGTGTGTCTGTGTGTATTCTATTTTCATAATATTTAAAAATGTTTGTTTTTTAGTGTTTCATTATGATAGTTCTAGTCATGCATAAAATTTATTATAATTAACTTATCCCCTCTAGGATTCTGCTTCTTCTGCAAATGATTTCTATACCTTACAATGTTCTGTTTTCATATAGGCATATAAAGTACATATATGCATTTTCATCCTCCACTATATGTCTAGGTTTTCTCCTCCTTCTGTGCCGGCCTTCCCTCAATAGAGAATGTTATACTTTTCTTTTTTTCCATTTCATTTTTTAGTTTAATGTTATTGTTAGGGTGATGGACAGAGGGGTTTCAGTAACATATATCAGGTATGTCAAACTTTGTTACCCCCAATTTAATTTTAATGTATATTAATTGTACAAAGTACTTTCACCGTGGTATGAACGAAATCAACCCCAAGACAGGAACACAAGTGGTTTTTTCTTTCTTGCTATTGTTCCTACAGTATTTATAATGTACCATATGATTTTTTGGTTACTTTGTATGTTACTCCCCCATGGTATAGCCCCTGTTTTCACTGTATTTGATGTAGGTGCCCTGCATCTTGTATATACACTTCTCTAGCTTGGGGAGGGGAAGGGAAAAAACAAAATGTTTGAATAGGGATATAGTTTGACCCATTGTAACAGTGAGATGTACAAGACACTCTGTTGAAAAATGAACTTTACAGGGCTGGGAAGGAGGTTCAGTGTTAGAGTGCTTGCCTTGCAAGCATGAAGCCCTGGGTTCGATTTCTCAGCACCACATAAGCAAAAAGAAAAAAGCTGGAAGTGGCTCTGTGGCTCAAGTGGTAGAGTGTTAGCTTTGAGCTGAAGAGCTGAGGAACATCGCCCAGGCCCACAGTTCATGCCCGACTACTGGACCACTCCCCCCAAAAAAAGAACTTTACAATTTAGGCTGTGGCAGGGGGATTGGATGTTGTGTCGTTGTGGAGGTGGGAGGGAAGGGAGGATAGGGGAAAAACAAAGGAGTAGGTAACAATACTTGATTGGAAATGCACTCATGTTGTTCATGGAACTGTTAACACTCTGCACAGTATTTTCACAACAAAAAAACTTACTAAAAACAAGAAATTTTGTATTGAATGGGTGTTTTTCTTACTGCAGAAGAGATCACTATAATTTTACTAAAAGAAAAAAACTTTTTAAAGTAATTTCTTTGATTATAGATGATATCCAAAGCTGCCAAGCTTGTCAGTCCTGCTAAAATACAGGAAGAAGAATTTTTTTATCTTGAAAACATCCTTATATCTTTTCCTTAAAAAAATAAAAAACAACTTTTTGTGTTGAGTTTACTTTGCACCAACCTTGTATATTTTTATTTACAGTGGCTAGTAAAATAAATAGTAGTTGGAAAGACTGTTGTTTATTTAATACAAGTATTAAGAAGTGATTTTTTTCTATAACTTAAAGGCACACTTGGGGTTTTTGCCCCGGTTTTAAAGAATGAAAACAAAAGCATCTTTGTCAGACATTTAGGATGATTAAGTTTTTGAAAATCACTTGGCATATTCCGCAGGACTCCTCAGGGTACTCAAGTTTTTTAAGGTAATGGATCATGTTAGCTTAACTTATATTTAAGGTTTGTTGGCCTGCTATTACTGTGTTAGGCAGTTTCATTGATGTGGAAACATAAAATTTTGCTGTCTGGAGACCAAGTCTGTGCCTGAGCTGCACTATAAATTAGCTGCATGCATAATGCTGTAAAATGTGGTATTTATCCTGGTTCTCGTAACATTGGGAAAATAGCATAATACATATAGTTAAGCCTACTTTGTGTGAAACCAATTTTTTTTTATCATTGACATTTAGGAAGAAAAGTCACTTGACTACAAAGAAGTTTTCATAAATAATGCTAAAAGAGAAGTCAATTGTGTCAAAAAGCTCATTTTAAAAAGCAGTATCTCTATTGGTTCATAATCCCTACATATTACATATAATATTTATTATATAATATGTTGAAGAAAAACATCTAAGAAAATATACTAGTGAATCTAATTAACATTTAGCTTCATTATTTAGGTAGTACTGGTTATGAACTCAAACCCTTGTGCTTACTAGTTAATACCTAAACCAGTTGAACCACACATCCAGCCCTTTATATTTAGTTATTTTTCAGATAGGCTCTTATGCTTTCTGGCTGTCCCAGCCTAAGATTCATGATAACGTGTGTTTACAATTATACCCATCTTTTCCTTGGAAATAAGATCCTAACCAATCTTGACCAGGACTTACCTCAACTATTGACTCCCCAATCTCTACCTCCTGAGTAGTTAACTCAATTTTGAAAATGTACCATTTTTTGGTGATATGTGTTTATTAAACCATCCAAGTAATTTTTTAGTATACGATACAACTTTTATCTTTAGAAAATCATCTTGAGCAAAATTATTTGACCTTTCCAATAAAATTAGGACCATTATAATTATCATTCATGGGGTTTTTCCAGTCATCAAATTTCAAGGCAAGAAACATAGCTATTCATAAAAATAAAGGAAAGCTTCACACTAGAGGACTGTCACTTTCTAGGTAGAAAATGACTTGTTAAACACAAACAGAAAAATAATATCCATGCAAAGTTTAATAAAACCTACAAGTCTTCTATAATTTTATATAAGCATGTGTAGGTTGATGGAAGTATTTTCTGTGATGCTGATTGGTATGCTTTCAAGTATTTATTGTATTTTTTTATTTTGTTTTATTTTGGTGTGTGTGTGTGTGTGTGTGTGTGTGTGTGTGTGTGTGTGTGTGTGTGTGTGTGTGTATACCAGGACTTGAACTAAGTGACTGAGTGCTGTCCCTTATCTTTTCTGCTCAAGACTAGCTCCACCATTTGAGTCACACTTCCACTTCTAACTTTTCATTGAAGATAATATATTCTGAGATATTTCTGCCTGAAATGCTTTAGAATCTTGATCCTCCGATGTCTACCTCTTGAATAGCTAGGATTAGATGTGACCTGCTAAGCCCTAGCCAGCAAATGCTAAATTTAATGTATCCAGACATGTTGACAAATCTTAAGCTAATTTTTATGACTTAAGATTCCTTTATGAATCTCAAAATGATATGCTGTTCTCCCAAGTCCAAGTAACAAGTTTTACAAGAAATGTACTTATTACTTTACTTATGTAACTGTAACCCTTTTGTATATCACCTTGGCAATAAAAATGATAATGAAATTTTGACAGTAGAGAGAAAATATTTTCTTAATTTGATAATTCATTAATCTACTGGTGATTTTGTTGAAAATAGTCTCCCAATATTGGTGGATATCTCTCTCTTTTTTTGCTTGATTGTGGGGCTTGAACTCTGGGTCTGGGTGCTTTACCTGAGGTCTTCAGCTCAAGGCTAATGCTCTAACCCTTGAGCCACAGCACCACTTCCAGTTTTCTGGTGGTTAAATGTAGATTAGAGTGTCATGGGATTTCCTGTCTGGGCTTACTTTGATTTGTGATCCTCAGATCTCAGCCTCCTGAGTAGCTAGGAATACAGGCATGAGCCACAGGGGAACTCGGCTTGATAGATTATTTGCAATCTGAATGTCCAAGTTTCAACCATCACTTTGCTCATTTACTGACACAGTATGTTTTCTATCACCTAGCATATGATTATCATTCTTGTTTTAAAAAACATATTTCTGTGATACATAGAAAATATTAAAAGCTTTCAGAGCATAAATAAGACTGTATATCAAGTTGGTTAATCCAATATGTAAACTGTGATGTAGACTTATGTAGCAAATAATTACCAATTATGAATTTCTAAACTCTTTAGCACTTCATTCAAATTCTAATAGTGTCCTAATCATGAATGGCATTACTACTACTTGATATTATGCTAGTTACATATTTCTAAATGTTACCTAATGCAAAATAAACAAAAAGTTTAATTATTCTACCTAGCTTCTGTATTTCTGCGTTTTCATTTTTGAGACTTAATGAATATAAATTCCTTCCCCTTATACATAATTTATTCCTTATCAAAGTTGGTTATGTCACTCACAGTGTTAAAATCCATAATGGATATTTATATATTCTTCACATTATTTAATTTTAGGATTAATGATTAAATAAATGAATTGTTCTAAAACTTGTTGGTTTTATTATTTGCAATGTATATCTAATTCATCTTCCTTCAGTTTGAAGAATAGAAATAGTACTATACGTTCAAAACACTAGTTGATTTGCAACAGCAATGATTTTGTATGTTCTTTTTGCATGACCTCTATGAACTTTAATTTAACTAATAAATCAATTAGACATTTTAAGCCTCACACAGAATATTGGAACTACATTGTATTTTCCATGTAACCTTATAATCATTTAGTGAACTTAGTTATAATCATAATTAATATAGTTTCTATTATTTTGTATTAGAATATGTAAGTGTTCATAACGTGTTCTTTTCAAATATACTTTATTCATAAAACAGTAGAGTCAAAAACTCTTCTGACTTTTAGTCAAAGACTCAATAGATTTTTCCAGGATTTATAAATAAGAAAACTGACTAAAATACTATGAAACAACAGATACTTACAAATTCTGAAATACAAGTCAGATGCTATACCCTGTTTTTTTTCATTGTGCCGTAATTAGGGAATCATATCTTAAGTGAGAAGAAAAATGTATTCTAGATTCTTCCTCTGAATTGACACTATTTACCTCAACCAGTTCTTGAAAGCAATGCCTTATTCTGCCAGGTACCAGTTGCTCGTCCCTGGAATCCTGGATACTCAGGAGGCTGAGATCTAAGGATCACAGTTCAAAGCCAGCCCAGACAGGAAAGTCAAAGAGACTCTAATCAAATTAACCACCAAAAAACCAGAAGAGGTGTTGTGGCTCAATTGGGAGAGCACTAGCCTTGTGCTGAAGAGCTGAATGACAGTGCCCTGGCCCAGAGTTCAAGCTACATAACTAACCCTATGACTAACCAGTATATATATACTGATTTTAAGAAAAATTAGACATAGTGGGTAATTTCAAAATATATGTATATATAAATATCTGATATATAAATATATATCAAATGTATTTCTATATTTATAAATAAATTACATTTCAAATAAATATAGTAAACACACATATATAAGGAACATTTATTGATATTAATATATAAACTATATAAGAACACATATGTGTATATATATATATACATATTAATGAAATTCATCAAAGGTTATTTGAAAAAGCAGAGGGAAATGGGCTCTGAACAGTAAGAATATGGAAGAATGAGTGAACTTGTTCAAAGTACATTGTGTGTATGTATGGAAATATCACAATATAATTACTAGTTTTACAAGTTTTTGTTTATCAAAAATTAAACAGAAATACTTACATAAGTTTAAAAATATTAGTAAAATATAAGGTATGAACTCCTTAATACACATAACATGCTACTTAGCAAAGGGGAGAAATACGTGGGCAAGAGCAATAGTTGTAACCAAAGTCTATTAGGGAAGGCTCAGTGCTAGTCTTTTACAACTAAGTCTGAATTGGCCCACCACAAGCCAGCAGTGTCTATGAATTGAAAATGTCTTATAAAGAAAATTGCTATTTTTTCTATTGCCTACCCTTAGGGAATTATAATCGAAATTTTGCAAGTTTTCTCTAAATTACTGAATTTTTTTCACTATAGACTGTGTAATGAAATTCTGTTTTTACAATAATTTGAATCAATTTCAAAGTTCATTTCACAACTTTATTTATTTTTAATGTGGAAATACTGTACAGAGGGGTTTCAATTACATGACCAAGGTATTGAGTACATTTATTATCAAGCATTGTTGCCTTCTCCTTTGTTTCCCCTTACCACCCCTTCTCATCTTTCCCCCTCCCACCACCATTCCATGCCACTTTTATATTATTCATGATAATATTGCACAAAATAGTATAGGTTGAGACAAAATGAAGGTATATATGGTTTCTCATTGCTCAAATAATCACCTAATATTGAATGGATGAGTTTTTGTCAATTACATATTCCCTATTACCTAAGCAAAAAGATTATTTAGGAAAGAAAGGTTTTCTTATAAATGGTTTCAAAAATTGTACTTTGCTCTATCATACTGAAACGGCTTTTATCAAGTTTTTGATTAAAAGGTAAAGGTCTGTCCTAGAACTTTGATCGATTTTAAGTCAAAACTTCAGAATAATGTATTATTATAAATCCTTTCTCTAAAATATATTGAAGACAGTTCAGAGGGCTTATCTTGATCAGTACTTAATTCAGAAATAGTGGCCATTTAAACAACACATATCTAATAAGTAGATGTATTACTAATTTATGGTTTTTGTAACAAGTTACATGATATCTTACTTGTAAAAGTACTTATTACAAGATATTGTTGTTGCTGGCAATGTATGTCCAAAATCTTTAAGGTAGGAAAGCATGGGAAGGAAAGATTGTGCATAAACTGGAACTCCAAATGTGCAGGGTGCAGAAAGTAATACACAAACTAAAATCTTGGATTTTGAGGATGTTATAAGCCTTCTTTAAAAGACCTTTTAGCTGACCACATTGGACCTTGAGGAATAACTTAAAGTCAACTTAAAAGTAGACTTTAATCTCATCTGTAACATTGTTCACAGCTATGTCTAGAAGGCATTTAATAGAATAATAGAAATGTCATAAGCTAACTACCAAAAATCCAGCTGCCTCTTCCCTGACCACATATTCTTAGAGGAAATGTTATATGCCTCTAGACATACACTAGCAAAAACACTCTAAAACTATGGCTCAGCTGAACCACATTCATATACTGAAACTAATAGTGGCTGATAACTTTATTGATAACTCTTGTACAAGATCTTCCTGTTTGAGAATTCTCTCTTTGACTTAGATATTTGCTTTCAATTAGATTGTTCTGATAGAACTCAAGAAAAAAAATTTAGCATTCATCTAACAAAAAAAACCTTCTTTAAACTTTTGTATTAAATTATTCATAGTAATAGGCAAATATTTTGGAAATATAGTGTCAATTCTTTGTTTGAAAACAAAGCTGTTAGCACTTTAAAAAAAGAACAGTGTTTCAATTAAATCAATATTATGTTTTCCTGACCTATATGCTGACTGTATTTTGCTTTGTCTTCTCTCCCAAATCAAATATCAATACTTCTCTTTGTCTTTATAGAGGCCTGATAAGAAGTCCTATGAATATATTTAAAGTAAATGGAATTCTATGCTACCGTCATAAAGAATGACATTGCCCCATTTGTTAGGAATTGGAAAGACTAGAAAAAAATTATAATAAGTGAAGTAAGCTTGGCCCAAAGAAACATAGGTCCCATGGTTTTCCTTATTTGCAATTACTAGTATATGTCTCAGACAAGTAGAAATGGTCAGATAAGTTGATATTAGGCGAAATGAACCCCAAGATGAGGATTCGAATGCTTTTTATCTTTCTTGCGATTGTTTCTAACATGCTTATAATATGATTTCATTGTTGCTTTGTATGTCCCTTCCCCATTGTATAACCCCTGTTTTCACTGTATTTGATGTTGGCATAATTTGTGGAGGGGAAGGGAAAAAACAAATAGTTTAAATAGGGATACATTGCAATAATGAGATGTACATGATGTTATGTCAAAAAACGAACTTTACAACTTTGGTTGGGGGTGAAGGGGGGCGAAGAGAGAAGGGGAGCGGGGATGGAAAAGGAAAGGAAGGGGAAACAAAGGAGGAGGCAACAATTCTTGATAAGAAATGTACTCATTACCTTGCCCATGTAATTTTAAAAATGAAAAAAATCATGATAAAAAAATGAAAAAAAAACATCTTGCTAGTATGTATTCTTTTAAAGATCTTATAAATATCTTCCCTGTATCATTTGTAGTATCAGACATTACTTAAGCACACAGAAAAGGCATAGTACTTTGCATTAGTAGATCCAGTTTCTGATCCTGAGGAAGTAGGATTTTGTAAGAACCAATGACAACTCACAGCCATATTTTCAAGAATACTTTCATGTAGCTAGAACTAGTTTACTAAAATATTCACTTGGAAAATATGTACTAAAATATCCACTTACTCAGCCTTTCTGTTTTATTTTTTGGTGATTGGTTTACGTATGGTTTTTTTCCATTTTCTTTAGCTATTTATCTGGCTTCCCAATTCTTCTTATTCTTCTCTAAAATATTGTTTAATTTGTATGTTTGTTCTAGTTTTTCTACTCTCAAACTGTGCTCTTTACCCTGATATCTTCACATAACTGACTTTGCCTCAGATAATTGCTTTCTTTTAGTCGAGTGCTTCTCAACTTACTGTATGCCCCAGGTTACTTTAATACCATTCTGTTCTGCTTTATATATCTTAGGAAATTTGCAATGAAGTCTATCTGCTTATTTCATTTTTCTCTCCTTTTATTAAAGCACTGGGTTTAAGAGATTTGGGGACACTTCTCTTGTTCATTTCTGTAGACGCAGCAGATAAGACTCCTAGAGACAGACCCAGAATTCATGCTTATGGATAATGGACTTTCTGTCTATATCAAAGGCACAATTTTTAGGTATCTTCCAAGATTTTGTGTATTATAACTTAGAATACTAGAGACTTCTTAAATTTTTTCCACACTTGATAACCAAAAATTTGATACCATATATATTAGCAAAATTTGTTTAATACAATGTTTCTGCATCCACTTTCTGGCCATGTATGGTAAGTTAGTTCTAGCCTGAAAGGAACACTGCCTTTGTGTTTCCTATCATATTAAATCATATACCTGACTTTATTAATTTTATCAAAAGCTACAAACTTGAAGAGACATCATATTACTTCATTGGATGGATGATTCTTCAACTCGTTACAGTTGTTCACTTTTGGAACACCGATGGAATTTATCATTTATCATAGAAAACTGCTTATTCTGAATATATCTGTTTGTCTTCACAAAGTCTGCCCTGGAATTATCATTTCATTCCATTCTTACACTCATATACTTCTGAAATTCTATTCTTTTGTTTCCACTATCTGGATTTTTCTATTTCTCTCCACGTGATGATGTCAATGCTCATCTTTCAGTCATAATTAAATAACAACTGTATTATAGTTATGAACAAATTCTCTCTTCTTAAGTATATGCTACACATTTTGACATCATATGATATACTAGTAATTGTGTAATATATATACACATATATATATATATGCACACACACATACATATACCTTTTTCTGTTGGGAGTATAATAGAATTGTGTGGATAATTATTAGTCATCTTCACTTACTCAGACAAACTACCACAGACTGAATGAACTATAACACAAATTCAAATCCTCATGTAAACCCTGAACATTCAAAATAAAACCTATCAGCAGGGTTAGTTTCTTCTGGACACTATTCAAGGGGATCCATTTGATCTTGCTCTACTCATATCTGGTGGTATTCTGACAATCTATTGCATTCTTTGCATTATCAGGCAACACCATGACATTCACCTTTCTCCTTGAGTGTATACGTTTGCCCAAATATTATTTATATTAAGACCTTAGTTCCACTGGATTAGGGGTCTTCCATACTTTGGAATGACTTCCTCTTAACTGAATTGTCAATGTCACTTTTCCCAGGAAACAAAGGAGGCAACAATGCTTGATAAGTAATATACTCATTACCTTGATCATGTAATTGTAACTCCTCTGTATAGTTTCGCAATGAAAAACTTAATAATCAAAAATAAAATAAAATCTCAATCATGGGCATTGGCAGTTTAGGACTTCCATATAGAAATATATGAAACAAGTTAAATAATTCCAGTGTTATTACAGAAGATAGTAATGCAACAATCTATATGTTTGTTTGTTTTTTTTCATAAAACTACTTAAAATAGTTTACGTGAAAACACAGCAGTCTTAAACTATCATTCTTAGCATAATGTTTTATTCCAGTATGTACCGATCTATTACTTAAGAAAATGTATTTAGCTCCCCTATTTGTTTCATAAAAAAGGTAGGTATAGGGTTTTTTTTAAATTTTTATTTTACTAAGCATATAGTTTCTGCAGTATTCTAAGTTCTTTCCCTTTAGAATACTCTAAGGGCTTATCTTTAATTGAAATACTTTATGGTCAATGGGTTAGCAGACTTCCAGTGACTTCCACTATCTACTAAGTGCTTATTTATGTCTTTTTGGTGCTAGTATTAGGGTTTTAAATAAAAGCCTTGTACTATTGCTTGGCTTTTTCCACACAAGGGTGGTGCCTTACCACTCATCCAAACTTCCACATCCAGCTATTTGCTAGTTATTGAGGATAAGAATTTTGAGGACTTGAGGATTTGTCTGCTGGAGCTGGTTTCTACCCTCATCCTTGGTTCTCATACTCCTTAGTAGTCAAGATTATAGATGAGAGACACCATGATCTGGCAGCTACTTTTTTTTCCTGTCGAGGGGCTTGAACTCTGGGCCTGGGCACTGTCCCTCATCTCTTCAGCTCAAAGCAAGCAATCTACCACCTGAGCCACAGGGCCACTTACGGTTTTTTGTGGTTAATTGGAGATAAGAGTTTCACAGCTTTTCCTGCCCAGGCTGGCTTTGAACTGTGATCCTCAGATCTCAGCCACCAGAGTAGCTAGGATTAAAGCATGAGCCTAAGGCACCCGGTTTAGATTTAAGATTTGTATTTGTCTTAGACATGGGCTTGAACTCAAGGCCTGATCCCTGTCCTTGAGCTTCTTTTGCTCCAGGCTAGCATTCTAATACTTGAACCATAGCTCCATTTCCGGCTTTTTGATAGTTTATTGATGATAAGAGTCTCATGGACTCTCTTATCTCGTGTGACTTCAAACCATAATCCTCAGATCTCAGCCTACTAAGTAGCAAAGGTTATAGGTATGAGCCAACAGTACCTGTCTAGATTTAAACTTTTAAATTATGGTATACAGTTTAAAAAATCCTACTAGCAAATCCTAGAACATACCTCTTTGATATTTTGAATAATTTCACCTATGTTGTCCTATATGCTACATCTGAGATTTTTTTATTAAAACCTCTCCTTTCATTCAGGTGATTTTGTTGATGGCTGAACAACACTGTGTAATACGGGCCAGATTATTGAAATCATGCAGCTGTCGATTCACCTAGACTGGTGTACAGTTCTTTTAGTCTAATTTTTATCTGTCTCAACTTCCATTCATAGACTCAGTTTTGAAAATGCATAATTTTTCATTGCATTAATAATGAAAATTATAACTTTGGAACCTGGACATTTTTTGAAACATCTTTCACAGCTCTGCCAGCCAAATAACTATCTTTGTAAACATGATACTTCTGACGTGTGAAAGCTGCCATCAAATTCTGATGTCTGAATAGGCAGTTATAAAGCTTAATCTCTGATAAGTTTTCTATGTCAGATGTTAGTGGGCCATATCTTATTTTTTAAGAATGTTTCTCTTTTCTTTTAAAAACTTTTATGCTATGTTTTAAACTGAGTGAAATTCTATAGCCTAATGAGTTTGGGGAATCTGTATACAGAATGACTAAAGCTATAGATTCTATTTGAACACCGTTGTCTTTAAGAATACTAGAAAAGTTACTTTCCTCCTTTATTAAAGGTGTAATATAGTTGATACTTGCTTCCATTATTCTTTGACTGATCTTACACTTTTTATCTGG
Source organism: Dipodomys merriami (assembly GCF_024711535.1). Lineage (NCBI taxonomy): Eukaryota > Metazoa > Chordata > Mammalia > Rodentia > Heteromyidae > Dipodomys > Dipodomys merriami. Next base: position 1,847,978 of record NW_027206546.1, on the reverse strand, counting down.
GAGCTTGACAATGAATATGATTTTATAGGAGACCGTCAATTATTCTTCACAAAATTTTTTTTTATTTTTGTATTTATTTTATTTTATTTTATTTGTGAAGATACTGTACAGAGGGGTTACAATTACATGGGCCGGATAATGCGTACATTTCTTACCAAGCATTAGTTTCGATACACCAAGTAAACCAGTTTTGCCATATCTAATTCAAAAAATCATGGTTTTCTAAAATAAGTTTTAAAAGTCATAAAGAGACGTTAAATTTGTTTCAATCTACATTGTAAAATATCAGGAAAGAGAGTAGAAACATATAACTGTAACACTGGATCCTAAATATTTTGGATAAAGTAGAAAGATATTAGTTTAATTTACCTCTCTCTATATATCCCTCATTTTCAAAACCAGAGATTTTCAGAAATAATGAATGTGTTTGCTGACTTTTAATATGCTTGCAAGCTAAAATCAGAACCAAAATCACTCAATATTAACTCCTCTGACTAGAAATACCATTAAAATGTTTAGCTTACAAAAATAATTTAAGGAAACATAAGTCACCAAGCATGTTTCCTATGTTTTCACAAATGTGTTCTTCAATATGAAGAACACAAATTTTACCAGGGGAAACAATCATGCACAATTGTGACACCTTCTTAAAGGAAAATACATCTTTATGAATCAATTTAAAATTCATTTATTGAATATCTGCTGGATGTCACAATGTGCTCTCCTAAAGAATCATTAAGAGAATTGGAAGTTCTTTCAGAGAAATCTGTTTTTTGTTGTTGTTGTTGTTGCAGTTTGTTTTCCTTTAATTTTTCCTGTCAGTACTGGGTCTTGAACTCAAGGTCTTGGCTTTGGCCCTGAATGATTTTTGTTCAAAGCTATCAAGCTATCAGTTAAACTACAGCTCCGTTTCCAGGTTTTGTATTTTTTTTTTTTTTGAGTAATTAGTTGGAGATAAGAGGACCAAGAACTTTTGTCCCCAGTCTGGCTTCAAACCCTGATCCTCAGATCTCAGCCACATTGAAAATGAAGATTGTAGGTATGAGTAACTGGCAGCCAGCTGTTATTATTTTTTCACATAACAATTATCCATCCTAGTTTGAATGGCTTTTCAGTAAATGATGATATTAAAATGCTGGGATTTTTTTCCTCTCATATTTGTAATAATAAACACATGCTTCTTTTGGCACATTGATGAAGTAATGGTTTTAATACAAGTTACAAACTATGGATATACAATCCTGTTTCAAGGTGTTTATTGTTTTCATAAATTTCTATCATATCAATTCAGGGTGAACTGTACAAATTTTTCTAACTATTAACCATCCTTGTTAATAAAGTGCCTGAATTATTTGACAATTTGGACAAAGAATTAGCCAATGAGGGGCCAGCTGATCAACTTTTTAAGTTATTAAACATAAGGGTCCTTGGGCAAAATTCAAATTTTATTTTACTCAATTTAGGTATTAATAATGCATAATACAAAAAAAAAACACTCAATTCTTTCTTCTAGATAAGGAGTCTGTTTCAACAAATGAGATCTGTGGTTTGATGCTGGGAGCTCTTTTGTTTGGTTATTATGTTGCTATTTGATTATTCCGTCTTCTTTAAATATTTAATGAAAGGTTTTATCCATCTTGTGTCCTTAGGCTTTGAAGCAAAGGGCATAATTTAAAACATCTAATAAGTAAATAAATGTCAGAATACTGAAAAATCATGGGATATACAAAATATATTAAAAGTGGTTTTAATAATAGAGCAACAGATTCTACTTTTCTCTTGAGATGATGAAGATTCAATAAGTGTACTATATTTTAAAGACAAGACTATGAAATTCTAATTGCATACTTCTGTCCTTAGTTTTTTCTCAAAAATAACCAAAACATTATAAAAATTGTCCCACTAGATACTTAGATAATTTACTAAATGACTATTTAATACATACTAATGAGATTGAATACACTGAAAATTTTAGTAATAGTCAAAAATGTTCTATGTTATAAACAAAGTGTTTGTGCTAATCTTTAATAATCTGTCAATACTGAGTTAGTTTTTTTAATTTAATTTCTGCACAAATATTGGAATGAACTCTGAACCTCACATTCTACGCTTTCTTGCTCAAGCATGATACTTTAACCCTTGAGCCACACCTCCAGTCCAGAATTTTGTTGGTTAACTGGAGATAATGTTTCTCATGCTTTTGCTACCTGGACAAAGTTAAGTCACTATCCTGTGTAGCTCAACTTATTCAGTAGCTGTGTTACATTTATTTTAACCGACTAATTCGTTGTAGTATGTCAAATTTTCTCTTTAAATTACCCAAATCTTATCTTCATTGCTGCATTAGAAAAGATTATAGGAATTTTTAGAATCCAAATTAAGTTTAATTTTACATTTTGTAAAAATTTCTGTTTGCCCCATTTGATAGGAAATGGAAAGACTTGGAAAAATTATATTAAGTGATGTAGGCCAGGCCCAAAGAAACATAGGCCCCAAGGTTTCCCTTATTTGCAATAACTAGTATATGTCTGAGACAAGCAGAAAAGGTCAGGTAAGTTGGTGTTAGGTGAAATGAACCCCAAGCTAAGAATTCAAAAGTTTTTTTTTTTCTTTCATGCAATTGTTTCTAACATATTTATAATATAATTTTGTGTTGCTTCATATGTCCCTCCCCCACGGTATTACCCCTGCTTTCACTGTATTTGATGTTGGTATAATTTGTGGAGGGGAAGGGAAAAAACAAATCATTTAAATAGGGATACAGGTGGACCCATTGCAACAATGAGATGTACAAGTTGTTATGTTGAAAAACGCACTTTACAACTTTGATTGGGGTCGGAGCAGGGCTGGGAGGAGATGGGAGGGGACTCTTGGGGGGGAGATTTGGGAGAATGAGGGGGTTGGAGATGGGAAGGGATGGAAGGGGAAACAAAGGATGAGGCAACAATGCTTGATAGGAAATGTAATTGTAACTCCTCTGTACAGTATTTTCATAATTAAAAATTGTTTGATTCGGTCCTTCTTTCTCACAAAAATTGAGGTAACACAGTTTTACAAAGGGTTTTAATTGAGAAGTTGGCTATTAGTTTATTTTAAATTTTTTTCTTTAGAGTTATGTGGCACCATGAACATATTCTAGGTTTTCCATGATTTGCATTGAGGTATCCTGTTTACATTTTTTACTCTAGAGTTGAACAAAGAATAAATATAGCAGCAAAATTGTTCCTTTGTACCTAAGAAAGTTAAGTAAGGTGGGCTTCAGTGACTCAAAATGGTTATCCTAGCTACTGAGGAGGCTGAGACCTGAGGATCTCGTTTCAAAGCCACTCTGGACAGGAAAGTCTGTGAGAAACTTATTTCCAATTAACTACCAGAAAACCAGAAGTGCACTGTGGCTCAAGTGGTAGAGCATTAGCCTTGAGATAAAGAGCTCAGGGGCAGAGCCCAGGCCCCGAGTACAAGCCTCATGACAGACCAAAAAAAAAAAAAAAAAAAAGATTACTGTATCGTATGTGTGGCCAGCACCCATCAAATTATAGATGATGCATTTACCTTTTGGAAAACCTCCTCATGCATAATGATATTGAATGCTATTTCTGGTATGCAAGTCTATCCTTAAATAATTCTGACTTGGCCATAAGCCGTAAATCTTGGATGAAAATACTGATTTCTCCCAGGCATAGTCCTTCTATGTATGGCTATGGTTATGAGAGTTGAGTATTGTGTAGATAAAGAATGTTAAACACAGTGTTGGGTAAGCACACAGGATGCATAAAATTATATTATGGAAAGTTTGATAGTCAAAATACAGAAATCAAGATGCATTACTACACATGCATAACTACAAAATGTGAATGTTTTATTTTATTTCCCCAATGACACTCAAACTACATTAAACATGAAAAGACAACATTATAATTAAATGATTATAAAACAATATATTGTATTACAAACAATAAAAAAATTAAGAAGACAGAAAATCACAGATTTTGGTATTCTGAATAAATACCTTTTTTAAGTACAACAAAAAATTAATCCTATCAGAAACAACATGTTTTATTATTTTTAGTGCTGTTACAACAATTTCAATACAAATAAAAATATACTCCAATACTAGTCTAAATAGATATAGTTAGAATTGTTTTTAAAGCCTAAGAGAAATAAGTATACGATTACAGAAAGAAATACAGGAGAAAAGTTATTGAAGTTGACAGAAAATGTTTGCATAGACTTTTAAAAATTTTTATTGTCAACACTTTTGAATCTGGCTGGTATTATAGTCTGTGAAAAATCAACTCTGCTTTCTCATGTAAACTAATTTTCAAAACAGATATCCATATGTTACTATCACTGTGAAGAAATCAGATTATTTTCTATCAAAAGCTAAACCAAAGCATAAGATGGTGACTTTCTTTTCATTTGGTCCTAAAGATGTGAAGGCTATATGAAACCTATATACTGAAAATCTATCTATTCAAGTTGAAAAAAAATAGAAGTTACCAGTCCATATTATCTGCTAGCATAATTTTATTATTTGTCATAAATACATTACTAATGTCAAAAATTCAATCTCAATTGCATTTATATATACACATGTGCAGTGTTGTGTTTTAATATTTAGAATGTGAATGAATGACTCACATTGTTTAGCTTTTTAGGTACCTCTTTTTAATTTTTTTTACTTTAATTATTTTTTTCATTGTGAAAATACTGTACAGAGGGGTTACAACTACATAGACAAGATAACGAGTACATTTCTTATCAAGCATTGTTGCCTCCTTTGTTTCCCCTTCCCATCCCTTCCCATACACCCACACTCCATCCTCTCCCTCCCCACCAAACTAGTAAAGTTCATTTTTCGACATAACGTCTTATACATCTCATTGTTGCAATGGGTCCACCTGTATCCCTATTTAAACAATGTATTTTTCCTTCCCCTATACAAATTATACCAACATCAAATACAGTGAAAACAGGGGTTTTACCGTGGGGGCAGAACATACAAAGCAACAAACAAATAACATATAAATATGTTAGAAACAATAGCAAGAAAGAAAAAAAAAAACATTTGAATCCTTAGGTTGGGGTGCATTTCCCTAACATCAACTTGTCTGCGCTTTTCTGCTTGACTCAAGACATTCACTGTTTATTACAAATAAGGGAAACCATGTAACCTATGTTCTATGGGCCTGGCTCACTTCACTTAATATAATTTTTTCCAAGTCTTTCCATTTCCTAACAAATGGAGAAATGTCATTTTTTCTGATGGAAGCATAGAATTTCATTGTGTATATATACCACATTTTCTTGATCCATTCATCTACTGAGGGACATATAGGTTGGTTCCATATCTTAGCTATGGTAAATAATGTTGCAATAGCATAGTTGTGCTGGTAACTTTAGTAAGGTCTTGTTTGTGATCATTTGGGTAAATGCCCAAAAGTAGGATTGCTGGGTCATAGGAGAGCTCTATGTGGAGACTTTTGAGGAACTTCCATATTACTTTTCAAAGTGGTTAAATGATTTGATACTCCCACCAACAATGCAGTAAGGTTCCCTTCTGTCCACATCCCCCCCAGCATCTGTTGTTATTAGAATTCTTACAAAATATTTGACATAGTAACAAAGAGTACCAAATTGTGTATGTGTGTATGTGTGTGTGTGTGTGTGTGTGTGTGTGTGTGTATGCACACACTGGTTCTAGGTCTTGAACTCAATGTCTAGGCACTCTCCCTGAGCTTTTTTGCCCAAGAGTAGAGTTCCATTATGTGATCCACAGCTCCAGTTCTTGCTTTTTGATGGTTAATTGGAGGTAAGGGTCTCAGGAACTTTCTTGCTCTAATTTGCTTTGAACCTGAATCCTCAAATCTCAATATCCTAAATAGCTGGGATCACAGCTGTGAGCTAACAGCACCAAGCTTGAAATGGGTATTTTAAATAGAATGTCACTTACCTACACATTTAGAGAAGGCACAACAGTTAAAAATTATTCTCACATGTATATACTTCATCAGAATTTTATATCCTGAAGAAACAAAGCAAAACAAAAAAGTCATTTTCTAAGGAATATTTTCTACCACTGTAATCAAATCGGTTTGCTTTTTGTTCTACTTAAACAAATATAACAAAATCATATTTAAATATTTCCATGAAACATTAATATGCCTAATGTAATAAAGGCTACCTCTCAAGGACTAAGTTTAATTACCTATTCTCATTCTTAGCACATTTTTCAAAAACTCTGTGGTGTAAGTGATGAATTCAGAACAAAATTGTCCACAGGAACTTTCAGAAAATGAAAGAAGAAAGGAGAAGATGAATGAACTTTGGCCGAAACTCTAGATTCTGCACTAAATGTGAAATAGAAGAACAGACTTGAGCACATCAATGGCATGATGCTGGCAAAGGAAAGATCACATTGAGAACCAATGAAACAGACTTCAAAGGAAAAAAATGAGTGATGAAGGCAGGCAGAAACACTGAAAGGTAGTTTTAAGACTTTGACAACTAGTGTTTTGAAGAAAAGTTATATACAGACACACATACATTGTTATGCATACTGTATTCTGATAAAATTAACTATCTATCCATCCATCTCTCTATCATTGAATATATTTAGGATTATGAAAGACAAATCAGACTATTAACACATCCAAAGAGAAATATGACATTTAGCCTTGCTACAGCAATGCTTATGTGAATGGAGGAAAGATTTTGGACTTAAATTGGTTGAGAAAGAAGACAATGGTGTCTCATTCTTGAATTCTGGATTAACATACACTTAAGAGAATGAAGGCAAAGAATGTCAAAAAGGTCCTGACTGGATGGTTGGTAGCAATTGGAGTGGGGAAGGGTAACAGGAGAGGGTATAGGAGGGTGATTATGGTTAGAATATTTTAAGTACCTGTGCAAAATGGATAAATAAAGAAGTAAGTTTGGGAAGGGGGAGAAGCACAGAAAGACATTGATGCTTGTGATGAGTCAGATCAAGGTATATTATCTACATATTTGGTCTAGTCAAAAGGAAACCACTTCTATAACTAATTGATATTAACAAAAATTGGGAACAGAAAACATCTCAATTAGCTAATGTCGGCATGCCAATGATAATGGTTTTATTGTAATCACTAGTTAATTGGTACAAGATTAAAGATCTGCCAAGTTATTTAAAAAAGAGTTGTACAAATGCACTGTGGTTAATATATAGTCAATTATTTTTTGGCCAGTTCTGGGCTTGATCTCAGCTTGGCACTGACCTCGATATTCTTTTGTTCAAGGCTAGCACTCTACCATTAAAACCACAGCACCACTACTGGCTTTTTCTGTTTATGTAGTACTGAGTAATTAAACCCAGGGCTTCATGCATACTAGACAATTCCTCTACCACTAAGCCACATTCCCAGCACCAATGTACTTCTCTTTTTGTTTTTTTTTATATATTTTTATTGTGAAAATACTGTACAGAGGGGTTACAATTACATTGGCAAGATAATGAGTACATTTCTTATCAAGCATTGTAGCCCCCTTCTTTTATAAAACATTTTTCACCACACATTTTGAAAGTTTTATCTGAACTTGATGCTACATGTGAAGGTAGAGTGGTAAATCATTTGATTGGGATGAAGTTTCATTTGCAAAAAATAAATGAGCTATGTTATCAAGTTGAGGGATAAAATTTAAAGAGGTAACTAGGATTAATATAGTTGTGCTGGTAGCTTTAGTGTGGTCTTGCTTGTAAACATTTGGGTAAATGCCCAAATTATGGGTCATAGGGGAGCTCTATGTGGAGTCTTTTGGGGAAGCTCCATACTGCTTTCCAAAGTGACTGAACAAGTTTACACATCCACAACAATGCAGTAAGATTCCCTTCTGTCCACATCCCCTCCAGCACCTGTTATTATTAGAGTTCTTGCTTATAGCCATTCTAACTGGGGTGAGGTGGTATCTCAATGTTGTTTTATTTGCATTTCTTTTATGGCTAGAGAAGTTCAGCATTTTTTTTATGTGTCTATTGGCCATCCTTCTTTCTTCTTCAGAGAAATTTCTCTTTAAGTCTTTCGCCCACTTATTTATTGGGCAGTTGTTTCTTTGAAGATTTGTTGTTGGGGGATTTAAGTTTTTGAGTTGATATTATATTTTAGATATGAGACCCTTGTCCGTTGTATGGCTAGGGAAGATCTTCTCCCAATCCATGGGCTTTCTATTGATCCTGTTAGCTATCTCCTTTGCCATGCAGAAGCTCTGTAATTTTATGCAATCCCACTTATCCAACCTTTCTTTGATTTGTTGTGTTTCTAGGTCTCTATTAAGGAAATTTCGGTCTGTGCCAAGGAGACCTAGGGTTTCTCCTATTCCATCCTGCAATGTTTTCAGAGTTTCTGGTTTGACTTCGAGGTCTTTGATCCACTTGGAGTTGATTCTGTTGGAGAGTGATATATAAGGATCTAGCTTTTCTACAAGAAGTTAACGACCAGCACAACTATATTTATTGCAGCATTATTTAACAGTATTTTCACAGTTAAAAACATAAATAAATAAATGAATAAATAAATGGAGAAAAAACCAAAAAGGTGGAAAGATTCCAAATTTCTATAGTTTGTAATGATCCAATTGTTTTGAAAAAATTTAACAGCAGGAAGACGTATTAACAAAAATCTGGCTAAAATGTACATTATAAAAATATTTTGTATGTATAAACTATTTTCTCTAACCAACTCCAAATGGTGACACTATACATAGCTTAAGTTTGTGTAATATATCAGAGCTTTTTACTAAGATATGGCCCTTCAAATGACCACTGATGTTCAAATTCTGTACTCAATTTAAAGACAGCCCCTCCCTCAACACTGGCTCTCCTGTGGTCATATCTATAGCATCTTGGATTTATTCTCTTGGGTAGTAAGGTATGCATGTGTGGGTGGATGGGTAAGGTTAAACATGTATGAGATAACACTTTCACCTCTATTCTCAACATGACTAGATTTTTCCAAATAATGAAGTCAGACATTTTGCCTATCACCATTCTGAAGAAACATATTGACTTCAACTCTTAAGTGGGGTAGCAATTATGCCTTTATGTCTAACGAAATATTAGAACTTTTGTAAAAGTTCAAACATTTATCTTTCTCTAATAGCCATCTAGAGAGGATCCCAGTGTAATCTTATCCAACCATGTCCACAAGTATAAAATATCATTCACAGTGGTGACTCACAAATCCATTGCTCAAAATTGCACTTTACAAGTACTTATGTTTTAATTATGTCTGTACATTAAGGCACTGTCTTAAGAACCTGTGAAGATTTGTTGTTGGGAGATTTATGGAAGTATATCAAAAAGGCATTACGTTTAATTATTTGTGGGGGAAAATTAGGACATTTGTGTTACATTTATATAATGTACCATCCCTTAACATGTGTGCTTATCTTGAAATAGAGATTTTAGAAACATTGAATTGAATCAAAGAAATGTTTGAAGGTTATCACTAAAATAATGTAATTTTAATATGGTGTAAACTTCTGTGAATAGAGTATCTATTAAAAATAACACTGATGAACAAGAAAAGAAAATAGATTTTCTGGCTAAATCAAGTGATGGTAGCATGTTGAATCCAAAATATAATACCACAAAATTAAGTAATATCATAACGTGTATTGGAGGCTTAATTCATTTGAGATATGTTAGAATAATAATATTAATGTAGTAATTTTAATTTTTTAGATTTCTAGACCAGAATAACAAAATACATTTCATTCTATGTAAATCCATCTTCACTTTTTTGTAGTACTAAGATTTCGATTTATTTTGTATATTACCCTTACTCAAATATTTTGATAAATTTTTCAATATTATGTTAAGTACAAATACTATAAGAATCGTATAATCTATTATGACTGAATAATGATAAATGGGAATAAAATAAGAACTAAAGAGTTAAAGAGAGTTGAATTAGTAATAAAACAACTCAATAAAAATGTCTAAGATTACAAGACCTCATGACCAATTGTACCCAACATTGGGCTTTGTATGTATTAGTGCTGAGGCTAGAGCTCAGGGTCTGTCCATGAGTTTTTGGGCTTATGCCTGTAACCTCAGCTGAGATCTAAGAACTGCAGTTATGAAACAGCCCAAGAAGAAAAGTCTGAGACTTTTGTCTCTATTTAACCAGGAGACAGCTGGGATTGAAGGTGTGGCTCAAGGGGTAGAGTGCCAGCCTTTAATGTATAGCTAAGAAACAGCACTCAATCCCTTAGTTCAAACCCAAATACCACAATAATAAAATTAAACAAACATTCCTCATTATATATTTTAAATTCTCTTGTTGTAAGATAAATCATCCCAGAAGCCACATTTTAAAATATAGTATACTGGAGTCATTATTATACAGTTAACAGGCGGCAGGCTGCCAGTTGTTACAAAGGCCTGTAGCACGCAAATACACAAAACACAGCTAAGAAACATGCTAAAGAGAAAAGAAATAACAAAAACAATACCAAAAAGTCAATTCAGCTCCAATGGAGAACTGAATTGGGACTCCATGATGATTGGAAATGAGCCAGGAGACACTACACAGATCGCGATCATGAAGACACAGTGTGGCATAGAGTTCCCGGCCTAGATTGGTCCAGGTCTAAATAGGTAGGCACAGGGGGCAGATACTCAGGAAATTCCCAGTCCCAGGCACTAGAGTGACAGATTCAGCAACCTATCAACCAACTCCCTGTCCCTGCCTCTAGGGGTCCAGGCACACCCATTACCTGGAAGGCAGGTGATGGGGCTGGGGGCATTCCTTCCCCCAGCAGAAGACAACATGTGAGACCCTACCACTCACAATGTGGCCAATATGGTGCCAGCCAGACCTGGCCTCCTTATTTCACTCTCAAAAACTATGTGGAAAAGGACAAACTGCAGCACCATAAAGCCCTTAGAAAACACATTCATAGTTTACATCATGCTCAATAAAAATTGAAGTATTTTTTCCTAACATCAAGAAAAATATTTCCATATATATATGTATATATATAGTTTCAATGACTAATTTTTCACCTTATCAAATTATAAACTTTTGTAGACAGTTTGTCAAAATAAATGATAAATGATCACCAATATGGTATGAATTTGAAAAAATAGAAAAGTAAGAGAACACAAAGTGAGAGTCTGGGAAGATGGCAAAGGAGAAGCTGGAGTCTAAGTAAGCTTCCAGTAAACAGTCCTAAGTCAAAGAATTACACCACGTGAATCATCACAGGACAGAGAGTTTGGCCAGAGAAGGAAACCAGGGCAAGGAAACATTTCTGAGCGCTTGCTAGCAGCCGCCGCTGCGGCAGCAGCTGTGGTGGTGGCGGGCGAGCTCAGCCACAATACCTGAGCAACAAAGAGTCCGGGACGAAGGAGCCAGATGCAGCAGGTGAGTGGATTCTACTCAACACCAGCAAGAACCCACAAGGAGCGGACATCTTCATCCTGCAGTTCGCAGACCAGAGAGGACCCAGAAACCAAGACTCGGCATGAGTAGAAGCCTGATGTCCTCACTCCTTCTCAGGGAGCAGAGGAGGGAAGGCCACCCCTCCCCCCCATCACCCGTGATCTCCATCTTGGATAACGAAAAAGCTCGGAGGAGCTGCTAGCTCCAGGTCAGGCCTTGGAATAAAACGAGTCATTTAGCAGTTCACAAGAACTTAACAGCGGCGTGACCTGCCAGACTCAGCTCCACCCAGGGAAAAGTCACCCAGCTCTGGCGCCAGCCCCCCAGGAGTGGGTTTCTTCACTGGGTAATCAGAGCCAGAGGCTGCCCCTCCCTCTAGCAGCCTCCACAAGCAATTGAAAATCAGTAAACAGAAACCCTGAGAATGGCTCCAGGCTGGGCTCTGTGAGGTTTTCACAAACCAGCCCCAGAAAAGCTACCAGAACCTAGCCTCATCACTGCATCCACCTCTTTTGTGATACTCAAAGCAGATCTGTCTCCCAATGAACTAGCCTAGGAGGAGGATCGCCAAATCCTGGGTAAAGCAGAGCATTTTACTGCCTGTTCGAACAAACTGATGTAAGAAACGAACCAAGCCACAGGACCACAAGCAGACCAGAGACCCAATAAGAGGCTGGTTACAGACACAAGGGAGATACAGGTTTTTTCCCACTCCTCCCCCCCAAAAAAAAAATCAAAGAAATTTTTGGGATTTTTTTGTTTTTGTTTTTTTGTTTTTTGTTTTTTTTTTAGTTTTTATTTTTGGTACCTTATATAAAAATTTTTTTTTCTTTTCAAAAACTTTTTTCGATTTTTAATCTTTGCCTTTTTTGATTAAAAAAATGTTTTCTAGAAAGTTTCTTTTCCTCTTATAATTTTTAATTTTGGGGAAACGGGAGTGTGTGTTCTTGCTTTCTTTTTTGGTCATCTCTTTTTTTTTTTCTCTTTTTAAAATATCTTTTTGTTTTTTGTTTAGCTCTACTGAACTTCTCATCTTTTTCTTCTTCCTTTCTTATCTTTTTCACCTTCTCCTCTCTTTCGTTCTTCTTTATGTGACTCAATCCTTGTCCTGCACACCCTCAGATAAACCTGTAGTTGACTATTAGACCCTATCCCCCATTGTGTACACACTTAATCCACAAATTTATTACACAAGTCAAAACCTCTAAAACGTAAATTCCCTAATAGCAGTACTACCTCTTTATACCTAGATAATATTTTGAGCATTTTTATTTTTAAGTTTTTCACATCTAATTTATATCCCTCCACTTCTCTGAATAAATTCACGTTCTTATCTAAATAGATTGTTATCGAAACCACATAATTTTTATTAATTTCTACCTTTCTATTTTTTCTGGTCTCTTTTCTTTTCCCATTCCCTTTCTTTTTTTTTTTCTGTTTTCTCTATCTCTCTACTTTCATCCCACCCAACCTATTTCCTGCTTTGAGATTAAGACATAGTTAACTCCCCCAGAGCCTCCCCCCATCAATGTATTCTTATTTTTTACCTACATCTCTCCCTAACCCTAATAATTGCTGGTCTTCCAAATTCTTCTTTGCAGTCCGTATCCCATTAACATATAGTTGTTTGATACTGAATAGATGTATCTGTTGAACTAGATTATATCTGTAGACTATTGACTGTGCAAATTCAGACTTGGGTTGATGCTTGCATTAAGATAGTGTTCTAGCACAAAACTGGTGCTATTTTCATCTCAAATGGGCAGAGTAAGCTGGAAAAACACAAGAAAAATGGCAAATCCAGGTATCTCAATTCCCAATCCCGATAATCAGGGGACAGAACATATAATGAATAATCCAGAGGAGAATTCCTGAACACTGCTAGAAAACATGATAAATCAAAACATTGAAAGCATACAAAGGTAACAGTATGAGCGTGATAGCGAGAGAGAGGAGGCATTTCAAAATTTTATGCAGGAATATCATAAGCATAAGGAAGCTACTAAAAAGCTGATATAGGATTTGCATGAACAGCTTGAGATTACTATAAGAGAAAGACAGGAATGGCGTGAACAGGCTGAGAACACTCAAAGAGAACTACAGGAATCCCACGAACAGGAGGCAGCTTATCAAAGAGTAGTACAGGAATTGAGAGAGAAGGAAGAGAATACACAAAGATCACTAAAGGCATTCATGGAATCCATTAACAAAGAGCTGAAGGAAGTCAGGGAGACCACAAAGGGAATGCTGAACAGAACCCAACAGAAGGAATGGGAGTCCAAGGAAACCATAACAAATCAACTAAGTGATCTGAGAATAAACACTGAACATCAAATTAAGGAAGTAAAGGAGTTCATACAACATCTAAAACAAAGCTTCAACAAACAACTTGAAGCCATTAAAGATGACCAATTAGAAGGAAAAGAGATAAAAAACAAAGTAGAGAGCCTTGACAGCAGGTTAGACCATGCAGAAGATCGAATCTCAGGGATTGAAGACAGCCTAGATATTATAGAGAAAGAACATACAACCATCCAAGACAAGTCCAAGAAATATGATAGATCTATTCAACACTTGGAAGACACCATCAGAAGGCCTAATCTAAGGATAATGGGTGTAGAGGAGCAACTAGAAAGAGAAGTCAATGGCCTAGGAAAATTGTTTAACAGGATCCTAGCAGAGAACTTCCCAAACATGCAAAAAGATAGGCCTATTCAGATACAAGAAGCTTTTAGAACTCCAAACAGACCAGACCAGAACAGGATATCTCACCGTCACATTATCATCCACACAGGATCAAATCAGACCAAGGAAAAGATCCTTAAAGCTGCCAAGGAGAAAAGAATAATCACCTATAAAGGAAAACCAATTAGAATCACCTCAGATTTCTCAGCAGAGACAATCAAAGCAAGAAGAGCCTGGAACGATGTATGCCATGCCCTAAAAACAAACAACTATCAACCAAGAATACTGTACCCAGCTAAACTGTCCTTCATAACTGAAGGCCAAATACAAACCTTCCAGAGAAAAGAAAAATTGAAACAATACATCTCCACAAAACCAGCCCTACAAAAGATTCTTAAAGATGTCCTACACATAGAAAACCAACAAGACCACAATAAAGTCAAGAAACTGCACCCAAACTGAGAATCCAAGAACCATAGGAAAAACACAGTTTTCGCAACCCCCAAGAAGGTGGATAACATGGCAGGAACTTCCAAATATCTCTCAGTCCTTTCTCTTAACGTTAACGGACTGAATTCTCCAATTAAGCGACATAGACTGTCTAGTTGGATTAAAAAACAAGACCCTTCTATCTGCTGCCTTCAGGAGTCACATCTTGCCCATAAAAACAAACACATTTTCAATGTTAAAGTTTGGAACAAAATCTACCAAGCAAACTGCCCCCATAAAAAGGTGGGAGTTGCAATCCTAATATCAAATCAAATAAACGTCAAATTAAAACTCCTGAGAAGAGATAAAGAAGGTCGCTACATACTAATTAAGGGATCTCTCTTTCAGGAGGATATTACAATTCTAAGTATCTACTCGCCAAACAATGGAGCACCCAAATTTATCCAAGAAACACTACTTTCCCTCAAATCCCATATAACTTCAAAGACATTAATTGTTGGGGATTTTAACACACCACTCTCCACACTAGATAGATCAACTCGGCAAAAACTCAACAGAGAAACTACAAATCTAAACAGCTGGATAGATCAACTAGATTTAACAGATATCTATCGAACATTTCACCCAGTAGCATCAGAATACACGTTTTTCTCAGCAGCACATGGATTATTTCCTAAAATAGACCACATTTTAGGCCACAAAGCCAACTTGTCCAAATTCAGAAACCTTGAAGTTATACCTTGCATTCTCTCTGACCACAGGGGAATAAAATTAGAACTCAACACCCAAAGCCACTAAAGAAAGTGTGGTATCATATGGAGGCTGAACAACACACTGCTGAATCACCAGTAGGTCATGGAAGAGATTAGAAAGGAAATTCAAATGTTCATGCTACTCAACAAAAATGAACACACAAATTACCAGCTCCTCTGGGACACAGCAAAAGCAGTACTCAGAGGCAAGTTTATAGCTCTGAGCTCCTACATCAACAAATTGGAGAGATCTGAAACCAACAATCTAATGACATATTTAAACCTCCTTGAAAAAGAGTAGCAAGATAAACCCCAATCCAGTAGACTGAAAGAAAAAATTAAAATTAAATAAGAATTAAATGAATTAGAATCTAAAAAAAAACTATAGAAAGAATCAACAAAACAAAGAGTTGGTTCTTTGAAAAAATTAACAAAATTGACAGACCCTTAGCAAATCTAATTAGAAAAAGAAGAGAAAACACCCAAATAAATGAACTCAGAGACAAGAATGGAAACTTCACCACGGAAACAACCAAGATTCAGAACATTATAAGCGAATACTTCTCAAAACTTTATGCTAATAAATTTGAGAACTTGACAGAAATGGACATTTTCCTAGCAAATATTGACATGCCAAAACTAAACTAAGTTGAGTTAAACCATCTTAACAGGCCCATATCAAGCATTGAAATAGAAACAGCAATAAGAGACATTCCAGCTAAGAAAAGTCCAGGACCAGATGGTTTTGCAGCAGAATTCTACAAGGCCTTCAAAGCAGAGCTCACACCAATACTCCTCCAACTCTTCAATGTAATAAAGAGAAAGTTCACTACCAAACACATTTTATGATGCCATCATAACCCTCATCCCAAAACCAGGCAGGGACTCATGAAAGAAAGAGAACTATAGACCCATTCCTTTGATGAACATTGATGCAAAACTTCTCAAAAAAATATTGGCCAAGTGACTTCAACAATTCGTCCAAAAAATCATACACCATGTTGAAACACGATTCATTTCAGGGATGCAAAGCTGGTTTAATATATGCAAGTCAATTAATATTATTCATCACATCAACAGGAGCAAGAATAAGAACCACATGATTATCACAATAGATGCAGAAAAAGCATTCGACAAGGTCCAACACCCTTTTATGATGAAGGTTTTGGAAAATTAGGAATCCATGGAACATTCATCAATACAATAAAGGGTGTATATGACAAACCTACAGCCAGCATTATACTTAATGGTGAAAAACTAAAGCCATTTCCTCTTAACTCAGGAACAAGACAAGGATGTCCACTCTCTCCATTTCTCTTCAATCTAGTATTAGAATGCCTAGCTACAGCAATAAGACAAGATGCAGACATAAAGGGGATCCAAATAGGGAAAGAAGAAACAAAACTCTCCCTCTTTGCAGACGACATGATCTTGTATGTAACGAATCCCATAGACCCCACTCCCAAATTACTCAAGCAGGGTATAAAATTAACCCCCAATAATCAATGGCCTTTCTGTATGCCAACAATGAGAAAAGTGTGGCTGAAATTAGGAAAGCAACTCCATTTGTAATAGCCCCACAAAAAATAAAATACCTAGGAATTAACTTAACCAAAAACTGAAGGACCTCTATGATGAAAACTTTAAAATCTTGAAAAAAGAAATCAACACAGAACTTAAAAAATGGCAAAGCCTCCCATGCTCCTGGATTGGAAAGATTAACATCGTGAAAATGTCAATACTTCCCAAGGCTATCTACACATTCAACGCGATACCTATCAAAATTCCAATCTCATTCTTCAAGGAAATAGAAGAGGCAATCCAAAAATTCATATGGAACAATAAATGAACCCGAATAGCAAAAACGCTCCTCAACGGAATGAACACTGCTGGAGGAATATCAATACCAAATTTCAAACTCTACTATAAAGCCATAGTAATCAAAACAGCTTTGTATTGGCATAAGAACAGACCGCAGGACCAATGGAATAGAATTGAAAACCCAGAAATGAACCTACAGAACTATAGCCATCTAATTTTCGATAAGGGAGCTAAAAAAATAAAATGGAACAAAGACAGCCTCTTCATTAAATGGTGCTGGCAAAATTGGGTAACTACTTGTAGAAAACTAAAGCTAGATCCTTATATATCACCCTGCACCAGAATCAACTCCAAATGGATCAAAGACCTCAGAGTCAAAGCAGACACTCTGAACATATTACAGGATGGAACAGGAGAAAACCTAGGTCTCCTTGGCTCAGGCTGAAATTTTCTGAATAGAGACCCGGAAACACAACAAATCAAAGACTGTTTGGACAAATGGGATCGCATAAAGTTGCAGAGCTTCTGCATGGCAAAGGACATAGCTAGCAAGATCTATAGAAAGCCCACAGATTGGGAAAAGATCTTTACTAGCCATACAACGGACAAGGGTCTCATATCTAAAATATAATATCAACTCAAAAAATTAAACCCCCCAACAACAAATCCTCAAAGAAACAACTGCCCAATAAACAAGTGGGCGAAAGACTTAAAGAGAAACTTCTCTGAAGAAGAAAAAAGGATGGCCAATAGACACATGAAGAAATGCTCAACCTCCCTAGCCATAAAAGAAATGCAAATCAATACAACATTGAGATACCACCTCACTCCAGTTAGCATGGCAAAAATCAAGAACTCTAACAAAAACAGATGCTGGAGGGGATGTGGACAGAAGGGAACCTTACTTCATTGTTGGTGGGAGTGTAAACTTGTTCAGCGACTTTGGAAAGCAGTATGGAGGTTCCTCAAAAGACTCCACATAGAACTTTCCTATGACCCAGCAATCCCACTTTTGGGCATTTACCCAAATGTTTACAAACAAGACCACACTAAAGCTACCAGCACAACTATGTTTAGTGCAGCATTATTCACCATAGTAAGATCTGGAACCAACCCAGATGCCCCTCAGTAGATGAATAGATCAAGAAAATGTGGTATATATACACAATGGAATTCTATGCCTCCATCAGAAAGAATGACATTTCCTCATTTTTTAGGAAATGGAAAGACTTGGATAAAGTTATATTAAGCGAAGTAAGGAGGCCCAAGGAAACATAGGCACCATGGTTTCCTTATTTGCAATATGTAGTATTTGTATGAGTCAAGCGGAAATGTTCAGATAATGTAATGTTAGGAAAATGAACCCTTAGATATGTATTTTAATGTTTGTTTTTCTTTCACGCATGTGTCTCTAACGCATTTATAAGATTGTTTCTTTGTTGCTTTGTATGTCCCTCCCCTATAGTATAACCCCTGCTTTCACTATATTTGATGTCAGTATAACTTGTGGAGGACCTGGGGAAAAACAAGTCGTTTAAGGATACAGGGGGACCTGTTGCAACAATGTGAGAAGTACACGTTGTCTTTTACATAAAGAGCTTTACAATGTCTGTGCGGGGGGGGGGGTTGGAGGAGGGGGAGAAGGATTGGGACTGGGGGGAGGGACGAGGCTGGGAAGGGATGTGAAGGATAAACAAAGGAGGAGGCTGTAATGCTTGGTAAGAAATGTACGCATTATCCTGCCCATGTAATTGTAACCCCTCTGTACAGTATGTTCACAAATAAAATAAATAAATAAAAAAAGAGAACACAAAGTCTCATGTCCTGAATTTTAAGATGTTAAGATGTGCAAAATTACCATAAATAGATAGAGATAGATAGTTATTTTCAAGCCATAGCCATAGGATACTATGAAAACAGCTCAAAAACATAATCAATAATGTTTGAAATGTTCACCTTCTCAGTATTTTGTTATACACTGTTTGAAGATTATTACCTTGTGGGTAATATTCCTGTTATTTCATGCCAAATGAGCATTTGATCTATAACAGTACACGTTGTTTTACAAAAGACATAAACTATCTAATTAGACTATTAATTCCTCTGTAATCATACATTTATTTCACCAAACCAACAGTTTTAACATCTTCTCCTGTTTCACTGGAAGATTTGTATTTGTCCTTACAAACTGAACGCGTAAAACAATTTAAAATTTCCCAGATGAATATAAATAACTTTTACTTTTTGTCATGAAAATACGTTCTGGATTATTGACAGAATCCTTAAGTACGTGCAATTTACCTTTTACTGGAGTGTGTACATATTTACGTAACGATTTGGTTTCACACATATGACAGACACACATGTGTCTGTAATATTACTAAAACTGTTTTAGCTGGCCCTGAGGGTTCATACCTTTAATTCTAGCTATTCAGCAGGCTGAGCTCTGAGAATTGCAGTTCAAAGCCAGGCTGGGCAGGAAAGTTCATGAGACTCTCTTATCCAATTATCCACCAGAAAACCAGAAATGGAACTATGTCTTAAATCGTAGAGTGCTAGCCTTGAGTAGAAAATCTCAAGGACAGGGACCATTCCCTGAGTTGAACCCCCCCTACACACACTCACACACACACAGACCCCATATGTTATTAGAATATAGATACGCATACACACACATATATAAAGTGATGGATTTCATTGTGATATTTGCTTTCTAGGAAGGTAGCTCTATATCTTGAGGTATTGTAGATAACTTGAGGTCAACAAGAGGGGTTAGGCAAATGAGGAGAAACAGTGGGAGAATGCAATTGTAATACACAATGTATATATGTGAAAATAAACCTAGGAAAATTCAAGGTATGGGTGGGGTTGGGAGAGCTGGGGTACAATTATGCAGGCAGTGACACTAATCAAGATGTGTTGTACTTACAAATTGACATGTTTGAAAACTTTTGGACAACTCAATAATAATAAAATAAAAATCTAATAATCTAACAAAATTTACATATAACAGTTTCCTGTGTATAAAAGTAATTTAACGCTTCTGTAATAACATTTCATCTATCAAATGGTAATCAATCAAAATAAAGTGATAGTGATATTTCTCACATATATTTAATTCTCAAACAATGTTAGAATATGTCAAAGTGATCTGTAGTGGATTGTTAACTCAAAAGAAAATTTTGATGATTTTTTTTCTTTAGGCATATACTTGATAAATAATCCCATAATGTTTTGTCTCATAAAGCTATAAGTTCTATTGTGGATGAAGTACATTAACTGTACTTCTTTTAACCTTTAGTTATTCATGTTCCTCAATATATTAGCATAGATTTTATTCCCTCAAACTAATAATGTTAAAGTGTACAAAAATAACATCTACAAATAGATTTATCATATTATTCTCAAACAAAAATTTGGCTTGTGTCAGTTATCATAAATCAAACTTTTGTTTGCAGAGTTCCTATTCTGAGAACAAGTACAAGTGAGTCATTTCTGTATTTATCTCTCTTTTTCCTTATTGTTAATGGACTTGAGTAAATTTTATCTCTTTTGATAGACTATTCAATTCTTTATATTTTAATTGGCTTAAATCAAAATATTCAATTTCTAGAATCAATGAAGTCATTCTTATATTCCATACAACCCATATCCTCCCATCCAGTTAAAGCAAAACCAAACAAAATAGATTATACTTTTAAGAAGGAAAATGCGTCACAAATATTATTATCATTACTTGGTCTACTTGTTAATCAGAAAATTGAGCAACTTTTTACATGTCACATGTGGTCAAATTTCACAAGGTAACCAAAGAAAATCCTCTGTGTATCACCCATGCCATTTAGAAGTTATTTTAATAATCTCTTATAATTCCACAACTCAGATTATTTAGTTCATATGGCCAAGGATAATGCATTGTATGTTCTAGTAGTTAAGAGAAAACAATGCTTACATAGGCATTTTAATTAAGATTACAATGCACTTTACATATAGATAAATTAGAAAAATGTAAAGATGCTGTGATTATTTATATAATATTAAGAATAGGTAATTGCTTATTTTTAATGATTTTTTTTGTTGCTTGTGGGGCTTGAACTCTTGCCTGGGTGCTGTACTTCGGCTCTTCAGCTCAAGGCTAACACTCTACCATTTGAGCTACAGTGCCACTTCTCGTTTTCTGGTAGTTAATTGGAGATAATAATCTCATGGATGTTCCTGCCTAGTCTCACTCTGAACTGTGATCTTCAGATCTCAGCCTCTTGAGTAGCTAGGATTACATGTGTGAACCATGGGCCCTCAGCCGTCTTCAATGATCTTATAATAAAGCATGAACAATACACAGACAGTATGTATGAAATGTTTTGTTGTTTTATTGATTCTATTTTAATATCTTAATTTTTCATTTATGTTATTTGATTGATTCCATCCCATTCATGAATTTAGAGCAGAGTTTAACTCTTCCTAAATAGTAACAAATATTTCAATACACGGTTAAAACACAATCAATTTATTATACATAAGTTACATATTGACCACTCTCTTGTTTATATGAATCACACATCAAATCAATCAAATTAAATAGGGACAATTCACTTAGAATTAAAATTCACTTAAAATTCTAGCACTCGAATCTATCTCCTTTATCAAGGTAAGAGATCAATAATGACAGAAATATATTGTTTGTTGTTTAATTAAATCAAAATATTGTTGCCATATGGAGAATAAATACACATTTAAAATAACACAGGCAAAAATTCCCCATTATATGAAATTATTAAGATAGGACACTGAAAGAGATGCAGAAAGAGTTAATGAATGGGTCTGTATACATGGATGTTTTCAGTTATATACACTGAGTGAGGTTATGGTAATTGGCCTATTCAATTATGGAGATCAAGAGGTACTTATCTTGTCATTTAGTTTCTGGATAGCTAGGAAAGTCAGTGGTAATTCAGTGGTAAGTGATGCCCTAAGAACCATGGGAAATTCCATATTCCATACACCTGAGAACCAGGAACTCTGATAGTCAAGGGAAGAAAAGATAGAGGTTTCAGTAAGAAAGAAGGAGTCATAATTTATCCACCTCCTGTTTTTTTCTGAAATACGCTCAACACATGAGGTCATCCATAGCATACTGCTGAAGGTGGAACTTTTATTACTGTAATCTATTACTTCAAATCCTAATATATTTTAGAAAATTTTCACAGATATACCTTTCCTATAATGATTCTCTACTTAATGATATGATTGGTTTTGGTATGCTTTTGGGTTTTAGTGTGTGTGTGTGTGTGTGTGTGTGTGTGTGTGTGTGTGTGTGTGTGTGTGTGTGTGTGTGTGTGTGTATGTGTGTGTGTGTGTGTGCGCGCGCGTGCGCGTGCAAGTCCTGGGTCTTGCACTCAGGGCATGGGCACTGTCCCTGAGTTCTTTTGTTTTGTTTTGCTCAAGGGCAACACTCTACCATGGAGCCACAACTCCAGTTCCAGATTTTCTGGTGGTTAATTGGAGAGAGGAATCTCATAGCCTTCCTTCCTGGGCTGATTTTGCAAGATGATCTACACATCTCAGCTGCCTAAATTGTTAGGATTATAAACTTGAACCACAGATGCCCAGTTTTAGTGTTTTTTTTCTCAGGCAAAACACAACCATTTGTACCACTGCAACATTCTAATATCCTAGCATTCTAGAAAAGAATTCACCCCTTTATATGTATGAGTCAAGCAGAAAAGGTCAGATAATGTGATGTTAGGAAAATGAACCCTTAAATATGTATTTTAATGTTTTTTTTCATGCATTTGTTTCTAACTCATTTATAAGATTATTTCTTTGTTGCTTTGTATGTCCCTCCCCCACAGTATAACCCCTGCTTTCACTGTATTTGATGTCAATATAATTTGTCTAGGGGAAGGGGAAAAACAAGTCGTTTAAGGATACAGGTGGACCTGTTGCAACAATGAGAAGTACAAGTTATCATGTCGAAAACAAGCTTTACAACGTTGGTGCAGAGGTGGGGAATGGGAGGATTGGGTGGGGGGGGGTAAGGGGGAGGCTGGGAAGGGATGTGAAGGTTAAACAAAGGAGGATGCTGCAATGCTTGATAAGAAATAATATGCATTATCCTGCCCATGTAATTGTAACACCTCTGTACAGTATGTTCTCAAAAAAAATAAAATAAAAAGAATTCACCTCTTTTTTTTCCCATTGTTCCTTTCAACTTGTGTTGTCTGTACCCTGGATAGAAATCTCAAATTAATGTCTGTCTTTTTTCTTGACATCGTGTATATAACATCAGTGAATTCTTTACATGTTATATCATGATCAAAAGATTACTTATAGTGTTGAAGAAAAACCAACAATTACATGTGTGTGTAAGAGAGAGAGAGAATCATGTTAAAATTGTTTATTTCACTGAATTTAAGAAGAAATCATCAATTCTGTCCAATGTAAGGAGAGCATTAGAAATATGCCAAGTGGATATGGCAGAAAAATCTGACAAGTAGAATTTCTATAATAAAATGAATGGATCTTATCAGCAATAAATGCTCATAATAAATGCTCATAATAAAGCATAAATGCAATAAATTATTCCTTCTTTTACATTATGTATATACATTTACTGAAGCACCACATTCTCTCGTAGGACCTTGCCTTCATTGCTAATCAAAAATACTAACATAAATAAGGTAGTCTTCAAAGCAAATTTTAATGAGAAATTACAAAATTATATATCACTAGCTAAGAATAGGAACAATGTCTAAGTAACTAATTCGTGGAATCACTGGTATTAATGAAGGATGCACTTTTTTCATTCAATTTACATTTAGACCATCAGATTTGCTCTGGGCATTTATTTTTTTTCCTTTTTAGGGCATTTTTCAAAGAAATCAATTAGACTCAGAGAATGGCATTTAAGATATTTTCTGCCCTTGATTGGAGAAGGTTAGCCTTGGAATTTCACTTAAAATCCACATAAGAAAAATTTTGAAAAGTGAAAATCAATGACATTTGATTGCACTTACCTTTTAGGGAAATTTAAAGAGTTTCTCGTAAGAAACCAGATCTCTTGTGGGAAAATTTATCCAATTCCTGTCAGCCTTAGTCTCATCATCAGTGGGGCATAGATCATAATTAGTCATGTGTAGAGCTTCAACAAAGGTAAGAGAAAACAAATTATTTCACTAAGAAAGGACAAGTAAAGGCTAAAGTGCCAACACACAGGTCCACTAAAATAACACATCTAATCAAATGTTTGTATAATGTTCATCCTTCCCTCCCCTCCTGCTCCTTTAACACTGAAAGAACACAACTAACTAACAGAAGATAATAACTGAAAAAGCTTTAGAGAAACATAAAGATTTAAAATCTTGTCTTGGCCAAGACAAGAGCCAAAACCAAGAATGTCCATTTTAAACAGATGCCAACTCCAGTCACAATGAAACAAATTCTGCCTCTAAAATCTACTTTATTTTAGTTTATATCTTTAGGTAATGAATGATTTCTTACATACTATTATTGCCATTTCAAAAACTAAATACAGTATCAAGAGGTCATTAAGAATGGTATTTTATTTATATATATTTATAAATCTAAGATGACTGTAATATTCAGTTCATTCATGGAGACTGGGTGACACAGAATATAGATCTATAGTGCATAATGAGAAATGTATTTATTTACCCAAAGACTCAAAAATTGGGATTATATATATATATGTATATGTATATATATATATATTATATTCTTAACAGAAGAGAGAACATATAAATCACAGAATAGGCTTCTAGGAGTAAACTGACTATTCTTCTAAATGTATCCCTGGTTAACTTGGTACAAAAACATGTTTAGATATAAAATATTTACACTTGGGGTATTGTATCACAAATATATGTGCTGTTGGCTGAAAATTTTTATACTAAAACACATTTTGGCAGCAAGAAGGACACAGTGTAATCAGATCTTCATTTCTAATACCATTCCTCAATAAATTAGAAATCATTTATGTTAGAACTAGTTCATAAAATACATGAGATGGGTTTGGGGCATCTTGCAGTTCCAGGTGTTTAAAATGAAAGCTTAATAATGTAATAAACTCAATGCAGTTATGTCTGAATGTTTCTTAAAGCAGTGTCTTCAATGTTTCTCAAAGCAGGTCTCTTAAGAGCTGAGGTGCTTAAGTGCCAGTCTCTCTATATGTAAAGTTTCACATTCTCTGATGGGATTATCAGCTATTCATTTTACTTTCACAGAAATGGCTCAAGTGCTATTGAGACCTAGTAAAATGTTGTACATTCACTTCAGCTTGTTTTATTGGCTAGAGCAAGTTACATGACTAAATCTACAGAAAAGACCTGAGAAAATACATCCTCAATCTCTTATATTGTATGTGCTTACTGTAGCATTCCACAAGCTCTAGAGGTAGAATTGACTGGCCGAGAAATGGCCCATAATTCAGGAAGAAATGCATCATAGTATAGACTCATGGTGTTCTTAACGATCCTCCCATTTCTTGTAATGAACAATAAGATATTTGGAAAGATGTTTCTAAAAATTTAGGTTCTCTAAGAAGGAAAAGGAAATATTTTTGAACCTTTTGATCACTGTCTTTTGCCAGGAGGTATTTTTTCCCCACTGAAGCATCCCTAACCAAACAGAATCATGGTGGAATGCTCTTACTGACCTGTGGGTACAGAGATCCTGGAGAACCTGAGGTACCTGGGGCGAAGGGTCTAAATCTACAGAGACAAACAGCTCAATGAGTCTCTGCAGGGATTCCAAAATGGCATTAGGAATAGCAAACTGAAAGTTGCACATAAGGTTTGACAAGGAATTATGAGAGAATTGTGTACTATTAGCCATATGGTATAAATGCCAGACAATTATAAACCATTTGCTGTATTCTCTAAGTATTTGATACCACAATTGCAAAAATTAAAAAAAATCTCCAATATACAAGAGGTATTCTTTAAACAATTCTGCCAAACATCTAAAGGAAAACTAATACAAATAAAACCGATTATAAGAGAGCAGAAGAACAGAGATCATTTTCTAACTACAGAGACACTAAGGATATATAATTCTCAGGAAAAAGATTTTGAGAGAAAGTCACACAACAGTCAAGTTCAGGGGCATAAACAGACACAGATATACACATAAAGAAATATAAAAAATTTTAATTGTTTTTGATAAGAACAAAGGTATGTCAGTTTGGTATAACTTTGAACATTAAACAATGGTGCTTTCTTTAGTACTACAGTAAAATAAACAAAGCTTTCTTCCTCAGTGATTATACCATTTTATATCACCTTAAGAAAGGAATGGAAAATACTGTTTTCCATATCCTTATCTTTATTTGCTTTGTTTTCTGATTTCTAACTCAGGCAGTCATACGTGATAGGATGGTATTCTCCTGTTTAGCTGTGCCTTCAGCCTTTTTTTTGTTTTTGGTTTTTTGGGTCCAGTCGTGGGCCTGAACTCTGGGACTGGGCGCTGTCCCTCAGCTCTTCAGCTCAAGGCTAGCACTCTACCATTTGAGCCACAGCGCCACTTCCGGCTTTTTTCTTTTTGCTTATGTGGTGCTGAGGAATCGAACCCAGGGCCTCATGCATGCAAGGCAAGCGCTCTACAACTGAGCCACCTTCCCAGCCCCAGCCTTTTTTTATTTTTTTTTACCCCCTCCATTGTTTTCCCCCTACTATCCCGTCCGTCCCTCCTTTCCCCAAGGTTCTTTTTTTTTTTTTTTTGATTGTGATTAAGTGATTACTTAATTTCCGGAAATTCACAGTATTGTGGAATAATGATGCTCATTTAAAGTCACAAGTTCATTCTAACTTTCCTGGAGCAAATTGTCTATCACAGTCTGTAATATATAACGGTGCTCATATGTTATATACCATATATGTGATCAGCAGCATGGGGATATTTAGTACTGGTTTTTTTATAATAGTTTTTTTTATAATATATAATATATAATATATAATAGCCTTTTTTTATAATAGTTAATTTTAAGATTTTGTCTTGTTTGTTTGTTTTCTTTTTAACCTGGGGCTTGTGCCTAAAACACAATCCTACTATTTTCCATTTGGCTGGAATGTCAGGAATATGTCACTATACCCTGCTCCCTCTATTGAAATGAAGTCTCATGTATTTTTGCCAAAGGCTGACCATTGAAAATATACAGATTTCTATTACCCAGTCTTTTTTATGCCCATATGATCCCTGGAGAGTACAATTGCTAAACTTGGAAAATGTGAAATTAAAAGAAAAAACATTTAGACATGTCTGAACAAATACAACGTAAGTACATAATTTTCCATTTT
Source organism: Dipodomys merriami (assembly GCF_024711535.1). Lineage (NCBI taxonomy): Eukaryota > Metazoa > Chordata > Mammalia > Rodentia > Heteromyidae > Dipodomys > Dipodomys merriami. The sequence continues at coordinate 1,820,534 of NW_027206546.1, read as the reverse complement.
ATCCCTATTCTATCATAGAAAGTTAAAATTTACCAAAAGCTTCACACCTAATCTGGGAAGGGGCTGTTCACAATAGAGAAATGAGGTAGAAAATTTAAAAGGTAGAATTTTTGTGTTTTATTTTGATTCAATTCCTGCATTTTTGAAACAATCTGCTAGTTTGTTGTTCTGTAAGTAATTCACATTCTCCTTTTGCTGCTTTTAAGATATCTTCACTGGGGCTGGGAAGGTGGCTCAGTGGTAGAGCGCTTGCCTTGCATGCCTGAAGCCCTGAGTTCGATTCCTCAGCACCACATAAGCAAAAAGAAAAAAGCCAGAAGTGGCACTGTGTCTCAAGTGCTAGAGTGCTAGCCTTGAGCTGAAGAGCTGAGGGACAGTGCCCAGGCCCAGAGTTCAGGCCCCACGACTAGACCCCCCCCCCAAAAAAAAAGATATCCTCACTGTTAGACACCGATTTTAATCCCTTTGGATTAATTTATAATGCTTTGCCTTCTTTCTGTTTGAAATTCAATGGTTCCTATGAATACAAACTTAATATCAGTTATGTAAGTTTGTAAATATTTCATTTCTCCTAGCAACATGACTTCCTTAAGTGTATTTTAAATGAAATCCTAACCAAAAACAAGAAATTACCTCTTAACAATCTTGAAACATTTCCATTCATCTTCTTTCATGCAGATGTCATAAACATGACTGATTTTGTGCAATATCACATATATTATCTATGTTGTGTACTTATATTGGATACATTTTTTGTTCATTTGTATACACAACACTTGCAAAAAGGTGGGAGAAAGCCTCATTTTATCCCCATTATCAGTGCTCATTGTGCTTCTTTAATTGCATTAAATATCATGTAATAGTTTTATGTGGAAACTTGATTTTAACATTGGGTGTTTTCATATTTGGTGTGAAATTAATTTGAGTATTTCTGTGAGTTTGTTTCTAGAGGAAATTTACATTGATATGGATCAACTGAGAGAAGAAGCATACATGGGCATTTATTTTGTTAAAAGCATTGACATACTGAGAGAACACAGGGTGCAAGGCACCCTGTAGCTCACATAATCCATAATCCTGTAAAAACATCGAGTATATAATGTGAATATAATTTCAGAGTATTGAGATAATAAGAATCAAAGTTTGAAGCCAGATGGTGCAGGGAAGTTTACAAGTGGGCATATCCAAAGCAAAAGCTGGGCTGGAGGCACTGTTCAATTAGATTGCAGGCAAAAGAAGTAAGAAAGCGTAAGACCCCAAGTTTCAACCCATTACCACACAAAAAATAAATAAAAATTAAATAAAATTTATGTACAAATATGTGTATATATTTATAATCACTCATTCTGAATATCTTTGAAATAAAACATATTCTTCTGACTTTAGACTACAATATGAGCTAGACCTTATACTTTCAACTCCCCTTGTACTCAATTCTTTACACCTAGATTGTAACAATGCTATCAGGCCTCAAATCTTCAGTTCTCCAATTACAGGTCTTCAGCTCAGATACCTGAGCTAATTCCTTATACTAAATGCCTTTCTATATAACTATGTTTCTCTCTGAATGTGTGTGCTTAAATTAAGAAATGTTTTTACTCTGAGAAAGCATGAAATTTCCTGCTTTTCTATTTGATTTTAATCATATTTTATAATTTTCTATTGATCATGTAGATGTTTGTTTTATTTTTGTTGGTATCACTTATTGTCCAAGTTTTTTTGTACTGTAGTGATTCATGTTTTGGAAATTTTACTCTAGTAAAAACCATTGAATTTGTTGTGTGTGTGTGTGTGTGTGTGTGTGTGTGTGTGTGTGTGTGTGTGTGTGTGTGTGTATGTGTGTGTGTGTGTGTGTCTGTGTGTGTGTGTGTGTGTGTGCTGACACTTAGGCTTCAACCTAGGACCTCATGACTGCATTTTTTTCTAACCAAGGATGGTACTGTAACATCTGAGCCATACATCCAGTTCTGGCTTATTGATAACTAATTGGACATAAGCATTTTAATTATTTGTCTTCCTGGACTGACTTTGAACACTGATCTTCTTGAGCTAGAATTGGAGGTGAGAGCTATTTGTATCCAGAAAACAAAACAAAACAAAACAACTTTGATTTTTAAAAGTAATAGTTGGCTGGACACCGTTGGCTTACACCTGTAATCCTAGCTAAACAACCAGAAAACCAGAATTGGTACTGTGGTTCAAGTGGAAGAGCACTAGCCTTGAGCTGAAATGCTGTGGGACAGTGACCAGGCCCAGAGTTGAAGCCCAGGACTTCTCTTCTGCCCCACCAAAAAAGTAATTTTCATAAGACTACTTTTTGTTTGGGTGATAGCTAATCTCCTATGAAATTTAAAAGATTGTGGAGTTATTTAGAATACAGCAACTGTTCAAAATAAGTCATATTTGTATTAAATTCAGAGATTTTTTAAGGAGATGGATTCTTTCTTAAGAACGTCCTCACGGGACTCTAATTCCCCACTGTGCCAATCTCTCATAACGGTGGTACTATATTTCTTTCCTACAACTGTTTGAGTTGTGATCTATACCCTCCTTTTCTGAAAAAAAACCAATAAAGCTTTGTCTATATAAATGACCTGCAAAAAAACAATGGGGCTGGGAAGGTGGCTCAGTGGTAGAGCGCTTGCCTTGCATGTGTGAGTCCCTGGGTTCGATTCCTCAGCACCACATAAGCAGAAAAAAATATCCGAAAGTGGAGCTGTGGCTCAAGTGGTAGAGTGCTAGCCTTGAGCTGAAGCGTTGAGGGACAGCACCCAGGACCGAGTTCAGGCCCCATAACCGGACTCTCCCCCCCCCCAAAAAAAAAGAATTCAAAGAAAGGAAGGGAAAGTTTGGTATTTTTCCTCGGTAGGAAAACACTGTTTCACTATATTGGTTAGCCCCGGTTTCGTGTATATTTTTAAGACTACGTTTTGGGGGGGTTGTTTGTTTTTTGCATGGGTCTCCAATTTTCTCTATTACTTCAAGCTGAAGTTCATTTATAGATGTGGGATAATAATTAAGTTGATATTGTTGTTATAAATAAAAATCTTTCAAGCATTGTGGATAATTTCAATATTTGTGAGAAGAAATAAAGAAAAACTACAGTGAGATTTAACAAGCAAAAGATAAGCTGATATCAATACATGATTTGGATATGTTTGGAAACAAAATGGTAATATTCTATCCTCTCATCTCCCAGTGGGGAAAGGCTTAAATGAGGGTATATGTGGAAAAGAAATGAGAAACTTGCAGATTATAATGTATTTATACTGCTCCTATGAACATTTAAGATTTTTTCTGTCAATGAAGACATATTGTCTTTGATATTAAAACAGTTGCCTTTTAATAAAAGTTTGATATTAGATTCCTTGTCTGTGGAGAATACTTTGAATGAGGAAAACAATGGCTATATACTCTCTAGATGATTGTTGAGGGACGAATGAGTTTCTGTAAGAGTAGCTGTGTATCACTCTTCACCAAGGGAAAAATAAAACCATTTATGTCCTGTTATACTTCCTAGTGGCTGTGTGATTTGTTTTAGGGAAGCTCTTGGTTTATTTTTTTATTTTTATTTATTTGTTTATTTTGGGTCTAGTCGTGGGGCCTGAACTCTGGGTCTCAGCAAAGTCCCTCAGCTCTTCAACTCAAGGCTAGCACTCTACCACTTGAGCCACAGCACCAATTCTGGCTTTTCTCCTTTTTGTTTATGTGGTGCTGAGGAATCGAACCCAGGGCCTCAGGCATGCAAGGCAAGCACTCTACCACTGAGCCACCTTCTCAGCCCCAAGCTCTCAAGGGTAAAAATCTCAAGTCCACAAATGGCCCTTATTGGGTTCCTGAATGCATTCATTTCAACATGAGAGATTTTACACAAAAGCACTTCTGTTTCCAGTTTCTGAAAGAAAAATCTGAGAATTACAGAGTACTGAAATGTACATATCCATTTCATAATCTGCCATAAGGAATTTTCCCTAAAATTTATCAATTACATTTGAAAATCTAATTTTAATGTATTTATGATAATTTTCTATTGCTATTACATTGTACATTTACTTTTTAATATTTTTTAAGCCCTGGAGGCTGAACACAGGGCCTTGCATCACGTTACCCCTGACTCACACTATTTTTAAGCACAAGAAAAAATACTATCATTTTGGGGGAAATAATCACAAATGCTTCATGTTAAACTTAATTCAAACCTTTGCTATTTAAATAACTTGTACATTTTAAATATAAAAATCCAGTATTAAAGATGGAAAATCTGTTGGTTTTTGTTTACTTGGGTCTTCATTTCGAAGTATACTAGAAATGTACTTAAAAAGTTGTTTGAATTATTTTTATACTTATAAAATTGTAGCTTCAGAAATAACTTAAGATGTGAAATTTGTTTCACTTGTTAAGACAAAGGCATAAACAATTTGTGTACTTCCTTATTTTTAATATCGTTTTAGGTTATTCTTAAAAAACAGTTGGGAATGTCAATATCTCTGCTGAATAATGCTGACTTAAAAACAGATTTTCTCCAAGTTTAATGACTATGATTTTTTTTCTTCAAAAAGTCATTTTTGTTTCATATGACAGTTTGGAAATTACATGTCTTAAAACAAAAGTCAATTTTTATATTTTGATTAAAGAAGTATTATTTCTCTGATGGATATTATTCTCAAAGATAAGAATTTTTAAATGATGGATATTATAATTCAGTATTTGTTTGTTGCCAGACCATGCTGTATTGTTGTAATTTCACTTAATCTTTACATTGGTACAAAGAAATTTGCATCATTAGCACCATTATGCTTTGCTTGTGAGGAGTTTGTGAACTCACCAATTCATTTACTCATAGCATATAATATAAATCTTATATCTCATATAACTCTTCTACTCACAGCATATAACAGGAGGTTGATAAACTGTCCAGGTATCAATACTACTCATTACATAACTATTGAATACTCATATGTTTCTTCAGAAACCTTAATTTATGTTCTTTTCCTATACATTCCATTCGGAACTATTAATAGTCCCAACTATTCTACTTAATGTAATCTAAAGATATCACAATTAGTAAATACATTCCTTGTCACTTAAACAGACAGAATTCTCCCCTATTCTAGGATATATGTTGAACAATGAATGAATTGTTCTGTAAAATAAATTTTTACTCATAGCTAAATATAAACAAAATTCTGGGTCTGTTCTTATCATTTACGACTCAAGTGGATTGAAAACTTTTATGATATTTGGGAAGAAATATAATTGCTTCATAAAAGCCCTATAAATATAGCTAACAAATATATCATTGCCCCTAGTGGGGATAAATCAATTCAGATCTGCTACACTGAAGTCCCATAAGTATGGATGACAAATAGGTGCTGATACTCCCTATAAACCGACTTTGAATAGTGTAGTTGAGATACCACTGACCTTCAATATGGAGGAAAGTATAGGTAGTGTCCTGCAATGGCCGCCTGCAGGAAGATGGAATGCCAAAATTCAAATTGGATGACAAAATAACACGAAGAAAGAGATTTTCCTAAATACTTTCTAAAATATTCTGGAAATAAAATTTTTATCAAAAAGTCCCATATAGATCATTTTACAAATTGCTAAGTGCAATGGAAAATAAGTCCTCAAGTTAATTGCTACCTCTCTGATTGTTCTACACTATATTGCTTTTTAATTTTATGGCAGATCTTCAAACTTACAACTGCAGAGGTTATGGTTGTAAACTGTTATAAAAATGAAAGTAAACACACTCAGCGTCAGGTTGCATTTATATCAATGAACACTGAATAAATGTCACTTCTCAGGAACTTGAATATTTTATGCTGAAGTCTTAAAGATGGTCTTATTAATTCTGGTTAAAAAAAAGGACTTATGCTTCTTTGGGCCTGGCTTACTTCACTTAATATAATTTTTTCCAAACCTTTCCATTTCCTAACAAATGGGGAAATGTCATTCTTTCTGATGGAGGCATAGAATTCCATTGTGTATATATACCACATTTTCATAGGTCCCATGGTTTCCCTTATTTGCAATATCTAGTATAGGTATGAGTCAAGCGGAAAAGGTCAGATAAGGTGATGTTAGGAAAATGAACCCTTAAATATGTATTTTAATGTTTTCGTTTCTTTCATGCATGTGTTTCTAACGCATTTATAAGATTATTTCTTTGTTGCTTTGTATGTCCCTCCCCCACAGTGTAACCCCCGCTTTCACTATATTTGATGTCAGTATAACATGTGGAGGAGATGGGGACAAACAAGTCGTTTAAGGATTCAGGTGGACCTGTTGCAACAATGAGAAGTACAAAATGTCATGTCAAAACCAGCTTTACAATGTCGGTGTGTGGGGGGGAGGCGGGTATAATTGGGTGGGGGGAGGGGGGTAAAATTGGGTGGGGGGAGGGGGGAGGCGGGGAAGGGAAGTGAAGGGTAAACAAAGGAGGAGGCTGCAATGCTTGGTAAGAAATGTATGCATTATCCTGCCCATGTAATTGTAGCCCCCCCTGTACAGTATGTTCTCAAATAAAATAAAATACAATTAAAAATATATATATATAAAAAAAAAGGACTTAGTTGAAATTCAAGGAGATTGAAATTTTCATGCACGCAGCTTCTAGGTTTTTCTAAGGATAAATTTAGGGCTTAATTGCATAAAACAAGAAGATTTAAATACTAAGATTTTATGCAACCTTATATGAAGTATGAATATATTACCTCCTATGAGCTGAATACCTTTTCAAGAATATTTATTGAATAGATAGCACATTTAAATGGGCAAAAATACATTAGTCTTTTTTCTGTTTTGCTAACAATATTAATGATTACAGTTTCTAGTGTTTAGGTATTGCTCAGAAATCATTATGGTTTCATACTTTTACTAGAAATACTATGATTAATATGGACAATATTTTAAGGTATCCTAGACTTTATTTACTACAGTATCAATGGATGTATTTTCAATAAATTCTTGTGTCAAGGTTAACTTGCTAATTAATTATTTTAAGTTCCAGAAAAGCTGCAAATGAAAATTTAATCAGCTTACTCATGTCATCAGATAATCTATCTCAAAAATTTGTATTTTGGTCCTTAGATCACATTATAGTTACTAAGCTTAGCATGCATTTCAATTGACTCTATCAATAATTATTTACACATAATCAAAATGTTTTCATATGTAAATTATAGTGATAGTATTAACTATCACTAAACTGTAAATTTAATGGACATCTTGGAAGTCAGAAGATCTGGGTTTGAGTCATGGCTTGAAAATTTATGCTTTTGTTTGTTTTTTTATTATGAAGAAATTAATCTAATAATGCATTTCAAACTAATTAAAAATATTTGCCTTTGAAATTTTATCAAACATTGTCATAATTGAGCTTGCATATTAGTTTTTTAAATTAATTTACTTCATAAAATGGATATGTACATTTTTAAATTTTATGAACATCTGAAATTGCAGAGATCATTCAAGATTGCCTTCATGTGCCACTCTGTAGAAATAACTCATTATATTATTTGTTTCTAGACTTTTCTTCACACTCTCTAGAAATAACTCATATCATTTGTTTCTAGAGTTTTCATCATATTGCCATTGATATCTTTGATATTGCAGACTATATGTGCAAGCTTTGCTTTCAATGTCTTTAGTCTCCTAGAATTAAGGAGATAACAGAATTAATGGATAACAGAGAATCCAGTATATCTGAACAGTTTTTCCTTTGCATCCAATTTTTCTTTGTACCCTATACTTATTATGATGGCCCTGAAATCATTTCCTACTTGTAAGTGGAAATCCAGAACTCTAAGTGATGGATTTCACAGTTAAGACAAGGTGGATGACACTGCTCCAAATGACCTAATACTTAGAAACCTAAATTGTATTGATGAAGGATTGTACTTCTGACATTCATTGTGTACTGACAGAAGGGAAATTTCCTACCTAAAACAGCAAACATCCTTCTTCATGTGTCCCAAATAAGATTTTCATACTTTTTTTTTTTAGTTTGTTCTTGTTTGTTTGTTCGTGTGGTGAGGGGTGTTTGAGAATCAGGAGCTCTACCCTTGGAGCCATGCTACCAACAGGAATGAGGATTTTTGAGAACAGCAAATTTATGTTTGTTTATATTTTATTTTTTGCCCATCCTGAGTCCTTTTTTTAATTTAATTTTTTATATCTATTTTTTTTGTGAACATACTGTGCAGCGGGGTTACAATTACATGGGCAAGATAATGAGTACATTTCTTATCAAGCATTGCAGCCTCCTCCTTTGTTTACCCTTCACATCCCTTCCCAGCCTGCACCCGCCCCCCATCCAATCTCGTCCCCCCCACACCCCCCTGGAACAAAGTTGTAAAGTTCGTTTTTGACATGACGACTTGTACTTCTCATAGTTGCATAGGGTCCACCTGTATCCTTAAACGACTTGTTTTTCCCCATCTCCACCACAAATTATACCAAAATCAAATTTCGTGAAAGCAGGGGTTGTACTGTGGGGGAGGGACATACAAAGCTACAAAGAAATAATCTTATAAATGAATTAGAAACAAATGCATGAAAAAAAAAGACTTAAATACTTATCTAACATCACATTATCTGATCTTTCCTGCTTGACTCATACATATACTAGATATTGCAAATAAGGGAAACCATGAAACCTTTGTTTCTTTGGGCTTGGCTTACTTCACTTAATATAATTTTTTCCAAGCCTTTCCATTTCCTAACAAATGGGGAAATGTCATTCTTTCTGATGGAGGCATAGAATTCCATTGTGTATATATACCACATTTTCTTGATCCATTCATCTACTGAGGGGCATCTGGGTTGATTCCATATCTTAGCTATGGTAAATAATGCTGCAATAAACATAGTTGTGCTGGTAGCTTTAGTGTGGTCTTGTTTGTAAACATTTGGGTAAATGCCCAAAAGTGGGATTGCTGGGTCATAGGGGAGCTCTATGTGAAGTCTTTTGAGGAACCTCCATACTGCTTTCCAAAGTCGCTGAACAAGTTTACACTCCCACCAACAATGAAGTAAGGTTCCTTTCTGTCCACAACCCCTCCAGCATCTGTTGTTGTTAGAGTTCTTGATTTTTGCCATTTTAACTAGGGTGAGGTGGTATCTTAATATTGTTTTGATTTGCATTTCTTTTATGGCTAGGGAGGGTGAGCATTTCTTCATGTGTCTATTGGCCATCCTTTTTTCTTCTTCAGGGAAGTTTCTCTTCAAGTCTTTAGCCCACTTATTTATTGGGAAGTTGTTTCTTTGAGGATTTGTTGTTGGGGATTTAATTTTTTGAGCTCCAAGTATATTTTAGATATGAGACCCTTGTACGTTTTAGGCTAGTGAAGATCTTTTCCCAATCTGTGGGCTTTTCCGTCCTGAGTCTTGAACTCAGGGTCTGAACACTGTCCCTAAGCCTCTTTTTACTCAAGGCTAGTGCTCTACCACTTGAGCCACAGTACCACTTCTAGCTTTTTTGAGTGTTTTATTGGAGGTAGTAATCTCATGGAGACTTTTGTGTTTGGCCTGACTTGGAACCATTTTCCTCAGATCTGAACCTCCTAAGTTGTTGGGATTACAGTTGTGAGTCACCAGAGGCCATTTAGCATTTTTCTACTAAGGAGGAAAAAACCCACCAATACAAAGGAGTGAAAATTTACCTCACTCAGGATCTGAGACTGTATATGTTGACAGGTATTTTTGTGGGGGGCAATGTTTCCAATTATTTCTCAGGTAAGATTTATGGACCATGACAGTGACTGCCACATTTTTCCTAACTACATTTTAAGTGCAATACTTTTCTTCCATTTTCTGGATGGATTTGTGTTTTTCCAATGGTTTAAACATAAAATGAACAACACAGCCAAGCATGGTAGCTCATGAGTATAATCTCAGATAGTTAGAAGGCAGATCTGGTAGTTTAAGCCCATTCTGGGAGAAAAAGTTGGTAAGACTCTATACCAAACAATAAAACTAGGTGAGTTGCTGTATAGTTTTCATACTACAAAAGAGGGAATATAAATGTAATTCAGACTGGCTTGGGAAGAAAGGTGAGCCCCTCTCTCCAAAATAATTCAAGATGAAAAATTGAAAGGGCATGGCTCACATAAAACACCTGCCTACCAAGAGGGCCAGAGTTAAGTTTAAATGCCAGGTTGAACTAGGATTTAACATTGAACAACTGTTGTCTTTCATCAGAAATCTTAATGTCTGTAAATTAAATAGGAAATGGAATAATTGTACAGAGATGATTCTAAAAAGGATTGTTGTGTGAGAATATCAGGGAATTAAGAAAGGAAAGGTGATATACAATGAGGGTCATGCCACTGACTATACAAGAAAATAAAGAAAAGTGTGTATGTTAACTCCAGTAATTAATAACTTCAGTAACTTAAATTGGCATCTCCTGACAGATGCTATTTTCTCAAACCCAAACATGGACTTAGATTTGAAAATCCTTCATCAGCTGGATTCTCAACATGGCTACTTTTCTACTGAGAAACCTAGACATTAAAATCGAAACCAATCATGTCATCATACCCCAAATCTGTTGCATCCACACCTCTCATCTCATTTATCACACCCCTGTGTTATTTTATATGCTGAGAACACTGGAGTTATTTTTTTACCTCTTCTTAAACCCAGGTATGGAACATAAGAAAAGTAGATGAGCTTTAAATTAAACAGTACACAAATATGATTGTTTCATCTCATTTCAAATGCTATCCACCTTGATGTAACCACCACCATATTCTGTTTAGACACAATTTTCAAAGACCTTGATGTTATCTCAACATGCAAATATCCTTTGGAAAGATGAATCTGATTTCTCTTGTGCTTCTTTTCAAAACTCCAGGACAGTTCTAAAAGTCATATAAAGTATCAGAGTTCTTGTGGTGGCCATCTCTCTCATTTGAGTAGTCCTGTTCCCTTTCAGTTGGCTCCAAACACATTAATAACCTATCTTTCATTGATTTAGTCTGTTGTCTATGCAGTAGAATTTCTTCTAGAGAGCACTAATTCTTTAAATCTTATGGCTCACTTTGTAATCCCATTTACTTCAAATTGAAAGAGAGTTAGCTATGGGGAAAGAACCTGAGTCCAAACCCCTCTCTTAGTCATGATCTAGGAGACCCAAGCATTTTATCTCTTCATGTTACCTCCCATGAACACTCTTTCTTGAGAGTAGTTAGTTGCCAGTAAATCATCAGAAATTCTCCCTAGGTATAGAAAAACCTCAGGCAATGGAACTGTCTGCACCTTTACTCTGACATCTGTACAACAAACTCCTACTAAAAGCATCCTGCATATGAACTGCATCTCATAAAGATACTTAGAACTGTGGGATGGAAACAATGTACATGCAATGATCTCAAAAGGGGCTGGGAATGAAGTCAAGTTCAGTGTATATCCTAAGAAACTAAGAAAATTGGGAGGAATTATGTTGGGAGAGATGTAGGAAGAATGATGAAAAGAGTGACACTGATGAATTAGTATTGTACTTGCTAGCTGCTGGTGATTTACTCCTGTAATTCTAGATATTCAGGAGGCTGAGATTTGAGGATTGCAGTTAGAAGCCAGCCCAAGCAGCGAAGTCCTGAGATTCTAATCTCCAATTAACCACAAACAGCTGGAAGTTTAGCTGTGGATCAAGTGGTAGAGTGCTCGTGGTCTTTTTATTGTTGTTGCTTATGTTTTTGTTGTTGTTGTTGTTGTTATGGGGCTTCAACTCTGGGACAAAGCGCTATCCCTCAACTCTTCAGCTCAAGGCTAGTGCTCCACCACTTGAGCCACAGCGCCACATCTGGTTTTCTGGTGGTTTATTGGAGATAAGACTTTCACAGCTTTTCCTGCCCTGGCTGGCTTTTAACCGCAATCCTCAGATCTCAGCATCCTGAGTAGCTAGGATTACAGGTATGAGCCACCAGCACCAGGTGTAGAGTACTAGTTTTGAGCATAACAGTTCAAGTTTCAAGCCTCAGAACTGGCAAAACAAGTAAAAATCCCCACAAAACAAAGCACTATATTTATACACTTACTTGTTAAATGTTAACACCTTTGTACAAGTACTTAATGATGATAAAAAATAGAAAAAATTAAAAGTCTTTTAATTAAAGTTACTTCATTTCCCTAAGATCAGCCCATTGTCATTCCAATGAATTCCTCCAATTCTCTGAACTGGATAAAATGGAAATTTTCTTAATTACAACACAATGCATTTGACATAGGTGCTCTTGCTTTTTATCCTCAGAAATATTTGTCCAAAAAGTCTCTGTTTTCCTCATGCCACTTTGGGAACTACATTTAAATGTTTATTCCTTGTTTTGAAGATGTTGTAAAACATCATGATGTTGTAAGACATCATGCCTTGTAATTATTATTTGCAATCATTCTAGAGGCTTTTCCAATTAGTGTCATGCATTTCAATATAATTTATAGGTAATCAGTTTTACATATACATCCTTATTGACATAACCAAGCTACAGAGATTATCAATAAAAACACAAAACTGTTGCTTTATATCTTTACTTATTTATGGTCATTTCTTTTATTATTTTCTGAGAAAAACAAAGTTTAAACTTCACATGTTGGGCTTATTTGGCTATGACAGAATGTCATAGCCAAATTCCAGGTGGGATTTGCTAGTTATTTTTTTAATTAAAAAATAGCGGTATATTCTCTGCCATATTGGAGCCTGTGGAGACCTGCTGGGATTATAACACTTCAAATAGGCCAAATGAGTAGAGGCAGTGGTGCAAGGATATTTTCACCAGCTATATGCTGGCTTTCCTTAAAATGGAAGGCTTTTAATGCCCAAGTTGATAACAATTTTATTTGACAAGAGATGTGCTTACATATATAAAGTAAAAAAAAAAAACAATAAAACACAGTAACTCTTGTTTGTAAACCCATCAAAACTAATCTGGTGAAAGATAATTGGCACCCATGGAAACAGTGGCATGATTTCTGCCAAACTCCAAAGCAAGACCATCACATAGGATCAGTGTGATGTTATAGTCCTCCAGGATGTAAACTAACGAAAACTAAATAAAGTATTTGTAAATGTCTTAGAAATTCATTGTACAAAGGAGTTTCAATTAACCATGTAAGTCAGTGAATGAGTAAAATGTATCCTGATCAATATAACCCCTTTAATATTTCTCCCCATCTCTCCCAAACACACCATCTCTTACTTACCTGGTTCCATTTTTTCATAGGTACACTGAACATTATGACTAAATTTTTTTTCTGGATGTGGAATCTCTAGTAATTGTCTCCTTGTCCTGGATTCAAGCTCATCCTTGGGATCTCAGCCTCCTAATTAACTAATATTATACTTTGAGACACTAGTGTCTTCTTTTGAAATAACTCCATATGCCTAAGATGTGGCTCAAGTGGTAGATCACCAGCCATAAATTAAAAAAATTATATCAAAGGAAGGCTGGCCATGAGTTGCTCATGCCTGTAATCCTAGCTGGTCAAAAGGCTAAGAACTCTGGATCACAGTTTGAAGCTAGCCAGAGCAAGAAAGTCCATGAGACTCTTACCTTCAATTAACCACCAGAAAACCAGAAGTGGCACTGAGGCTCAAAGTGGTAGCTTTTAGAAAAAGGATCTCAAGGACAGCACCCAGGCCCAGAGTTCAAGCCCCAGGAATAGCAAAAAAGTACAAAACAAAACAAAAAAGTCAAAGGATAACGTGAAGTTCTGATATCATTTTCTGATATGGTCACACACACACAAATAAATGTATAATGAAATAGATGAAAATAGTAAATTCAGTTACTTCCCAATTTTGATGAGGTAAACATGTGTTTCCAGGGCTGTCAGCAAGCACTCATTGCTTGAATGCTTATTTACACTTCAGTGAAAAACTGGACTGTGATACTCATTCAATTAATTTTAATATTACAAATTTTAATAATACAATTCCATCCATATGCAAAACTTTTAATGTTCAATATTTCAAGGTGTGATATTTAAGATAAAACAATGAATTTAAGAGATTATTATTTAATCTTGTTTTGTGGTAGATGAAACCAGAAGTCTTTCTTTTCCATAGGGAGTCATGAGTCTTTTTATGAAAATACAAAACAAGATTGATATTTAACATCTCACTGTGGTGTTCCCAAAACCAAACTCATTTATTTAAGTTTAGTTTAAATGTCATTTCATTAAAACATATATTTTAGTTAGGTAGTTCACTCCTATGATTATAAGTTACTCAGGAGGCTGAGATCTGAAGATTGATGCTCAAAGCCAGCCCAGGAATGAAAGTTTGTGAGATTTTTTTTTTCAGGTAAGGGGTAGGTTTATTCAGTAGACTTGCTGGGAACAGGCAACTTTGGCACTCCACGCGGCTGGCAAAAGAGAGAGTGCTGGGAAAGAGAGCAGAAAGCGAGAGAGGAAAGAGAGAGAAAAGAGCTAGAAAAGAGCAGAGAGCGCAAGAAAAGAACAAAGAGAAAGAGAGAGAGAGAGAGAGAGAGAGAGAGAGAGAGAGAGAGAGAGAGAGAGAGAGAGAGCAGTTTGTGAGATTCTTAACTCCATTTAAGAACCCAAAGCCAGAAATGTATCTGTGGCTGTAGTGATAGAGTTCTAGCCTACAACAAATCTCTTCCAAGACAATGTCTTGGCATGGAGTTTAAGGCCTGGGACTAGCACAGAACACACACATACACACACACACAGATTTATTATATTTTATTCTTTCCAATATGCTCATAATTTTTCCATTTTCTCTCTTTTAGAAGCTACAAGAGCAAGTAGTTGATCTATAAGTGATTATGCAATTAATTCCCTCTCTAAACTTGCTTTTGTGAGAGTAAGACTGATTTTCTCAGAATGTATTTCTAGCACATAACAAACAAAGTGATACATGTTTAAATTTGTAAACAATTACATAAAAACAAGTCTTTTTCAAAGAGTTAAATTTCATCATTCATAGTTTCCTCCATGCTTTTTCCAGTAAAATTCACAGAAACAATGACACTATTTTATTTTTTTTTCTGTCACACAGAGTCACATGTAAATGACATTTCTGAGAACTGCATAAAATGATGTAACTCTGTGATATAAAAAGATAACATTGAATTAAATGCATTTTTAAAATCAATGGTAACAATATGAAATTAATTTGGGTAAATTTCATATTTTCAGAACACAGATTGTCACAGAAAAACACATTTCACCTAAATCAAGAATTTTCAATGCTAACTCTTTAGTTTTAAATACATGGTAGAAATGTCTGAGACCCTTTAACTTGTAATTTCTAACAAAAATATGCAAGTTTTATATAACTTCTAAAATGATTATGTTAAATTAAAAGAAAGTCTCTCATTGCTTAGTACAAATGCTAATGAGAGCTACTGGCTTTTAGAAACAGCTAAACAGCAAAAAGTCATTTGCTAAATCCTCTGGTATGAAGATTTAAAGCATAAAGATGTGTCAAATTTTCATCTTCCATCTAAACCCTGATGAACATGTACTTTGAAGGAAGCAGTTGCAAATTCAGGGAGGACAGGATCCAAAGGGTGACATAAAAGATCAACATCTGCTCCAACAGTTCTTCTAAGCAGGCATCCAAGCAATTACACAGATTGAGCAACTGAGAAATGAGTTTTTAATCTTATCACAAATGGTAAAGAACTGTCGACTGCACTTCTTTCATTTCATGGAACTCAATCTATGTTCATGTTACCAGGAGTCCAATGAATTCTACAGAGCTGATTTATTTTTCTAATGTTACATGTGCCTCAGTTAGTGTCCAGCTATCAGGACTCTGCACACCTAAGGAGCTAATTGGTGGAATTGCTTCCTATAAAATATTCATGCCAGGAACTATTTCTAAATTTCATTTCAATATTATGTCTCTCTCCATTTTTAACATCAAATATTGCTGTGGAAATTTTATGTGGTATCTCTACTCACAGACAAACCCAAAAAATATTGCAAGTTATGAACTTTTCTTAGAGGGAAAAGAAGGCAGGATTTTACTATCAGTACAGTACTTACTCCACCCAACCCCAGAAGACATGATGAAAAGTTAGACATTCACTTTCTTTAAAGGACTTCAATAATCCCAAATAAAACATCTGGTTTTATGGGAAAAATAAGATTTCTATAGGTATTAATATACCTGTTTAAATTTGCATATTAAGTTATGTGGTACTGAGAAATTGAACCCAGGGCCTCAGGCATGCAAGGCAAGCACTCTACCACTGATCCACCTTCCTAGCCCCTGCATATTAAGTTATAATGATTATATTCTGACAAAAATTTTCCACACACTAATGTGACATTGTTCTTATATACTTTATTTTATGTTTTAGTTAGTCTTATTTTAGTAAAACAGGCTAAAGCAGGGAGAAATGGAAATGAAAAACAATTCCAGCACTCCACACAAAAATGGCTCTAATAAACCATCATAATAGGAAATTTGAGCACCTGGCTGTAACAATCTCTCTCATTTAAGATTTCATAGAAAATAAAATTTCAATTTCTCTATACAAGACAATCCATATACATATATAATGTTGCATAGTTTATTGGTTTTATACCATAGTACTATTATTATCATTATTATCAATATTTGTACCTTTGAAGCCAACATTTCATCTCTCATCTAAGCAAAAACTCCATCCTTCAATATTTAAATAATTTCATCAACATAATACTAATAGCAAAATATTAGAATCATAATTGAATCAGGTTATGTATTTAAGATCTCTCAAGAAATTCAAGTTCCAATAAATACTAACAATATGACTTGTAGATTTCTACCACAAACTTCAATGATTTTATGTGCATCTGTATCAGTCAGAGAGGTTTTTAGTATAATAAATAACAATATCTCTCATATCAACGAGATGAATGTAATAGAACAAATTAACATAGATATCTGTAATTTTCATCTTCTTACTGTTGTTTAACAGCTTTTGTGATAGAACATATAAAACAAGTGGTTTTTGTGAAATAGACAAAGAAAATGACATTTAAAACTGAAGATGCTTAGGAAATTTATAGTTAAAGTTATGATTTGGAGCGAATAGTTTTCATTAGGTATGATATTTCTAATAAAAAATACAAATAAAAGTGAAAAATGCAACTTTAAATTGTTGGGTTATAGAAAATATTTTAAAATAGGAAAATGTCATTTACATTTTAGGAAATAGAGAAATATAAAGGATATTTTTATATTATTTTATTCAGTGTATTTGTATATACTTACAAAAATGAAATTTCAAAAATTTCCATTTAGAAGCACACATTGCTGGCACACACATGTAGTCACATAGACCCAGAAGAAAGCTGAGCTGTGAGTACTGAGGTTCAAAACCAGTTGGGGCTGATAAATCTGAGGAAATCATGTCCTCCATTAACAAGTAAAAGTTGAAGTGTTTCTGAGGCTTAGTAGAGCTAGCTTTGAGCAAAAAAGCCAAAGGAGAGCGTAAGACCCTGAGTTCAAGCTCCAGAATCAGTACTCTCTCTCTCTCTCTCTCTCTCTCTCTCTCTCTCTCTCTCTCTCTCTCTCTCTCTCTCTCTCTCTCTCTCTCTCTCTCTCTCTCTCTCACACACACACACACACACACAAACACACACACACACACACACACCAAAGTCAGCACCATCACTACCAACAACAACTATTTGATCAATTATTAATTAAGAGAGTTTTGGTATAGGATGACCCATTATAACAATATACAAGACAGTATGTTGAAGACAAACTTTACAACTTTGCAGGGGTCGGGGAGACGGGAGGGATGAGTTAGGAGTGATGAGGGGAGGAAAGGGATGGTGGTAGTGGAGGGTGTAACAATGCTCAATAGGAAATCGACTGATTACCTTGCTTATGTAACTGTACCGCCTCTGTACGGTATCTTTACTATAAAATATATATATTAAGAAAAAAAGAGTGTTTTGGAACAGAGAACTGATCCTAAACAGTTTTGGGAAACATTCAGCCTGTCTTATGACATAATTTCCATTTGGTAAATTTAATTACTCTTTAATATATTTAACTATTTTTTATTGTGAAAATACTGTACAGAGGGGTTACAATTACATGGGCAAAATAATGAGCACATTTCTTATCAAGCATTGTAGCCTCCTCTTTTATTTCTGCTTCCCATCCATTCCCATCCTCCCCCTGCCTCCCCAATCCTCCCTGCCCCCCCAAAAGTTTTAAAGTTTGTTTTCGACATAACGACTTGTACTTATTGTTGCAATGGGTCCACCTTTATCCCTATGTAAACGACTTGTTTTTCCCCTTTGTTCCACAAATTATACCGACATTAAATACAGTGAATGCACGGGTTATACTGTGGGGAATTTTTTTTATTAATAACACCTTGCCTTACTTTTAAACTCTTGTCTGATAATTATACCATTTATCCTGCTTAAAATTATGTGTGTATGGTGATTCTCTCTTTTTTTTCTTGTGAAAATACTGTACAGAGGGGTTACAATTACATGGGCAAGATAATGAGTACATTTCTTATCAAGCATTGTAGCCTCCTCCTTACTTTCCCCTTCCCATCTCTTCCCATCCTCCCCCTGTCCCCCCACCCAATCCTCCCCGCTACCCCTGCCCTTGGAAACTCCCTGAACACATTTTCATTTTATAATCCTGGTCTTGCTCCTTTCTTGTGATATTATCCTTTTCACCTTTGGGACTACTAAATGCCTCTCATTACTGGGAACATGGACCCTGTAAAAGCATACTATGATGGATGTAGAAAAGAACTGCCCAATGCATCTCACTTCCTTCAATGAATAATGCATTAGCCCAGCTGTCAGAAATCAGCCTCCAACTGTTAATGCCTTCAAGCTGCATCTTAGTTTCAGAAAGCCACTTAAAGGGCATATGTTAATAGGGAAAGTTTGCATCCAGTAGATTAATGAGGGGGTTAAAAACAAAACAAAAAGCAAAAACAACACACACAAAAAAAACCCAAAACACTGCAGGTTGGCCCAATGGGTCTATTCTAATGGCCCCTTTTGTTCCTGATTCACTCACATAAAATTAACAAATTGATGAGCCTGATTGAGAGCCTATCTTCTTTCTCTGTCCTAGGAACCAGCTTTATTCCACAAACTTATTTTTTAAATGTATAAACTTGTGTAATTTTGTCTCTATATCTAACTGTAAATCACAAGGAAGCAAATATGACAAGGAAGAAATGAAAAGACAGAGAAAGAGCCGTGTTAGAAATTCATAACAGGCATTACAACATTCCAGGTATTCTACCTGCAAGAGTTTGATGTACTTATATTATCAGGAAACTGATGGTGAATTTTCAAGTATTCAAACATTCTGTGTTAGTTGTGTTATAAAAATGCTCTGCAAAAACCACCAAAGTCTCAAAAAGACACGAAAACAAAGAGTTGTCTCAACAAGGCAAAATTAACTTCGGTCCAAAATGGTGCACCCCTCACATACAGGCATACAGAGTAGGAGGGCTGCTTCTTATTTATTCCTAAGACAGCAAGCCCGGCCCCTCTGTACTTACTGGCCAGGCTCAAGTTCTTACTCTGCTCATGATTGTTAGTTTAAAGAGAGTAGTCCGTATTTGCATAAAGTGACCATTAAATAACTTTAAGATGAGATTAACAGTCTTAATTTCTCATATCTGTATGTTTCTTGGACAATCTGATGTTAGATTTAACCACGGCACCCCCTCTGCTACTTTCTACTATGACAATACCAGCAAGTTTTTACTTGCTGGTATTGTCATAGTAGAATAGGATAATCAACAAGAGCCTAGCCACCAGAGCAAAGTATTTACTTTTAAACAACCCATGGGCCTTGATAGTAAAGATTTTTAATTTTTTAATTTTTTTTCTTTTTCTTCCTTTCTTTTTTTTTTTTTTACAATTGAGCCTGACTGTATCAAATGAGCTTGTTAATGTGGTGACTTGCTGATAGTGGAAATGCTCAACTTCATATTCACTTGTTACTAGAAACGTGTCTGAGTACCAAATATGTCAAAAGATAAGAAAAGGAAACTCTAAATGCAATTGGTTTTGATACACATTGAATTTGGATATATTTTCTTTCACTTCAGGATCAGTGAAAACATCAAAGTAAATAAAGTATTGTACTAATAAAAGTATTAAATGTTGCACTAGTGAAATACTACATTTCAATGACAAATATAGTTGGACTGATGGTGTGTATTAGCCCTGACTTACTCACCCTTAACATATTTTCTCACAGTGAATAGAATTCATAGCCATTCTACTTTATCAAATTATTCACAAAATAATACAAATAGGTAATACTCTTGGTATTCTATTGTTTCACTAAATTGACTAGGTGTATCACTAAATTGCCCAGGTGACTTTCAATTTCTAATCCTCCTGTCTCAGCCTCCTAATTGATGGGATTATAGACATAGCCATTGTGTTCTTTGTTTTAAAAATATATACATATACATATATGTATATACACATATATACATACATATATGTATATATATATATATATATATATATATATATATATATTTGTCAGTCATGATACTTGAAATCTGATCCTGAACTGTGTCTCTCAGCTCTTCAGCTCAAGGCTAGCACTCTACGACTTGAGCCACAGTACCACTTCCAGTTTTCTTATGGTTTATTGGAGATAAGCATATCATGGCCTTTCCTGCCCAGGCTGGCTTTGAACCTTGATCCTCTGATCTTAGCCTCCTTAGTAGCTAGTATTACAGACATGAGCCTCCAGCGCCTGGCTCTTTGTTAGATTTTTGATTTGCATGACACATAATATACAAGTTCTAGGAGAAAAGGGAACCCATACATTAAATGTATAATGGTATCATCTTTTTTTTGTTTTTTGGTCAGTTGTGGGGTCTAAATTCTTGGCCTGGGCACTGTCCCTTAGCTCTTCATCTCAAGGCTAGAGCTCTACCACGAGCCCTGGTGCCATTTCTGGCTTTTTCTGCTTATGTGGTGCTGAGGAATCGAACCCAGGGCCTCATGCATGCAAAGCAAGCACTCTACTACTGAGCCACTTTCCCAACCTTAACGGTATCATCTTGTAATCACAAGAAAAGTCCCAAGCATACAAGTCTTTGAGTGCTCTAAAACCAAGGAGGAAATAAAGGAAAAAAAGGCAAATGGAAGAGTAAAGTTCAAATAATAGATCATTTATCTAAAGATGTTCAATTTCATTAGTTACCAAAACTTTTGTAAATTTCAAGCATTAAGCCTTAGATAATAAATATTAAGGAAAAGATATACATTAAACATTTTCTGCTGATGAAAGTATAAATAGGCCTGAACATGTAGAAAGTAGTTTAATTTTACAAATGTAAATGAAAATTTTCTTATTTCAAGATCAGAGGGCTTCCTGTTAGGCTGATACATTCTTGCATATCTGCTCTGGGAAACCTATAGAGTCATGTTCAGAGAAGTGATAAATGTAATTACAAAAATGGAAGAGATTTAAAAGAGATTTGGACAACTCTGTTCCAGGAAGACAACACCTCACAGCTGTAGAAATGGATGATAGACAATAATATCTATTAAGCAAGTGTACCTGTGACAACTTTTAACATGACTAATTGAAAGAATATGATAAAATATATACTGCATGATTCAGTTCATCTACTGTTTAAAATGTTCTGGATTTTTCAAAGATAGTTTAGAGAACTATTTGCAATAGAGCATTGAGAAAGACATCCAGCACTTTAGAACAGTCTGCTTTTGGGCAATAGGGAGAAAGAATGCAATTGAAGAGAAGCACCCAAATGCCTCTATTAGTGGTAATCTCTTTTTTTTAAGCTGGGTGAAGTTTTCTTTTTCTTTTTCTGAATGTACTAGAGATTATGGAATCATATACTTTAATAGGTAAATTATGGTATGTGAATTGTATCAGTGATAATAGTAATTATTATGACAATTGCTAATATTATTATATTACTATATATAGCACATATTATATTGCTAACATAGTGTATTATTGTGATATATTATTGTGGGATTTTTCTTATTGTGAAAACATTGTATAGAAGGTTACAATTATATGGGCAAGGTAATGAATGCATTTATTATCAAGCATTGTTGTCTCCTCCTTTGTTTCCCCTTCCCATTCCTTCCCACTTTCACCCACACAATCCCCGCACCCCCCTGCCAAAGCTGTAAAGTTCATTTTTGACATAACATCTTGTACATCTCATTGGTGCAATGGGTCCACCTGTATCCTGACATAACATAATTTTCATAACATCTTATAATGCTAGTCATACACATAATTTAAAAGAAAATGAACTCATTTTACTCATAAAGATGTTTATTCACAGAATGACAAAATGACAAAAATGTGAAAATGTCTTCAAGGTTATGAGGAAATATTTTTGTAAATAATTCTTATGTAATAAAAAATCATCTATAAGACCAATTGTAAAAGTTGATGTCTCTTTATATGTATACCCTTGTTTCACAGAAATATTTGTAAATTCCTGAATACAAATTTAAAATAACTTACATTTATAAAATATATTGTCATTAGTGGCATATAGAAATGATGTTCATAACACATCATTAAGAGTATAATAAATGCATATGTTCAGTGTCTGAGAAGACACTCTAAGTGTCTGCATGCAAACATTCAAGATAAAATGACAGAAGGGGTAGAAATCTGAACACAACAGGATGGTGTGTTTTCCTCTTTCATGACTTCTATGCTAATTGACTAGTGATTCTTCTCACATTCTTGGGACAACCACAACTGATTATTAACACATTGCATTAATCCTTATAAAGAAGAACCAAAAAAATTCCATGGTCCCCTGCAAAGGACAAATTATGCCAATCATTACATGCATGACTTTATGAGCTCTTCACATGGGATATAAGCCTTATGAAACTTCAGAGTTCTATCCTAGTGCATGTTTGCACAGCATCCTCAAAGCCAAGTGTGTATTATTGCTTCTTCCAAGTTTACCATTCAGAGGGAATTACAATGTTGGGTGGCGTAGAAGGCATTCATTCAAGTATTACTACTGACATTGCTATTAGGCTCTATAGTATGGACATATCTCTCAGGATTTCCAGTTTAAAATACATAAAACAGGACCCTCAATTTTAGATGGAGGTCAAGATTGTCTGCAGCAAATATTATAGACTATTTGAGAAAAAAGGCACCAAACTATGAAAATTTATTGGATCATAAATTTGGATAGGTCCTGAAGTAATCCAAGATAAAATGTGAAAATACAAAGTGAAATACCCCAAATACCCCAAAGTGAAATAAACCCAAATTGGGTTTGACCAGCAAGTAAAAAAATAAATTTCATAGATAAGTGTCTATTTTTTTCTTAAAATTATCTTACCAGTTCAGAAGTCACAAGGTAAACTACAAAACAGAAATAAAATGCAAATTGTTTTTTATAGAAGGATATGTAGTCGAATCAGAAACAATCTCCAATATGATAACCAGACTCAGAATCCCTAACAGAGAAATCCTCCTCTTGTGCAATTCTGTAAGTTGTCTAGCAGTGCCAATAGTTGCCTTAATTGTTAATTGGAATAAAAAATATTAAGCTTAGAAAGTATGATCTGGAGAAGCATGAAAAAAATGCAGTTGCATGGCCATTTGCTTACTCAATTTGTTAGAATCATTGATGCGTTTGTGCATATCACAGAGTTCTACTTTATAATTTACTGTTGTAAATATTTAATGTAGGAATGCTGCTTTAAAGGCATCTCATAGGACATGAATCTTATTCTCATTTATTTAGGTACATTTGAGCTAAATTTCCTTGGGAAAAGTCCTCTGTGATACGTATTATGTAAAAGTGGAATTTTAACTTCTACACATCTTCATCAAATTTTTCTACAACAATCTAATTATTATGTGAGGATGTCTTTTTGTGATTTCTGTTCTTTTGAGCCTTGAGCTTTGTTGCATGACTCAAAATATTCTTTCTTCTGGAGAAATACACACATAAACTTCGAAGGACACAGGTTCTGCTGCTATTGATGTAGTTTTCTGAAAATTTTGATTTGATTTAGTTGGCTTATATTTTTCTACACACTTAGTAATTTATCCTCCACTACTCTAAGCAATAATGAAAAGAGTTCATTTTTCCAACTATAGATATGTATGTAGCATAGATTATATCAGTTACTATTCCATATATTTTGAAGTTCAGGTTTTCACGATAGATAATTTGTTTATTGTACACACATGTAATAAGATAGAAAACTTTATTGTTGGAAATATTATATGTCTGATTATTCTTTTTCTGACATTATTACAGATACCTAGTTTACTTTTGCTATTACTTACTTGAGAAATTTTAATCTGCATTATTCCTGATCCCTAATTTTTTGTTTAAAGTATATTTAGCATATGGAGAACATGCCAGTATCTTCTGTTTTTGCATAAGTAGGTTCTGACTTTTCTAATTCCCTGGCTTACCCTTTGTGCTATCATTAATCACACTCCTTGACGACAACTTCATTAGGAGATGGCAGTTTCCTGAATGTTCAACAGGCATGCTGTGGAGAAGAAAATGTCAAGTTGGTCAATTAGACTTTCAGTTTACCTAACGAGTCAGTGTTGAGGATTTGATCAAAAGCTGGACAATTCAGTATTAATTTTTAGAAAATTATCAGGCATTGTTTTTGCAACCATTCTTCTTAAATGGTGATCACATATAAATTAGCACATATATTGTTCCATATATGTTGAACACTCTACTTTTGTTCTAGACAAATAATAAGCATGAAGGTACAAACAGTAATTTCTGCAGACCCTAAAAGTTGCACAGTGACTGAAAAGCACTTTATTAGTGTTTAATACATCTACTTAAATAAGAACAGAGATTACCTCCTTTCTTCCTGTAGAATGGATATATTTTTCCTGAGATTTAAGTGTGTTTATTTGGCTATCAAGCTCTTCAATTAGTTTACAAAGTTATAAAACTGACTTTATTTTAAAAACCAGGATTTTTATCAGATTTCCATATTCTAGAGAGGAAATTACTTACAGTGTCTCTTTAAATTCATATGCTATGATATAGGTAGTATATATGGAAATTGAATTATGGTAATAGGAAAATTCCCTAAATTATTTCATCAAATGATTATTATTGCTTATTTTTCTTTGGGAATTTCTCAATGTCATACATGTTGCAGAGTACTAATTTAACAAGTTAAGAGATTAATAATAAATTAATCACTTTTAATTGGCAATTAAAAGTGTTTGAAATGCAAATCACTTTTAAAATTGGAATTTATAATACATCATTTTCATTTCAACAATTGAATGTGTTATACTGCATCCTCTAGCCAATGAAATAATCTGAACATTTTTACTTTCATTCAGAATGTGATCAGTTAACTGGAATTATTGGTAAATATTTGGCTGATAGTAATGTCCTATTTTTGAGTGTCTTTTTCTTTTTTTGTAAATAATTTTTGACTGTCATTGTAAATAAAAATTGCAGAATTGTAATTAACTCAAAAATATTCATATATATACACAAACATATTGGTAAGTATTGAAATTTCATTCAAAAATGTATTCAAACCTTGTCATTCACATAATATTACACTATGATAGATGGAATTCACATGGGTTATAGTGATTTTCTTCAAAAAAGAAATGTATGTAGGGGAAAGGCAAAAACAAACTGTTTAAATAGGGATAAACAAACTGTTTAAATAGATGGACCCATTGCAACAATGAGATATACATATTGTTATGTGGAATAACGAACTTTACAACTTTGGCGGGGGTGGGGGGGTGGAGATGGGAAGGGATCAGAAGGGGAAACAAATGAGGAGGCAAAAATGCTTGATAAGTAATGTATTCATTACCTTGCCCATGTAATTGTAACCCCTCTGTACGGTATTTTCACAATAAAAAATTTAAAAGAAAGAAATGTAAAATCAAAAACTGTTTTCCTTTTCAAGTACCTCTTAATTTTGTAATATATTTACTTAAATTTAATAATTCACTGTAAAAATAATATACACATATGTATTTCTCTTAATACATGTGATAGGACACATCAATTTGTAGCTGTGAATTTGTGTAAACGCTCATATATTTGCATCACTAATTCTAATTCATTCTTTTCTGGAAATTATGCCATAGCTATGTTTATTAGCCCGTGTGATGTGGAAGGGGAATGGTCTTTCTAGAGATCAAAGAACTAATTAACTGGAGAACTAGAGGGGATAAAATAGGATTGAGTGGGCTAATATCTAATAGAGGTCTTACTGGTATAATTTAGGGATGCCTTATTATGATTATTGAGCTCGACCTTATGATGGCACCCACCTTTTGCAGTATTACTACAAAGGACAGAGAATAAAGATACCTCGATTCTAGTATGCATTTGTTAAAAATCAGTGTTTGAAGTAACACAGACTGCTGGTCTAAACAATGAAAAACAGCCACATCAAGTGTGCATGGAGGTCTCCTAGGTGTGCCACAACAAAATAGCACAAAGTAAGTGATACACCTCACATAAAACATACAATGAGAGTCTGAATTTTTACTACAAACCAGGATCTTTTGTTCCTGTTAGGGATCCATTGGTAACTGCTCACTACATTTTCTCAGTAATTATTTTCTTCATATTTGTGGAATACGCATCATGGCTCTGGTTTGTATTTCTTCACAAATATACTTATGTGACTGACAATAAATGCTGTATTTAACTATGAGACTGTGAAAAACACAATTTGAGACCTGCCTGGGAAATGTTTCCAAAACTGTATTCTAATATGGGGTGGTTTCACCTTTCATCTCAACTGTCTAAGAAGATCATGGTCTAGACTCACCCTGGTGAAATGTGAGACGTTATTTTGAATGATAACCAGAGAATAAAGGACTGGATGTGTTTCTTCAATGATACTGTGAAGGCCTGGCTGGAGATAACATCTCAGATTTGGAGAAAAATAAACTGAAAGAGGTGGGGAAAATGAAAGGAAGGATGTGGGCGGAGAGGGCAGTAGGAGGAGCAGCAGCTGAGTAGGTGGCTCATGCCAGTGAGGGATCTGTGGGTCACAGTTTGAAGCTAGCCTGGGCAGGAATTTTGAGCAGCTTTTCTTCAGTTAACCAACAAAGAGGCAGGAGTGGAGCTGTGGTTCAAGTGGAAGATCACCAATCTTGAGCAAGAAAGCTAAGAGACAGAGCCCTAATCTTGAATTCAAGTCTGAATTCAGGATGGAAACACACACACACACACACACACACACACACACACACACACAATTGCTATATAAATTTAATATAACTTCCCCAAAGAGGCTTATGACTAATAAACAGAGTAACTCCAGGTCATGATAACAAAGCTGTTTATTAAGACCTTGTCAACAATGACTGTAGGATACTACTTCATAATAACTTTTTCCACATTAAATTGGTATTTACAGTATGTATAAGTTTTAAGTGCAAAGTGGTATAATTTTCATCTAAATGTGTTTGATGATCTACTGTAACTTATCTGCCTATTTTAATCCTAATGTCATTATATAGTTGAAATATATGTTTGCAACTTTAATAGAAGTCCCAGTTTCATTGAGTAACTGATTTTTGCCATGGTAATATCAAATGAGTTTCAGTAAGTCCTAAGAACGAAAATGATTCATAAAGAGAAATTTTTTTAAATTTGTATTAACTTCGATACAAAAGCCTCCATTCATGTAGGAGGGATTCCACTTTAATTCCTCTCCACATTGCCAGCAAAATAACAATGGTTTTCCCTAAATCAAATGGAATCCCCTTATTGAAATGAATAAATAAGTACATTAAAAAAGTTTGGGCCTTAATGTATTTTGAGATGCTACTTATAAACATATAGGTGAACAGACACAAATAACTATCTCTACCACTTAGATTTTTGCATCAAACAAAAACTTGGAATACCTACAATAGATTCATGCTGTCAATATTTTTTCAAATCCTGAATGAGTGAATCAAGGAAGTTTTGAGCATTTCAATACCCACATAGGGAACAAAATTTTTGGGAGTTAGAAGTTCAATTCATACTCTAGGACATTGAAAGAATCTGAATGGCAAAATAGAAGAGAACAGCTGAAAATAAACCTAGTCTGCCATTTACTAACTTATCCCTGCCCATTGTAAGCTTGGTGTGCTTATCAAATTTCCAACATCTAGAGCACATTGCATCCCATTTCTAGAATTCCAACAATTCAGGAACAGAGATGGGGAGGATTAAAGTTTAAAGGAATCGCAGTCAAAAACTTAGATGCTGGAGGGGATGTGGACAGAAAGCAACTTTACTTCATTGTTGGTGGGAATGTAAACTTGTTCAATCACTTTGGAAAGCAGTATGGAGGTTCCTCAAAAGACTTCACATAGAACTCCCCTATGACCCAGCAATCCCACTTTTGGGCATTTACCCAAATGTTTACAAACAAGACCACACTAAAGCTACCAGCACAACTATGTTTATTGCAGCATTATTTACCATAGCTAAGATATGGAACCAACCCAGATGCCCCTCAGTAGATGAATGGATCAAGAAAATGTGGTATATATACAAAATGGAATTCTATGCCTCCATCAGAAAGAATGACATTGCCCCATTTGTTAGGAAATGGAAAAACTTGGAAAAAATTATATTAAGTGAAGTAAGCCAGGCCCAAAGCAACATAGGTCCCATGGTTTCCCGTATTTGTAATATCTAATATATGTATGAGTCAAGCGGAAAAGGTCAGATAATGTGATGTCAGGAAAATGAACCCTTAGATGTGAATTTTAATGTTTTTTTTCTTTCATGCATGTGTTTCTAACGCATCTATAAGATTATCTCTTTGTTGCTTTGTATGCCCCTCACCCACAGTATAACCCCTGCTTTCACTATATTTGATGTCAGTATAACTTGTGGAGGAGATGGGGAAAAACCAGTTGTTTAAGGATACAGGTGGACCTGTTGCAACAATGAGAAGTACAAGTTGTCATGTCCAAAACGAGCTTTACAACGTCGGTGGGGTGGGGGGAAGGGGGGAAGGAATAGGATTGGGATGGGGGGAGGGGGGAGGCTGGGAAGGTATGTGAAGGGTAAACAAAGGAGGAGGCTGCAATGCTTGGTAAGCAATGTATGCATTATCCTGCCCATGTAATTGTAACTCCTCTGTACAGTATGTTCACAAATAAAATAAAATTAAATTAAAAAAAAACAAAAAAACAAAAAAAACTTAGTGATACTACCTCTCTATCTCAGTCAGTAAGAGTGTGATGCTGTGCACCTGTCACCATAATTATCCTGGAGACTCTAGGTAAGAGGATCATTTTCTGAGGCAATGCCGGGCAAAAGCATGAGAATTTGACTAATAAATAAAGAGCAAAACAATGGATAAGGGTACAGGCTCAGGTTGTAGAGCACCTGCCTATCAAATATGAGATCCAGAGTTCAAATCTCAGTACCATTAAGAAGAATGTAAAAGAAAATAACCATAATCTAGTAGAGGTGGAATCTTTACATAGGGGATATAGACCTGTCCTGAAAATCAATGATGCTGAAGAAAGCACAGTGTTCTTCCCTGTAGTTTAGTGCTTACTATTACCCTACTGTGCCTCTCAAAATACAAATATAGAGCCAAGGACACATCATTACTATTCTTTGCCTCAAGAGACAATGGACGTGATTCTAGATGCCTCTAAGCAATTCACTCTTGCTGTCCATAGTCAGGATGCTTGACATAAGAATTCCAGTGAGGGGAATCATTATAAGACATTAGCATCTTACTTTTTCCTCTTAAACCTCACACTGAGATCTAACTTTAGTAATAAGAATGAGGAAAATTAAGAGCTGTAAATGTCGGGAGTTAAGGATTGTTTTTGTTAGCAATTACAAAGTAATTTTCTTATATGAAGGAGTCACATCATTCTGCAAAAAGATGGGATGATCTGTTTCCATTTTCATATTCTCAGTGTGCCTTGCTGTTTCACATGCTGTGAATGTATATTTATAATCTATCCGAGATCTTAAGACCTTTTCTCTCTTATTTTATTTCCAATCTTTACTTTAAGCACTTTCTATGTACTATGAATTTGATAATATTTTAATCTGGTCATCAGTAGAAGTAACTTTATGAGCTTTTTTCAGTCCTGCAGTTCTGGAAACAAGTATTTTTTTATTAAATGTGCAGAAATCCTAGTATTTCAACTCATGCTGTAAGCCAAAAATTGTCCTGTAAGCTTGTCACACGTTTATTATACTGCCTAATACTGCTAGATTTAGTTACCACATCTCATAATAAAATGCACCAATGAGCCCTAGAGAGAGAAGTAAATAAAAAGTCAGCTTTGAAAAATCAAACAAAGCATGAATCTCAACAAATATATCGGAAATGTTTAATTTCAAAGAAAACAGAAAGATTCAAATGAAAGCTACAATCCAATGTTTAAAAGGGTAATATTTCTAAAAGCAGGATGGATATGGAATATTACATTTAGCCTCCTGGATGGCCTGGCTTCCTGTTATTAATGTGCTTGCAAAATGCCATGTGAAATGAATGAAGGCTGTCCTATCTAACCAGTATAATGACATGCAATTGATTTTGGTCCCCTTAGAGAATACTGAATGGGTATTTCAAATTTTTCTTTCAGTGGTTCAATGCATGGAAAAGCCACACCCCTATTTGAGAACACTGAAGAAATCCATGTGGACAGGACTACAAAGCTACCAGCCACTCTCACTAATCAGCCACTGGCAAATGCCTCTACTTTCCCTTCTGATCTTTCACCTGCCATGTGAATGAAACACCTTCACAGAGGATTTTCCAATTATTGGTATGGCTTTAAGGCTAAAACTCACAGGTGACATTTCAGTATACTTCAGTGAGAAAATCTGGAGCCAGCAGTGCCCTGTTGAGCACCTCCTCTGTTCTTACCCACAGAAAAACTGAGATGATAATTTCCTATTGCTTTGAATTCTTCAGATTTAGGAAAATTTATATTCAATGACAAGTTACCAGTAAGTGGTGGAATGACTACTTTCATACATCTGGTTTGATTGACAGTATAAGTTGGTGAAGACGGACTGAAACACTGCTGAGTAGTATCTAATAAAATTGAAAATATGCAAGTCATTTCAGGTAGCAGATCTAACTTTTTTCTGATATACACATTTCATGTACCAAAAATATCACAGCCTTTTTAGTAAAATAACAAGTTTCAGAAGACTAATAACAAGAGGACTAATAATATGTAGTATATTCATCAAAATAAAAATACACAGAGATATCTGAGATAAAATTTCCAAAAAAGAAAAATCCAATGATATTAGGTCATACTAATTTTAGAGATACATAAAATTGTATGGTTGAATGAGTATGTATGAAAGTAATTAAAAAGGAAAGAGTAAAAATAAAAAGTTATAATAATAACAGTAAATAAACTTGACTGTGGATTCACACCTATACTCTTCAACACTAAAGAGTCTGAGATCTCAAGATTCAGGTTCAAAAAAAGCCAGACAAATGGCTGAGACTCTTATGCCTGATTAGCCACATAATAATGTAACAACAAATGGGCCAAAGGGAAGGGGTGATTTGGAAGCGTAGGGTAAATGGCCAGACAAAAATATATTTTTTAAAAAGTGTGCCAGGTGCCAGTGGCTCACACCTGTAATCCTAGCTACTCAGGAGGCTGAGAACTAACAATCACAGTTCAAACCCAGCCAGGCAGGAAAGTCCTTGAGATTCATCTTCAATTAAAGCAGAAAACCAGAAGTGGCACTGTCAGGTTGTAGAGCACTAGCTTTGAGCTGAAGAGCTGAGGGACAGCGTCCAGGCCCAAAGTTCAAACCCCAATACCAACCAAAAAAAAAGAAAAAAAGAAAAAAAAAAGAAAGTGTTAGGAGTACTAGCCCTGAACAAATTAATTAATAAAGAGCTCAAGTTTCTGAATTCAAGCCCATTATGGTAGTATTAATTAATTAGTAAATCAAATAGTTAATTAATTAATAGCCAGTAGTTGAATAAGTGTCAGGAAATTTGTCAGGGAAAAAATGAATTTGCAATTCAGTTGTGTGTAGAAGCAACCACTGGGGTCCTGGAAATGCTTTGTATATTTCATTTCTTTGAGGTTAAATTACATAGCTACCTGGTATGTGCGTGCGTGTCTGTGTCTGTGTGTGTGTGTTTGTATATATTTGTGTGTGCTGACACCAAGTCTTGGACTGAGGGCCTGAGCACTGTCCCTGAGCCATTTTTGCTCATGCATTGTGATCTACTACTTGAGATGAGCTACCGCATCACTTGAAAGTTTTTGATAGTAATTGGAGGTCAGAGTCTCACATACTTTCCTTGCTGAGGTTGCCTTTGAATTTCAATCCTAAAATCTCAGCCTCCTAAGTAGCTAGGATTATAGATATGAGGTATTGATACATTGCTTCAATTCTTATTTATTAAACTCAATTTTGTATAATTTTGCTGTATAGATATGAACAGTTCAATGATGCAGTAACATTGTGAGAAATGCATTGTTAGGTGACTTTGTCATTGTGTAAGAAACACAGAGTATACCTAAGCAATGTTGGGTAGTATAGGTTGATCATCTGCTATGGCCTCTGTATATAATAAGAGAAAATACACACCAGATGTACCAGACGGTGTAATACTGCACAGTGCTTTGTAGTATAGTTTTCCATTAATGGTTTATAGAACATTAATTCACAAGAAGAATAATGTAGCAACTATTTAAGCCAGTTAGATAGTCATTTACTATCCTTTATTATCAATAAAAAACATAAATAAATAATGGGCTACAACTATTTCCAACTATCCAAGCAATAGTTTTGGACACATTAACATAACATGCATTAGTCACTGAGATGTCACAATGCAGCATAAAATGGGGTTTCATAATATAAATTTATTTAGCAATCACTATTTAGCACCCATTTTGTACCAACTTTAAGGCCTTTGTTCATAGTTCTCAGTATGGTAGGTATTTTTTATTACATGTTGTTTACAAATTATAAAACAAACACAGAGAATATAAACTAAACATCAAACTAAATTATTGATAATTATGCAACTTTAGGGAATAGATTGTTTGCATTTGTCTTGAATTTGATTCTCTTATTTGTTTCATTTATTGGTTGATTGGAATGATTTTTTTGTTTAAAAACTGATGAGAGATTTATATTGTCATTTTGTGTATGTGTATGCATGTGGGTGTGTGAGAGAGAGAGAAAGAGAGAGAGAGAGAGAAAGAGCAAGAGAGAACACAGTGCTATTAAATCTTCTACGCTTCCATGAGAAAATGACTGGTATGGCAAAATATGTAATTTCAAAAATCTCAGTGTGAGTAAGGGCTGTACGAGGATATAAATGGATGAGAGCCCAAACGTTTAAGAGCAATATCACCTGACTTGTTTCATAAATGGTACTCCTTTATCAAATTATATGGACAAAATCCATTTATTTTTTAAAACCTTAGAAAATTTAGGGAGTCTTAGGAGTTTCTCTTGTGTTACACAAGAAGTCACCATTTCACCACTAAGTTCTCTTTGCTGAAGTATCCTTTTACGTTATTTTTCCCACAGATTATCCTCAGGCCATACAGATTCTTTTACTTGGCTTCAATATGAACTGTCATCCTATACCTTTCATGAAAGTTTCAACCTTTGGTGACAGTGCTACTCAATGAGAGACTGTTACATCATGAGGACATGTGACATAATTCATTTATTACCCCACTGATGGTTTCAGAATGGTTTGGATTATTGGGAGTTGATGGAAAGTTCCAAAGTTTGATCTAACTAAGAAGGGGGAGCAGGAAGTAGGTTACTGAGAATGTATCCTCTAGGGCTATGTTCGCCCTGGCCCCTACTTTGTTCTTTCTGCTACTCTGTTCTCTCTGCTTCTTGGACACCTGTGTGTGAACAGGTTTGCTTCACTCCACCCTTCCAAGGCTCTGTTTGCTACAGGTCCCAAAACACAGAACCAAAATGCAGTGTAACACAGGATACTAAGCCCAAATAAAGCTTTTCTTTTCTAAACTGCTTTTCATAAAGGTTTGTTAGAACTATACAAACCTAATTAAGTCCAGATACAATTTGTATTTTAATGTTCAAAGGTAGGTCTAAGTATTAACCTTGTTCTTTAAATGTAAAGGCCAGTGTCATTAAATAGACAATATTTTCATGCCAGAGACAGATCTTTACGCTAAGAAGAAATTTGAAAAGTCAGTGTGTGCGTCTGAAGATGTTTTGATCCATTGAAAACCACCATAAATAATAACAATAAAAATCACAGTAGACATACAAATGTGAGTAACCAATATTTGTTTGGGCAAAGCAAAGCCTTCTTTTGTTTTTAAATTCATGGACAATTCAGACAAAGGAAAATTATAACTTGATAGAACAGTTCTCAGGCATAGCCAAATGCCCTGGATGATTCATATTTAATGTGGATTTAATTACAAAATCAGTAAGAAATATTCAACCTTTAATACAAACACACAAAAAACAAATAAATTAGATAGTATTCAAGTGAAAAATCTCTGAAATCCTAGGATAAAAAAATCACACACACATATTACATTGGAAATGAGAAAATGATATATAGAAAAAGTCCAGGAAATTTGACAAGATCTTACCTCCAATTAGCTAACAAAATGTCAAAAGTGGAGCTGTAGCTTAAGTTATAGAGTGTCAGCTTTGAATGAAAAGCCAAGCAAGATCACAAAGGTCTGAGTTCCACCCCCAGTACTAGCACACAGATAGACAGACAGATAGACACAGAAACAGACAAACAGACAGAAAGATAGAGAAAGACAGAGAGACAGAGACAGAGACAGAGAAAGGTATGGAGTATGGTAGAGACATTTATGGAAACTGCTGAAAGAAATCATTCTGTTAAGTTAGGGGTAAAATAAAAGGATCCTCTCTGTGAAAATATAATAATTCCAAATTTCACCCATTTCCAAAGAAGCACACTGATCCAACACCTCTTAATGATAAAGGTTCTGGAAAAATTAGGAATGCAGGGAACATTCCTCAATACAATAAAGGCTGTATATGACAAACATACAACCAGAATCATATTTAATGGTGAAAAAACTAAAGCCATTTTCTCTTAAATCAGGAATGAGACAAGGATGTCCACTATCTCTGCTTCTCTTAAATCTAGTATTAGAATGCCTAGCTACAGCAATAAGACAAGATGCAAACATTAAAGGGATCCAAATAGGGAAAAATGAAGTAAAACTCTCCCTGTTTGCAGATGACATGATTTTGTATATAAAGAATCCCACGGACTCCACTCCCAAGCTGATTCAAAACTTTGGCAAAGTAGCAGGGAATAAAATTAACTCTCAAAAATCAATGGCTTTTCTGTATGCTAACAATGAGAAAAGCGTGGCTGAAATCAGAAAAGCAAGTCCATTCTTAATAGCCCCACAAAAAATCAAATACCTAGAAATTAACTTAACCAGAGAAGTGAAGGAACTCTATGATGAAAACTTTAAAAACCTGAAAAAGTAAATCAAAACAGAACATAGAAAGTAGAAAGCAAAACCTCCCCTGCTCCTGGATTGGAAAGATCAACATCGTGAAAATGGCAATACTTCCCAAGGCTGTCTACAAATTCCATGCAATACCTATCAATATTTCAATCTCATTCTTCAAGGAAATAGAAGAGGCAATCCAAAAATTCATATGGAACAATAAAAGACCCAAATAGCAAAAACCATCCTTAACAGAAACAATAGTGCTGGGGGAATATCAATACCAAATTTCAAACTCTACTACAAAGCCACAGTAATCTCAACAGCTTGGTACTGGCACAAGAACAGACCTCAGGACCAGTGGAATTGAATTGAAAACCCAGAAATGAACCTATAGACTTACAGTCATCTAATCTTCGATAAGTGAGCGAAAAATTAGAATGGAAGAAAAACAGCCTCTTCAGTAAATGGTCCTGGCAAAATTGGTTCATCACTTATAGAAAACTAAAGCTAGAACCTTATATATCACCCTTTACCAGAATCAACTCCAAATGGATCAAGGACCTTGGAGTCAAAGCAGACACTTTGAAAACATCACAGGATGGAATAGGAGAAACCCTAGGTGTCCTTCTCACAGGCCAAAATTTTCTAAATAGAGACCTAGAAACACAACAAAACAATTTACATTTTAAGAAGCTAAATATGGTTACAAAATGTCTATGGTTGATAAAGCAAAAAATAAAGCCTATAAAACCAAATCTTTAAAGTTTCATGAAGGTTTATGTTTGATCTGTAAGACGATAAAGAAATTCAGAAAAGACATATGCTGTAGGTATAGTTAAACAATCTGGTTTTGTGATGGGGAAACAAAAGAGCACATGGCTTTACCCTTTTGCCCAGGGAGAATACTGTGGTCTAATAGATCTAAGAAAGTCAGACTACTGGGTCAGTTCAACTAAAAGATAACCAATTCTGGTTTGAGTAGTAGGCTAATTTTATCATGCCCATTGAGTGTCTCTGTGTAAAAATATTAGATATATAAAGCTTGAGGCTGTGAAACTATATATGTTTTTTAATACTATGCATATATTTAACAATTTTGAGAATATGTGTTGATAGCAATATGTGATTTTATAAATGGAAAACCTTTTTATTATTGAAGAGAGATGTAGTGAACCTATAATCCTGAGGAACAATCAAAACAACAAAACACAAAAGAAACAAGAAGAGAAAAGTGCCAGTTTTATCTAGAAGGAATATTATCCTAATGGAATATCATCCAAGATATATAGAAATGTGATGCCAAACATGAAACATATATGGATGGAATTTAAATGCTAATTACTTAATAAGCTAAGCCTGTCTGAGAAGACTTCATAATATAAGCTTCCAAGTATATGAAGATATGGCAAAAGCCAAAACATTAAGACAGTGAAATACCAGTTCTTAGAAGGTCTTGGCATCAAAGGGGTTCTGTTAGTAGAAGAAAGAGAAGTTTTAGGCCATGAAAATATTCTGTGCATTAGATAAAATACCCGATGCACTAGATACAATGGCCTATATATAGCAGTATGCATTTGCTAAAACCCGGAGAATATACAATTATCTTAAGGTAAACAACAGGCTTTAGTTAATGGTAATGATCAGTAGTGACTTGTGCGCTGGGGTCAGGTAACTCATAACTATAACCAAAGTTCCTCAGGAGGAACAGGGTCCAGGCCCAGAGTTCAAGCCCCATGACTAAAATAAAGTTCCTCAGCAGGTTGAGATACGAGTATTATTCTTCAAAGCCATCCTAGAAATGAAAACCCATGGAAAGCTTAATTTCCAATCAACCACCAATAAACCACAAGTGGTGCTTTGGATCAAGTGGTAGAACGCTAGCCTTGAGCTAAAGAGCTGAGGGACAGCACTCAGGCCCAGAGTTCAAGTTCCGTGAGCAACAAAAAAAGAAAAGAAAAGAAAAAGATCAAACTGGAGATGGAGAATTTGAAGTAATTTGACAAAGATTAATTAATTTGCTATATTTTCTTCTTTTAATTAAATATCTATTTTAGAATAAACTATAAATTCTGATTATTACATCACTCATGGATCATCAGTGAACATTCACTCTTACACTAGGAAGCCTCACTTTGTTTATATAGGATAGTACTTGTGTCTTATACGTATTCAGCCTCTTCTTTTTTATATTCCAGGCTTATTTTTTTCATCCATGAATGAAACAAGAGATATACTTTAGGATCATTTGTTATAGTTTGTTCAGAAAAACAGCCCCTTTATTTTATTTTATTTAAAAAAAAGAAATTTCAGTCATATTTATCTGGATCCATTTATTTTTATTTTTTATTGTGAAAATACTGTACAGAGGGTTACAATTTCATGGGCAAGATAATGAGTACATTTCTTATCAAGCATTGTTGCCTCCTCCTTTGTTTTTCCCCTACCATCCCTTCCCATACACCTCCCCTCCCGTGCCCCGATCTTCCCCCTATAACTCACTAAATTTCTTAAGTTCGTTTTTCAACATAAGGACCTGCACATCTCATTGTTGCAATGGGTCCACTTATATCCCTAGTTAAACGATTTCTTTTTTTCCCTTACTCTCCACAAATTATACCAATATCAAATACCGTGAATGTATGGCTTATACTATGTGGGAGAAACATACAAAGCAACATAGAAATCATCTTATAAATATGATAGAAACAATTGCATGAAAGGAAAAAAAAACAAAAAAAAAACATTTGAATATCTTGGGGTTCATTCCACAAACATCAACTTGTCTGACCTCTTCTGCTTGACTCAGACATATACTAGTTATTGCAAATAAGGGACCTATGTTTCTTTGGGCCTAGCTTACTTCACTTCATATAATTTTTTCCAAGTCTTTCCACTTCCTGACAAATGGGAGTAATGTCATTCTTTATGATGGAGGCATAGAATTCCATTGTGTATATATTCCACATTTTCTTGATCCATTCATCTACTGAGGGTCATCTGGATTGGTTCCATAACTTAGCTATGGTAACTAATGCTGCAACAAACATAGCAGTGTTGGTAGCTTTAGTGTGGCCTTGTTTGAGATCATTTGGGTAAATGCCCAAAAATGGGATTGCCGGGTCATAGGGGAGCTCTATATGGAGTCTTTTGAGGAACCTCCATACTGCTTTGCAAAGTGGTTGAAGCCCCTCAGTAGATGAATGGATCAAGTAAATGTGGTGCATATATATGTGTGTGTGTATGTATGTCGGAATTCTTAGCCTCCATCAGCAAGAATCACACTGCCTCATTTTTTAGGAAATGAAAAGACGAGAAAAATATATTAAGTGGAGTAAGCCAAGCCCAATAAATACATGAAGAAATGCGTAACCTCTCTAGACATAAAAGAAATGAAAATCAATACGACATTAAGATTGCACCTCACCCCAGTAAGAATGGCTATAATCAAGGACTCTAATTACAACACAAGCTGTAGGGAATGTGGACAGAAGTGAACCTTACTACATTGTTGGTGGGAGTGTAAACTGTTCAACCACTTTCGAAAGCAGTGTGGAAGTTCCTCAAAAGACTCCACATAGAGCTCCCCTATGACCCAGCAATCCCACTTTTGAGCATTTACTCAAAAGTTCACAAACAAAACCATACTAAAGCTACCAGCACAACTATATGTACTGCAACATTATTTACCATAGCTAAGACATGGAACCAACCCAGATGTCCCTCAGTAGATGAATGGATCAAAAAATGTAATATATATATATATATATATGTACATATATGTCATATATGTATATAAACATATATGTATACATATATGTATTTATATATATGTATATATATATACATATATATGCACACACACACACACACACACACACACACACACACACACACACACACACACACACACACACACACATATGTTAGGAAATGGAAAGACTTGGAAAAATTATATGAAGTGAAGTAAGCCAGGCCCAAAGAAGCATAGGTCCCATGGTTTCCCTTATATTCAATAACTAATATTAAAATCAAAGCAGATGAACAGTTAGCAATGTAAAAGTAAAACCATATTGTCTGAATTTCAAGGAAACATTCTTTACGAAATGTCATCAGGGGTGACTAACATAACAGGTGTAGCTCCATGTGCTACAACTGTGTGTGCAGACCATCTGGAAGCAGCTGTTGTAAAGTATCTGATATTTTATTAATAATGAAGGAAAGCTAGCTAACAGTCTTTATTAGGATGATTACATTTCTTGGAGAACAGTGGTGATCCCCTGCTTACATACAATCTGTACTGCATGGAGAAAGGTTTTGCATGCCTAGGCCCATGTTTATAATCTTGGAGTTCTTCCATGAAAAAACACATAATTCAGTTAAGAAATTTTTTCCACAGATTTTTTTGAGCGATTTCCTCATCGGTAGTGAAGTCCCTGGCTCTCAGAATATTTGCCTATGCTAATTTTATTGTAGATACTGTCAATACACTTGGAGCTAATTTCTCCCAGAATATAAACACTGACCATTTTTATCCTTCTCCAAAATTTTCAGCTTTAACTTTTCCTAATATGAAAAGCAACAGAAGTAAAAAGAAACCTCCACCAACACAATTCCTTAAAGACCCTACTTGAAGATCACATTAGATATCTATGTAACTTCATTCAAAATTATTATCTCACCATCTCAAAACAAATTTCGAAAAGGAAGGAAAACAATGCCTGTACTTCACATATTCACTATCCTCAACAACAATAATAACTTTTTGTAATAATGACCTTGGAGATATTCTGAAAGTTCATTTATGGGTGTAGCATGTATGCTGAATATGGTAGATTTTAGCAAAGAAGGGTGAATCAAGAAAGCTTGCATACAACTAGACAATGTGATATACATCTGAAACAGTATTCAAACACAAAAACAACAAAAATGGACCATGCCTTAATAATCACAGGACTCAATAAATGAAAGAGGTATGAGCAGAAGGGGAATATTCCTAAGTTATATCTAAATTTGATTGCTAGTGCCTTTACTATACATCTGGGTGACTTTATTCATCCATTCTGGAATTCTAAAATTATCAGAGGCCTATTATGAAACAATTGGAGAATCTTAGATAAAATCTCCAGGAATCATACTTATCATGTATGTCAAGTGCATGATAATTTTTAGAGTAGAAAATGTACCTGTCATATGAAAAGAATAATAGTACAATACATTGAAATAAAATGTCATGAGGGTAAGAAGCAGCTCATATTTATTGTAATTTATTTTGCTGACCATATGATAAACAAAGCTAGTTAAATTATTTTCTGAAAATCCCAGGGAGAGCATTGCAATTATTAATTTTTAATTTTCTCTATTTTCTGGTCTCTTTTTTCCCTTTCTCTTTCTTCTTTTTTTCTCTCTCTCTACTTTCGTCCTATCCAACCTATTTCCTGCTTTGAGATTAGGACTTATTTAAGTTAACTCTCCCTGTGCCTTCCCACATCTCTCTATTCCTATTTTTACCCACATCTCTCCCTAAACCTAATAATTTCTGGTTTGCCAAATCCTTCTTTGTGGTTCGTAGCCCATTAATATATAGTTGTTTGATGTTGAATAGATGTATCTGTAGAACTAGATTGTATCTGGACAATTGACTGTGCAAATACAGACTTTGGTTGATGCTTGCCTTGTTAGTGTTCTAGCAGAAAACTGGTGTTATTTTCATCCCAAATGGGCAGAGTAAACTGGAAAAACACAAGAAAAATGGCAATTCCGGGTATCTCAACGCCCATTCATGATAATCAGGGGACAGAACATATAATGAATAATCCAGAGGAGAGTCCCCAAATAGCTCTACAAACACTGCTGGCAAACATGGTAAATGAAAATATTGAAAACATACACAGGACTCTGTATGAGCGTGATAAGGAGAGAGAGGATGCAAACAAAAGGTCAATACAGGAAAAGATTGAAAACCTACAAAGGACTCTGTTTGAGTGTGATAGGGAGAGAGAGGAGGCAAACCAAAGGTTTATACTGGAATATCATAAGCGTGAGGAAGCTACTCAAAAACTGATACAGGATTTGCATGAGCAGCTTGAGAACACTCAAAGAGAAAGTCAGGAAAGGCGTGAGCAGGTTGAAAACACTCAAAGATAACTACAGGAATGGCATGAAAGCGAGGAAGCTAAGGAAAGAGTAATTTGAGAGAGCAGGATGAGAATACACAAAGATCACTAAAGGCATTCATGGAATCCATTAGCAAAGAGTGGAAGAAAGTCAGGGAGACCACAAAGGGAATGCTGAATGGAACCCAACAGAAGGAATGGGAATCCAAGGAAACCATAATCTATCAACTACGTGATTTGAGAATAAACACTGAACACCAAATTAAGGAAGTAAAGAAGTTCATACAAGATCTAAAACAAAGCTCCAACAAAGAATTTGAAGCCATCAAAGCTGACCAATTAGACAGAAAAGAAATATAAAACAAAGTAGAAAGTCTTGACAGCAGGTTAAACCATGCAGAAGATCGAATCTTGGCGATTGAAGACAGCCTAGATATTGTAGAGAAAGAACATACAACCATCCAAAACAGATAATATGATAGAAATATGATAGATGAATCCAACATTTGGAAGACACCATAAGAAGGCCTAATCTGAGGATCATGGGTGTAGAGGAGCATCTAGAAACAGAAGTTAATGGTCTAGGAAATTTGTTTAACAGGATCCTAGCAGAGAACTTCCCAAACATGCAAAAAGATAGGACTAAGATAGGCCTATTCAGATACAAGAAGCTTTTAGAACCCCAAATAGACCAGACCAGAATAGGACATCCCACCGTCACATTATAATCCACACTGGATCAACTCAGAACAAGGAAAAGATCCTTACAGCTGTCAAGGAGAAAACATTAACACCTATAAAGTGAAACCAATTAGAATCACCTCAGATTTCTCAGCAGAGACAATCAAAGCAAGAAGAGCCTGGAATGATATATGTCATGCCTTAAAGACAAACAACTATCAACCAAGAATACTGTACCCAGCTAAACTCTCCTTCGTAACTGAAGGACAAATAAAAACCTTCCATAGCAAAGAAAAATTAAAACAATATATCTCCACCAAACCAGCCCTGAAAAAGATTCTTAAATATGTCCAACACATAGAAAACAAACAAGACCACAATAAAGTCCAAGAAACTGCACCCAGGAACCCAGTAGCTGCAGCCCACAAGAAGGTGGATTAAATAGCAGGAACTCCCAAATACCTCTCAGTCCTATCTCTCAACATTAATGGACTTAACTCTCCAATTAAGCGACATAGACTCTCTAGTTGGATTAAAAAGCAAGATCCTTCTATCTTCAGCCTGCAGGAGTCACATCTTGCCCGTAAAAACAAACACATTTTCAAGGTTAAAGGTTGGAACAAAATCTACCAAGCAAACGGCCTCCATAAACAGGGTGGAGTTGCAATCCTAATATCAGATAAAATAGACTTCAAATCAAAATTCGTGAGAAGAGATAAAGAAGATGGCTACATACTAATTAAGGGATCTCGCCTTCAGGAGGATATTACAATTCTAAATATCTATTCGCCAAACAATGGAGCACTCACATTTAGCCAAGAAACACTACTTCCCCTCAAATCCCATATAGATCCAAAGACATTAATTGTTGGGGATTTTAACACACCACTCTCCCCACTAGATAGATCAACTGGGCAAAAACTCAACAGAGAAACCACAGATCTAAACAATTACATAGATCAACTAGTTTTAACAGACATCAGAATACACGTTTTTTCTCAGCAGTACATGGAACATTTTCTAAAATAGACCACATTTTAGGCCACAAAGCAAACGTCCAAATTCAGAATCATTAAAGATATCCTTTGCATTCTCTCTGACCACAAGGAAATAAAATTAGAACTCAACACCAAAAGCCACTAAATAAAGTCTGGTATCACATGGAGGCTGAACAACACACTGCTGAATCACGAGTAGTTCATGGAAGAGATTAGAAAGGAAATTCAAATGTTCATGATATTCAACAAAAATGAGCACATAAATTTCCAGCTCCTCTGGGACACAAAAAAGGAAGAACTCAGGGGCAAGTTTATAGCTCTGAGTTCCTACATTATCAAATTTGAGAGATCTGAAACCAACAAT
This sequence comes from Dipodomys merriami, assembly GCF_024711535.1. NCBI lineage: Eukaryota > Metazoa > Chordata > Mammalia > Rodentia > Heteromyidae > Dipodomys > Dipodomys merriami. The sequence goes on along the minus strand of NW_027206546.1, from coordinate 1,776,917 downwards.
TTAATGAGACATCTGAACCTCCTTGAAAAAGAGCAGCAAGATAAACTCCAATCCAGTAGATGGAAAGAAATAATTAAAATTAAATCAGAATTAAATGAATTAGAATCAAAAAAACCATAGAAAGAATCAACAAAACAAAGAGTTGGTTCTTCGAAAAGAATTAACAGAATTCTCAGAACCTTAGCAAATCTTATCAGAAAAAGAAGAGAACACACCCACAGAAATAAACTAAGAGATGAGAATGGAAACATCACCACAGAAACAACCAAGATTAAGAACATGGTAAGGGAAAATGTCTCAAAACTTTATGCTATTAAGTTTGAGAACTTGGCAGAAATGGACCTTTTCCTAGCAAATATTGACATGTCAAAACTAAACCAAGATGAGTTAAACAATCTTAACAGGCCCATATCAAGCATCCAAGTAGAAACAGCAATAAAAGACTTCCCAGCAAAGAAAAGTCCAGGACCAGATGCTTTTAAAGCGGAATTCTACAAGGCCTTCAAAGCAGAGCTCACACCAATACTCCTCCAACTCTTCAATGAAATTGAAAGAGAAAGTTCACAACCGAACACATTCTATGAAGCCATCATAACCCTTATCCCCAAATCAGGCAGGGACTCATCAAAGAAAGAGAACTATAGGCCCATTTCTTTGATGAACATTGATGCAAAACTTTTCAACAAAATTTTGGCAAATCGACTTCAACAATTCATCCAAAAAATCATGCACCATGATCAAACAGAATTCATTTCAGGGATGTAAAGCTGGTTCAATATACGCAAATCAATTAATATAATTCATCACATCAACATCAACAGGAACAAGGATAAGAATCACATGGTTATCTCAATAGATGCAGAAAAAGCATTTGACAAGATCCAACCCCCCGTTATGATGAAGGTTTTGGAAAAATTAGGAATCCATGGAACATTCCTCAATACAATAAAGGGTGTATATGACAAACCTACAGCCAGCATTATACTTAATGGTGAAAAACTAAAGTCATTTCCTAACTCAGGAACAAGACAAGGATGTCCACTCTCTCCACTTCTCTTCAATCTAGTATTAGAATGTCTAGCTACAGCAATAAGACAAGATGCAAAAATAAAGGTGATCCAAATAGGGAAAGAAAAAGTAAACTCTCTCTCATTGCAGATGACATGATCTTATATTTAAAGAATCCCATAGACTCCACTCCCAAATTACTCAAGCTGATTCAAAATTTTGGCAGAGTAGCAGGGTACAAAATTAACCACCCAAAATCAATGGCTTTTCTCTATGCCAAAAATCAGAAAAGTGTAGCTGAAATTAAGAAAGCAACTCTATTTGTAATAGCCCCACAAAAAATAAAAAACATAGGAATTAACTTAACCAAAGAAGTGAAGGACCTCCATGATGAAAACTTTAAAAACTTGAAAAAGGATATCAAAACAGAATTTAGAAAATGGCAAATTCTCCCATGCTCCTGGATTGGAAAGATCAACATCGTGAAAATGGCAATACTTCCCAAGGCTATCTACAAATTTAGTATGATACCTATCAAAATTCCAACCTCATTCTTCAAGGAAATAGAAGAGGCAATCCAAAAATTCATATGGAATAATTAAAGTCCCCGAATAGCAAAAACGCTCCTCAAAGGAAAGAACACTGCTGGTGGAATATCAATACCAAATTTCAAACTCTACTATAAAGCCATAGTAATAAAAAAAGCTTTGTACTGGCACAAGAACATACCTCAGGACCAATGGAATAGAATTTAAAACCCAGAAATGCACCTACAGACCTATAGCTATCTAATCTTCGATAAGAGAGCTAAAAAAAATAGAATGGAAAAAAGACAGCCTCTTCAGTAAATGGTCTTGGCAAAATTGGTTAACTACTTGTAGAAAACTAAAGCTAGATCCTTATCTATCACCATGCACCATAATCAACTCCAAATGGATCAAAACCTTGGAGTCAAGGCAGACACTCTGAAAACATTACAGGATGGAATAGGAGAAACCTTAGGTCTCCTTAGCTCAGGCCGAAATTTTCTTAATAGAGACCCAGAAACACAACCAATCAAAGAAAGGTTGGACAAATGGGATTGCATGAAGTTGCAGAGCTTCTGCATGGCAAAGGACATAGCTAGCAAGATCAATACAAAGCCCACGGATTGGGAGAAAATCTTCACTAGCCATAAAATGGACAAGGGTCTCATATCTAAAATATACTTGGAACTCAAAAAATTAAACCCCCAACAACAAATCATTAAAGAACAACTATCCAATAAATAAGTGGGCTAAAGATTTAAAGAGAAACTTCGCTGAAGAGGAAAGAAGGATGGCCAATAGACACATGAAGAAAGACTCAACCTCTCTGGCCATAAAAGAAATGCAAATCAAATCAATATTAAGATACCACTTCACCCCAGTTAAAATGGTAAAAATCAAGAACTCTAATAACACTGTAGTTGATGTTGGTATAATTTGTGGAGGGGAAGGGCAAAAACAAATTGTTTAACTAGGGATACAGCTAGACCCATTGCAACAATGAGCTGTATAAGTCGTTATATTGAAAAATGAACTTCACAACTTTGGTGGGGGAGTCGATTTGTTTGGGGGAGTATGGGAAGGGAGAGGAAGGGGAAAGAAAAGGAGGCAACAACGCTTGATAAGAAATGTACTCATTATCTTGCCCATGAAATTGTAACTCCTCTGGACGGTATTCTCACAATAAAAAAAAAATAAATTGTTAGAAGACAATTTGGAGGAGCGGGGTTGGTAGGAGGAAAGTGCCAGAAAACTGAGGAAAGGGGTAACAATTTAGACAAGAAATGTACTTATTACCTTACTTGTGTAATTGTAACCCCTTTGTACATTACATTGAGAATAAATAAAAAATAAGAAAGATTCACAGGAAAAAAAATAAAATAAAATGAATTTTGCCTTGGGCTCCTGTTTCATGCAGTGATTGTGGTTCAAAGACAATCTGGGGAGCAAAGACCATAAGTTCCTCAAGTCCATATAACCACCAAAATAAGCTGGAAGTGAAACTGTGGTTTAAATGTTAGATTTGAGTAAAAAAGCTCAGGGATTACACCCAAGCCATGAATTCAATTCTCAGAACTGGCACCAAAAAAAAAAAAAAATACATGAAATGTTTAATTTTGAAAACTTTCAAAAGTTATAGTATTAGTTTTTGCTTCCCTCTATAACACCAATTGTGACTGAAATATTTAGATTCGATTGGTCTAGTTTTTTGTAAATGTTTTAGTCCTAGAATTCTACTTTAAATTACAAGTCATCAAAATCCACAATTATACATAACCCGGATATAACTTCAAATTAAAGGGTTTGTATTGGTTTCAATATTTTGTTTGCTTTTCACCTCTAATCTTAAGTAATATTTTGTTACACAAATTATCACGAAGTTCCTTCAAATAACTTTTAAACATAAAATATTAGGCATTATGACTTTGAAGTTGGCAAATTAGAACAATCTTGGGCATGCATCAATCAAGTATATGTGATGTCTCTCTAGAAACTGGATAACATGGAAAATTTTCAACTTCCAGGTGATCATTTGAGCAGTAAATTGTAGGATTTTCCTGGCAATTTAATTCAGTGCATAATATCCCAGTCAATACTCATTGTCAGCCTAGTTGAACGGAACATAGACATGTTCCTGGACAAGCTTATACCCAACATTGAAATCAAGATGGACTTTGGTTATCCTGATCTACAAACATTGATGACTTCTGTTGCCATCTTGCATTCTGTTCTTGAGAATCTAAGTCAATTTCAGAGGGAAGAATCCACTCTTGTGTACATACACCTATTCCAACCATGTGTACCTTAGCTAAAGCAACACACAGGGGATTTAAGGACCTAGTGTTTTTAGCCACTTCATTTTATTCTTTGTCTTCTTTTGAAAACATTATGCTAAAGATTCGCTCACTACAACACTAAAAGCAATCACATGGTAGGAAGTGCCTATTATACTAATACTTGGTAGAAGAGGCAAAGTGCTATCAGGGAAGGCTTTTGAAATATTGTCTCCCTTGAAAAAAATCTCATCCACCTAAATGCTGTCTGTAATACTGAGTTGAAAACCAACAGCCCAAAGAAGCTGAGTTTTAAAAGGATTCCTTGAAAATAGTAACAAAAGGAAACAGGAGATTAGATGTAATATAGATAAAATAGATTTTTAAATTCAAATATGAAACATTACCAGGCACCAATGGCTCACATATGGAATTTTAATTAGTCAGGAGTCTGAGGCCTGAGTAGAAATGTATTCTGGACTACATCTTTCTAACCCATAAAATGTTATGGTGAAAGCATGGGTCAAGTGATAGAGCAACACCCTTGAACATAATAGCTGAGCAAGAGCTTGAGACTCTGAACTAAAACATTGATACTAGCACCAAATAAATAAAATAAAAAATGATGAAAGTAGGAATATAGAAGAAAACATTAAATAAAATAAGAAAGAATAAAATGATAAACATACAGTAACTGAAGGACAAGAAAATTCATAAAGAAATAACAGACACTTCTACAATAATAGTTGGAGGTTCAAACAACATACTCTCAAAGAAGAATCAGATGAAGTTAAATAATAAAGTGGATGTTTTGTGCAACATAGTAAATTAACTAGTTTTTAAAGACTATTAAAGGACATTATACAAAATGAAAAAAAATCCATATTCTTTTCAAGTACTCAAGAGGCTTTTCTAAGCAAGAGTATATTTTATACAGTCCCAAATTGAGTCTTGATGAATTTTTAATGATAATTTCAAATTCTAGCTCCACTCTTACTCTTTACCTTTTCCAGGAAGAACTTGCTCTAATATAGATAGCTAGATAGATAGATCTATCTAGCTATCTAGCTATATATATTATATTCTGTATTTACATATAATATATATGATATATATATGTAGTAATTTCCCATAAGTAAGATAAAGACAAAAATCCTGCCTATTTCATGAAGTGACTGACGTTAAATAATGTCTATATTACTATTACTATTTTATAATCATACTATGTTGAACATTTTAATTTAAAATACTATGCTATAGATATTATGTACATATGCTTAGCATATATAATATGCCACAGATATTTATGTGTATATTTTATTGTTATTTTATATTCATAGCATAAAAATTGGTGCTGGAGATCGTCTGTAACTCTAGCTTTCAACATTACTACTAATATATAAATGTTAATTATCAGTGATAACTCATATATATATATGTAAATACTGAGTAAGAGATCTCATAGTGGATATTTTCTACTTGTAAAATAGTAATCATAGAAATGATGATTCCTTTCCCATTGTTCTTTATTTGTGTTTGATGCACAATAAATTCTTTATTGTATGTTTTGACCCAGGTTTATGTGTCAAAATGCGATCTTTATCATCAGTTAAGAGAATACTAGATCCATAAAATCCAAGGTTCATGAATCTTTTTTTTTCAATTTTTGCATACTCCAGGCTTTGATCTCAGAGCCTCACATTGGACTAAGCTTGCTGCCTGTTGTACTGGCAGTCTGCCACCTGAACCAAGCCTCTATTGTAGCATTTTGTTTATATTTTAGAGATGAGATCTATTTTACTTTAGTGCGTATACTAATTTTGAGGAATAATCCTTCTGATTCCATCCCTCTAATTAGATATTACATGTGAGAGTCAATGTAACTGTTGAATTTTTTTCTAAAAACATAAAATGGTGGGTAAATTTAGCAGATATCAGAATATATTTGACAAATAATTTTTCTTCTAATTCTTGTAAATGTTTCTTTTTATTAATTTAATTGTGTGTTAACGAGCTATTTTTATCCTATGCACATATACACATATCTATTTTCTTGATGCTCAAAAGAAATAGCTGTTAAAATAAAATGATTCTGAAAGCCAGCAGAGATAAGGGTAGTAAACTTTACTTCAGTAACTTTCATGTGAGGAAAAAAAGGAGTCTTTGAAATGGTCATCATTTAAAAAGTTACTATAACATTTTAATGTAGTTATTCATGAAAAACAAAACAAAATATTTTCCTCTATGCAACCAGAACATTTTCCTACAGCTATGTTTAGAATATTGGGGAAGCTATTAGTATCACCACATTCTGCTCACAGTTCCTCTGTATATTTTACATTAACACTCTCCGCCTATTCTCTGATTCCTTGGTTCAAACTGGAATGAGAATGGTTTAAAATATGTAGAATAGGCAACTACTAATTTCATTTGCATATATTCCATATATGTATAACCCACCACAGATTTAAAATAACCCATAGATTTACCATAATTATCATTTTGTAATGTTTTGTATAAATTTGTACTACTTATTCCATGCACAATATCATTTATTGTCTACTAATTTTAGTCAACAAGAATTTCATTTTCAGCCAAATCCCATTCACTATCTTTGTAAATGCATTTCCCTTAAAATGAATGGGTGGCTTATTCCACATCTTCTTAGTCACAATGAGTTTAACATAATGTCAATCACAATAGTTTTAGCACAAAGCTGTGTACACCCATCAAGATATGTTTTGTCATTTTTTTAATCTTTGTAAACAACAGACATGATGATGGAAGATAAAGCTCATTTATTATCTTAACAGTTTCGTTAGGTTAGGTGCTAAACCGTAGTTTATCTGGTTTCTCCTAGGCTTAAGACTCACAGGCTTCAATGAGAGTGTGGCTTTCTTTGGGCCTAGCCAGGGAAAGACCCTCTTTCCATCTCAGGAGAATATTGAGTCTTTGGGCCCTTTGAGCTTTGTTCCTCAATTTTGTAACAACTATAATTTTGATAAGGCTTTCACTATTAGAATAACTTCAATAACAGATTGACTTCCTTTTTTGATTATATAATGTTTTCCATTTTTATCATAAAGTTTTAAAACATGTTTCTTAAGGAATTTATGATATGAAGGACACATATTTCCATTTTCCTAGTATAGTTTTGTACCGGAGCACATTGCTAATTTTCCTCATCTTGCTTTCATTGGATTTTCACACTAGAAGTTTCCTTAGTGTCTCATGATTTTGTAATCTATCTCATACAGATGGAAACATAAGAGGTTTAATGGAAGTCCAATAAACCACTCTTACTCTAAGGAAAACATTGATTTAGTGAAATTCTCTCTCTATGTGTGTGTGTGTGTGTGTGTGTGTGTGTGTGTGTGTGTGTGTGTGTGTGTGTGTGTGTTCCAGCCATATCTGTGAATCTGGGGCTTGAACTAAGGGCCTAAATGCTCCTGCTTAGCCTTTGTGTTCAAGACTGGAGTTCTACAACTCAAGCCACACCTTCTGCTTCTGGCTTTTTCTGGTAAACTGGAAAAGAATCTCTCAGATTTAAATATCTAGGTTGCCTTCAAGCCTCTGTTCTCAGAACTCAGCCACCAAGTACCTAGGAGTTTAAATGTGAGCAATTGTAGCCCTGGGACCCAGCCTCACACATGAATGTCCTCTGTCCTCTGAATTCTTCAAAGACAATAATCCAAGCTCCACTGAGAGACTTTCTCTCCACTTCTCTTCTTGCAGATTCACATCTAGGCCCAAATTATTTTATAAACCAGGAGTTCCTCAATGGAAGCTATCCAGTAGTGTGCTAGCAAATGTGTTTATATACACACTACTACGTGTGTGTGGAAAGACATTAATATGTTTATTAAAATGTTGCTGATATTGAAGATAGGGAGAAGTGTGAAATTCACATATAATAGTAAATTATAGAATATTCTTTGTCATAAAGCTCATGTAGCCGGTTGGTTCTGGGGATGAATTTATTCATTGATGTTTGCCAACTCCTTGGCCCCATAGCTGGGTCCACATCTCCCTGCCTATCCTTGATGAGCATGACAGACAGAAATAACTGGCCATGTATGTCATAATGTAAGTGCGGTTGTGACTATGTGAGGGGAAATGACTTGCTACTGCTTACAAGTAATAGTGCTGCACCTTTAGAACCAATCTCTTCAGCCACAGCTCTATTTCCCATGTGCACAGCCTCCACACATACCCATCTTATCTCCATGTGGCCCTGAGGGACCAAGTTCAAACCACCAATGGGATAGCACTGGTTGTTGGGTTAGGAACACTTGGGCAATATGGCATCATTACATAAAATCTCCATTAGGCAGACAGAGTGAGCATCAGTAACCTTGAAAACACAGACAACACTAAAGAATGAAGTGTAGTAAAGTAGAAAACAATGATTGCTGAGCCTCTGTTGCTTTTGTTTTATCATATGGTGTTTGATTGTAAGCGTATGCAATTTAAAGAATGGTCACTAAATTCTAAAAGTTTTAAGAATCTTCCTTTACCAGCCAATGTAAGCCAATCTAGCCCGTGTTAAACACCTCCTAGCACAGAAGCCACAGCACTCATCGACACCCTAAGATCCGGCCTGCCCAATTCAGTCTGTGCTCACCACAAGCTCCCCGCCACGCAGACATGACCTGGCGTAATGGATCTCGTGTGAGTATGGCCTTCTAGTTCTCACATTCCATCAGACACTGAAGGCCAGAAAGTCAGGCAAAACATCCTACATGCAATGGGGAGGGTACCACTCATTGGTTTCTCCACCATAACTCTTCTCCGCCCTCCCAGCAAATCTAGGTCCTGATGCAGGGTTTCCAGGATGATGGAACCATGGTTTCCAGGTGACCTTCTTGCTGAATGACTTCCATGTAACCTTTGAATTGGCTCTTGTGAAATATTTCAAGTTTGTCTCTTTAGAGTTTTATGTCTATTTTGGGACTATTTGGCTTTGAGAAAAGGAAATCACGGGAACCTGGAATCTCAATTAATGGAAATCAGATAACATTCACCCACATCCTCTTCAGCAAACTTCTGGACTTTGAGATTAAATACCAATTCCCAGCCTCCACTTTTTGGATCCTTCTGGCACTTTCTGGACCATGGACTTCTAAATAATGCCTTCTTTTTTTAGGTCTGAGACCAGGAATTAAACTCAATATCTGATATGTTTGATCATTGGCTAGTGCTCTTCCAACTAAGCCACATCCCAACTCCAATGCTTCTACTGTAAAGAAGAAAAGACAATGAAAAGGTACACACCAAAAAATATATATAGTTTTCTGGGCACCAGTGGCTCACGGCTGTAATCCTAGCTACTCAGGAGGCTGAAATCTGAGGATCATGGTTCAAACCAGCCCCAGCAGGAACCTACATGAGACTCTTCTCTCCAATGAGCCACCAGAAACAAGAAGTGGCACTGTGGCTCACCTTGAGCTGAAGAGCTCAGTGACAATGCCCAGGCCCAGAGTTCAAGAATCATGACTGACAAAAATATTTAAACTTTACTGTTTCCAAAATAGTCAAATGCCATCTTTATAGGAATCTGTATTTTTAATTGAGATATATATGACACTGGCACATAATATGCATGTATTACACATAGACTCCTATGGGAGATGGGCAGTAGGAAGAATCCAAGGCAATTCCAGAGTCAAAGCTGGGGCCCCTGGAAACAACAATGCAGAGGCAAAGCCGTCATAAATGCAAGTGACAGAGGCAGAGGACGGGTCCACTGCTGCCGGGTCCTCAAGATCAGGGATTTCAGATTTGTCTAGCCAACTCCCACAGCAGGGTAAACCATTCCCTGCAGTATGCTTCTTAATGTCTAGCTAATAGTGTTTCCGTTTCTCTGGTAGAACCCTGACTAATAGGACAGTCTCTATTGGTACAGGAAAACAACAACAACAAGCAAACAAATGAACAAACACACAAAAGGCAAGGAAAGAAATTGCAGGAGAAGGGAGGGAAGGAAAAAGGAAGAGAAGGCAGCAATGGAGACCAAGAGATAAAATAGTTTGCAGACAACACTGGGAAAATTCCCCCATACACTGAACACAAGCCATATGCTAATCCTGTGTATCTCCCTCCACCCCCTCACCCTTGCACCCCACCACTGCCAAGTTGTGTGATTACCCAGGTACCTAGGGAGCCTGTGTCTCACCTTTTGCTGTGACACTCGCATTACACCTGGTCCCTGCATCCCCTGGGCCTTAGTGGCTCCTTTCTTGAAAAACTGCAGACCCATGCTCCTAACTCCTGTCTCCCAGAGCTAACATGTAACAATACCATGGGGTTGGAGGTAGAGCTCAGTTGGTAGAGCATTGGCCAGTGAGCAAGAGCCATGAGTAATACTCAAGTCACTATCTTGGACTTAAAGTAAAGAAAGCCCCCCCTCCAAAGAAAAACAAACCAGTTACGTGTCTTCTGAGGAATTCTCCAGGTTTTTTGCCATAGGTGCCAAATTCAAGTTAAAATGGGGATAGGAGCAGCCAATTGCCCAACATTTGACTTCACAGACATGCCCAGAAAGTCATGTTAGACCTTGACCACACAGAGCCTGTGACTATGACAGAGAGGGATGTTGCCTACCACAGACGTTCATGTGAACAGTACTCAGCATATTTCACATTAATAATCATCATCTTATTTTTAAACAAGATTAAACAAAACCTACCCTAGCCCATAACTGATTTTTGTTTTCATGTCTTCTGGTCACACCAATTCAGATGGGCAGATGTAAGTTGTAAACTAATCCATACACAGGACGCCTTCACTCCCTGGCCCAGGGACAGGGCTGCGCACCATCACTGACTGAGCCAAGCCCCGGAGGTGTTCATGCTAAAGCCAGGAAAGATAAAATTGCCTTTCTGTGTTCACACAAGGCCTGCTGCCATGAGCTCAGGCTGCTCCTCACCACATATGCATGGAAGCAAGGAAACCAGCCCAGGGAGGGAGAGAGAGCCCCCCCCCCAATGTTGCACTCTATCCCCAGTGTTGCAACTGTCCCCTGCTACCAAAGTGAACCCTCCTGATTATGCCATCCATCACAGGCCCCTTTCTAGTGAAAGTAAGTCAAGCTGACCTTTTTACTTGCTCCCAAAAGAGGCTTACCTCACAGCAAGGAGAGAATCCCAAAGATTAGGGCTGCATTACATGGAGATGAATAGCAAATTCTAGTATGAAGGTGAGCTTGTAAACAGGAAACAAACCCCAGAATACAGCACCAAAGAGATAAGGAAAAGATGAGAGATCTGTCCATGTGTGTGTATTGTCCATAGGTATCTAGTACAGGTTCCTGAGCTTGGCTTCCAGCCCACCCTTTACACTCTGCTTCATGACAGAAGGGCAGAGACTCAAAAACCTGCATCTCTTCTTGACTAGTCAGTCCCTGTTTGATATACCAATGGACTGTAAAGTTAATGGGAAAGGGGGAACTCTCCCAGCTTCTCAGTAAACTGGTCCCTGTCAACAGCAGCCGTTAGAGCTTTGAACAACCGCTCAGAATTCAGGTGCTTCAGATCTCCCAGCACTAGCCCCTTCTCAGATGTCTGAGTCTCAACTCTTTAGCAGCCCCAGCCCTGATCCACTAAGCACCAACAAGGGCAGGACACCTTCCCTACCCCCGCAGAGAAATGGCCGCTGCAGCAGGCCATTTCTCCAAGATCAGGTTCTAACAGAGCAAACTTGTCTCATTCCTCTTGGAGAGGAGAGCCACAGGGATGCTGGAGGCATCCTGTCCTTACAATGTCCATGCCACTTCGAGGTTCTCTTTTCATCTTTCTGTTCTTCAGCTCCATATTTTAAGCTTTTCCTATCACTGCCTTCTCTGTGTTTAAAAGGCCACATGGCTTTTGTTCTCTAGATTGAATCCTGATTGTGATCATGTCTAGTGTTTGGAGACAGTCATTAGAACAAGCTTAGCAGGGGATAAGTCTAAATGTCAAAGACAGAAAAAAGGTAGAAAAGAACCGGAGGTGAAGTTGAGACTTTGTGGATAGTTTCTCTCTTTTTATTATTTAGGGGGAAGAAAATGTTGTTCCTTTCTACACTTTTCTGTGATCTAAATGCTTTACATGCATTATTTCATTATGAAGCAGATCCATTGGGGCCTAAAAACCCCTAGACTCAGGCACTTTTGATCAGGAGCCTTCAACCAGGACGTGTCGCACCTGAATAAAGTTCCCTGAACTCATTCTTCATTGTCTGAGATTCTGCCGTTTGAATTTGCAAGACAGGAACTCAAGAAGGTTCTTGGGTGGCATCAGCCTGCAGCAAAGCTGTGACCTGGCACCAGCAGGCCTTGCCTAGCACTAGGCTCCAATACGAATGGCTGCTGCCACCCTTGGAGCTGCATGGGCCATCATGTGAATGGGCTTTGCTCACCACACACACTGCATCTGGACAGTCCGGTCTGGTCATGTAACTTTGCAAGGTACTTCACATCCCCTAGATGAAACTGAAGAAGGTCAGATTCGTGTTTCAGTGTCACCCACCTAGTAGGCCAGGGATCTGATTCATGTTCTGTGATTCTGGAGCCTCTTAGACCCATCTCTACCACATCAGCTGCAGCGTTAAGCCAGAGCCCATCACCATACTCACCTCCAGACACCTGGCTTTCACTGCCGAGCACTCAACATGCTCATGGGTACATGTCTGCAAAGCCCTTCCTGAAGCCTGGCCATGCATGCAGGGCAGGTGCAGCCCTGCTTGAATACGGCATTTCACAGCCAGAGTAGTGCCTGAGCGGCAGTGAGAAGGGGTGGCATGGCTGAGTGATGCACTCCAACAGTGAGCCCAGAGGGAAAGAGTGGGAACTTGGAACAATTAGAACCATCCTAGTCGGAGCAATTAGTGGGAGAATAGAGAGTAATTTAATGCTTGGTAAGGAAGAAATGCACTTAGGCTAAACATTAGCATATGCCTCACAGTTAGGCAGTATCTGCCACAACACGTCTCATTCAGAGCTCATCCTTATGAGCAGTCTTTCTTTCTTTCTTTAGTAGCACACTCAGCACAAGTGTAGCCCTTTCATGGGCCCTGTGACTGTGTTTTCTGAGATTTAACCATTTCTGCATGAGTTATCAATGGTTATGCTGGCATAAAATAGTGGTTTGAATTTCATGAAAGAGAAATCAAACATACTGCTTACTAAGTATGTGATAATAAACCAGACACGTTACCTCACTGGACTCTTCTCCATTCCTTCACCAGAGACATACAGACAGACAGATAACCAGACAGGCACAGAGGGATTTATAATAGCCATAAGTGTTAGGTTCATGACCACTGATGGAAGGGACAAGATGATCGAGAAGAGGCAGCCAGGGCTCACTCATTTCTTCACAAATTAAAACAACCTGAAGGACAGTTCCTCAGGGAATAATCATTGCATTGTTCATTAAAAACAAAGGAAGAACACATACATTATACTATAGACATTTTACCTGAACTAATGCATGGCAGAAGACAATGGCAATGCAGCATCCCTGAGCCGGCATAAAAACGTTTCCTTAACTTTTCACTAATTTGCCTCATGTGGAGTATAAAAAAAATAGCCCTTAGCACATTTGGAGCCCATAAAGACTAAATGAAATATTATTTTATTATGCAACACTGAACTTTTAAATTTTTAGTTATTGTTCACATTATTATTTAAATGTGACCAGATGTTAATATTTGAACTACAAAATACGACTCCACTTAGATGATAATCCTTCCTAAAGGATTTTGCAAAGTCGTCTCTGACTTTCAAGTATGCATTTGCTTATTGGATGATTCCCCTTTCCCTGGCCCACCGTTTATCAATCTCAAGTCATTGCACACACACTTCTAGCTACTCATCCCAAGGCCTAGCTCAAACCTCATTAAGTCTTTTGCTGTCATCTTGGATTTTTGTTGTTGTTGTTTTTTTTAAAGGAGCCTACATGTCAAAGTTTACTAAAAGGAGGAAGATGGTTAAAACTGAAAATAGTAAAGAATTTCCTCCAGACTCTCATAAACTTCACAGAGGCTGTGTATTTGAAAAGCTTCAGAGATTTTGGCCTCTCTTTCCCTTCCCCAGTCCCAAAGGCCTCTGGAAGGCCTTGTGGGGCCATAGCCAGTCTCCAGTCACATGACTGAGAGTACCAGCTATCAGCACCTTGAGATTGTTTTGTATACATACTGTTTTTTGCCAGTCATGGGGCTTGAACTCTGGGCCTGGGCGCTGTCCCTCAGCTCTTCAGCTCAAGGCGAGCGCTCTACCCCTTGAGCCACAGCACCACTTCTCTTGAGATTGTTTTGTACTGCAGGACTCCACATGTGTTTCCCCTTTATGAAAATTACCTCACATCTCAGGAAGTCTCTTTTCCCCAAGCAGAACCAGCAGATCTGCTCTGCCAAGAAGGTAAATGAATCCTGGTGCGCACTTGCTCAAAACTCACTGGCTTGCTATGGAATCCCAGCTTCCTGTCCCCAGACCCATCAGGTATGCACTGTACCCCAGCTGCCTTGCTCACCACTAATGTGTGTGGGGTGACAAGAAGGAAGGGATTTGTAGCTAGCCGTGCACCGTGCCTTTCTTTACCCTAAGTTCATCCGTCTTTGATCCTTGACCCTGGACAAGAAGTGAGTCTGGTCAGAGTGGTGATCCTGGCTTCCACCCTCACAGATGCTTTAACCTGCTACCAAAAGTGCTGAACCCAGCAACATTTGAGAATTACATCTCTTTTTTTAAAATTTATTTTTTATTGTGAAAATACGGTACAGAGAGGTTACAATTACATGCGCAAGACAATGAGTACATTTCTTATAAGCATTGTAGCCTCCTCCTTTGTTTCCCCTTCACAGCCCTTCCCTCTTACCCGTGCTTTTTCTAGTTTCCAGAAGGAAAGCTAATTCAAATCCCCCTGTCTTGCCTTCCTGAAATTAAAAAAAAAAAAAAAAAATAGAAGTCTCAACTACTGTCTTAATTTTCCACCTAAAATATGCTCATTCTCGCTCTTTGTTTTAAAATACACTTCTCATGCCAGAAATTATGGAAAAATATTTCTAAGCCCTTTTGAAACAATTGAGTTTGTGCTCTATTCTGAATAAGCCTTGTATAATCCAACTTGCTTTGTAGCCCAGGCTGATCTTGAACTCACAATTCTTGGTGCCTCGGCTCCCAAGTACTTAGATTCCAAGAGTTTACCAGCACACCTGGCCATGTCCTCTTTGTCCTGGTCATTATTTGAAAGCAATTATATGTCAAAGCCAGAGGCAATGGCGCTCCTCTTCATCAGAACTTACCAGAGCTCCATAGATGATTTAGAGTTTATTCAATTATGACAATAATCTTAATGATTCCTTACATTTTAATCATATGAGGTTTTTTAAGAATTTTAAAGGCCTCGTTCTGGCCGCCGTGGAGTAGGATGAGGCCCGCAGCAGCGGCTCGGCGTCAGCGGGGGCAGCAGCAGCTGAGACAGTAGCTGAGGCAGCCGCGCCCCCCTCCTCCTGACCTGGATTAGGTCCAGCAGCTCCATGGCCGCCGCCACACTGCGAGGGGGGGCAAGGGGGGAGGAAACACTTGGTCTCCCCGCCCCCCCATAGTCTCCTCACAGGAGGTGAAACTGCCATGACCCCAGCGGAGTCTGCGGCCAGGCCTTGAGTCCCCCTTCCTGGGGTGCGGGGGACTGGCATGAACGGCCCCGCGGTGATGCCGGGGGCAGGGAGGCCATTGCCTGAGCCCGGGCCTGCTGTCGACCCCACCTTGTCGACCTAGGCTGCCCGCAAAGCGTGCGAAGGACCCCCATCCCTGCTTTCCTCCTCCCCTAGATCTCTCTCACACACGCACACGTACACACACACGCACACACACACATGCCCCATCCCAGGAAGATGGGAAACTGGCTCAAATCTCCCACCTCGGATGACATCTCCCTGCTGCACCAGTCTCAGTCGGACCTGGCCAGATTCGGACCTGGAGCCAGATCAAGAGCCGCTGCTGCCATATCAGGAACAAGTTCCAGTTCCAGTCTATCATCCAATACCCAGCCAGACTCGGCTAGCAACTCAGCTGACTGAAGAGGAACACATTAGGATAGCTCAAAGAATAGGCCTTATACAGCATCTGCCTAAAGGAGTTTATGACCCTGGAAGAGATGGATCAGAGAAAAAGATCCGAGAGTGTGTGATCTGTATGATGGACTTTGTTTATGGGGACCCAAATCGATTTCTGCCGTGCATGCACATCTATCATCTGGACTGCATAGATGACTGGTTGATGAGATCTTTCACATGCCCCTCCTGCAAGGAGCCAGTAGATGCAGCACTGCTTTCGTCCTATGAGACTAATTGAGCCAGGGTCTCTCCTCTGACATCAAGTGAACCATCATTTTTGGCGGTTTTGATCTTTTGTCACTGAGCCAAAAGAGCCAGGGATTAGGAATTAAGATCATGCACAAAAATTTCCTAAAAATATCTGGATGGCTGCAGATGTTGAGGAAAGTATGTGATATTTTAGAAACTTAGCAGGAAAAAGTAGGATGGTATTTTTATGTAAAACCTTGACCCAGTGTTTAAAAATATAATTGTATTTAGACCTTGTTATTGCTCAAGTACATAGGAATTGTGTAGTGTTAAAGCATCTGTATATGTTTAAATTGTGTGTGTTGAAGATTAGGAAAAAGACAGTGGCTATTTTTTCTAAATGAAATAACTTTCTTCTTCCCTCTACCCAGATTCTTTTCTGAAGTTACTGGCATTTGGGTCAAGGTTTTATTAAAAGCAACATTTTATAACACTGGCACAAAAAAAAGTAGTTTTAAGCTTGTTTGCACAGTTTTTTTTTTTTTCATTGGAAATGGAATTCATTGCCTTAGGTCTTTAAAAATAGTGTATTATTATCATGGGGGCTGGCTCTATGCTTGAAAATCAGTTTATAACCTCTTATAAGTGCTTTATTCTGTTTGCAGTTAGGAAATGCAGAAATCAAAGTGATCTCCTAGCTTGTAAGCAAATTGAGATGCACTATCCCTTTTGTATTAAAAATGAGTTAATGTGTCAAGAAACCAACTCTAGCAAAGTGGGTTTAATATTACCCTTTCTATATGTTCTATCTAATTCTTTTGGTTGTTAATATGGTGATAATTGAAAGTCAAGGTAAATTTTAAATATTAAGATTTCTGATTTATTGAGCTTGAATTATGCCACCATACTATGTAAAAATGAAAGTGGCACCATGGTGAAACTTAACAAGAAGTAGTTTCTTAGTTGTAATAATTTGATTCTCTTCCCTGTGACTTCCTTCCCTATAGTCTTGAAACATAGCAAAAGGATACTGCATCTCTCATTACTGTAGTGCTGAGGTTTTTGAAGTCATACAAACTCATCTCTGTTTCTGTTTCTTGGAAAGTTATGTTAAGTCCTAGGTGACTGACAAGAACAAAGGTAAATGTGTTTAATGTTTTGCACACAAATGCAGAATTTGTATAACCACCTGACTTCATAGTTGTGATCTCAAAAAAGGAATTTCTACTTTATTTTTTTCTTGCATTTAATGTAAGAGTATGCTAAATCTCTAAGTTTCTGAAGTGTTAGAAATAGAGATGGCCTAGTAAAGATGTAGTAGTGTGTTTTATACATTTTGCATGTGTTTATTTTTCTTTATGTTATCAAAAGGTGACTTATTTGTTCAGCTCAGTGATGTTACCACTAAAAATCATTATTGAAAGGAGAATCAGTCTCCAGATAACAAGTCAAATATTTCTGTTTTTTTTGAGTTTAATTTGTGATTCTAACAATTTTCTAAATACAAAACACAAGTGGTATGAAGGGTCTTCATGATTGCATTATAGAAGTATTTAATATGTCATAATTAGTTAATTTGGCATTCAACTGTAATGTCCATATGTTAATTTCCCTATGAGCCCCACGATGGAAAAACTTAAAGATGAATTTGAAAAAAAAATGAAAGAATTTCATTTATCAGGTTCTGTTAAATTGTTACATGTATCTTGCTTAAGTTTCTGTTCATTAATTTATATTCATCCAATTATGTAAAGCAAATTTGGAGGAAACAAAAGAAAGAATTTTAATAACACCCACAAGTTTGAAAAAAGATTTCCTGCCTCTGGTATTTCCAAAAGCAGGAATCTGGAAATCTAGAGTGACCCCCTAGAAGTTGTAAACTTTTCAGTGAACTTTTATCACCCAAAGGTCTGCTTCCTCTCCTTTGGAGATGGTTGCCATGGGGATTTACCCCCAACAGCCAGAACACCACTCCACCTCCAGAACCTCACCCCTCAAGAAGTGGCTCAGGCATCAGCAGCAGCATGCAGAAGACTGTCAGAAATGCAGAGCCCCTACTGGGAAGGAGGCTCAGTGGTAGAGCGCTTGCCTTGCATGCTCGAGGCCCTGGGTTCGATTCCTCAGCACCACATAAGCAAAAAGAAAAAAGCCGGAAGTGGCACTGTGGCTCAAGTGGTAGAGCGCTAGCCTTGAGCTGAAGAGCTGAGGGACAGCGCCCAGGCCCAGAGTTCATGCCCCATGACCGGACCCTCCCCCCAAAAAAGAAATGCAGAGCCCCAGGCCTCACCCCAGACCTCCTGAATCCAAAGGAGCATTTGACTAAGTCTTGATCAAGTCAAGGCTAAGAATGTGGCTTAGTGGTAGAGGGCTTGCCTAGCATGCCTGAAGCCCTGAGTCCAATTCCTCAGTACCATATAAGCAGAAAAATCCAGCAGTGGCACTGTGGTTCAAGTGGTACAGTGTACTCTTGAGCAAAAGAAACACAGGAAAGGGGAAACAAAGCAGTAGGCAACAATTCTTGATAAGAAATGTACTCATTACCTTGCCCATGTAATTGTAACCCCTCTTTACAGTATTTTCACAATAAAAAATTAAAAATAAAAAAAAATTAAAAAAGATTTATGCAGACCACCACTGGGCTAAAGAATGTACCCAGTAGTAAAGTTATACTAAAAACTCAGAAAAAAGAAAAGAAACTCACGAACAATGCCCAGGCCATGAGGTCAAGCCTCAGGACTGGGGGGGTGGGGGGGAGAGCTGATCGCCAAGTGAGTGGATTGATCGCCAAGTGACTGGATGAACTTTTAAGTTGGAGCAGCAGTAATCCACAGGATCTTGGAATCTTTCCTGGTTAATGTGTATCCTTCGCTCCCTTCCCACTCTCTCTCCCTGGTTCACCACTGAAAGGTGGAGATGGCTGCCTCGTTCTGTCTCCATAGCGGCAAGAGAAGGGAAGACTCACGTTTCCATTTTTGCCTGTTGTTTATCTTATAACTTAACAGACTCCACCAAGCACGGCCCGTGACAAGTTAGAATATTTGGGATACGGAAAACAGATCTTCTCCAGTAAAGCAGAGGCCCTCTTTTATGAGATCATCTTTTGGATCCAGTCCAATCCTGAGATTCACTCATTTTATCATACAGACATTTATAACAACAACAACACAAATCTCTCACATCTTTGCAAATTGCCTTGGACTTGTCCACGTGTTATGAACACAAGCTCTATAAAATTCTGCAGGCCGCCCTCATGCCCAGACCTGTTGGCTTGCTTGCCCAGTACACTGGCACCTGTCCCCACCCTGAGCTCCAGAAACCAGAGAAACACTAACATTGGAATGCCAGCCTGATTGCCAAGACATGGGAAGAAATGCTCTGCTTGGTGAGTTTTCATAAGATCCTATTTCTAGCCAAATTCCTATTACTTCTGAATTGTAGTCAGGGAGTGATTTTTTTTCATTAGCATCTCTCTTCCCAGAAGGAAAACTTTATCCTCCAAATAATATTCAAGTGAACTGATCACTTCCAACCCCAGGGTCATTTCAGCCTCTGTGTCATCGTGGATTCAAGACTGAGTCCTGTTTAATCTGCTCAAGTTCTATACTGAATAGGAAGGGGGGGAAGTACACCAAGAAACAAAGAAAAGAAGCATCGCATTTGCAGAAGTAAACCCCTCATGTTCTGCAGCATGCTCACAAAGCAGCACAGTGATCCACGTCTTACACTGAGTGTTTTCCCACAAAGTCTGAGTGCATTTGTTCTTTCATCAAACATTCATGGAGTGTGTGCCACATGCCAGGCACTGTGATTGGCCAATAGACCTATCCAGGCACTTCCTTTCAATCAAGAAATGCCTACCTTGCCTGTGGACACAAAAAGCTAGGTAGCTACAGAACCACACAACTAATACCATCCTAGTGGATGGAACACGGTGACATGGGAAGGCAAACTAATAAGCCACAAGGACCCAAGTATCAGGAAAATTCTCCTCTTGCTGTCAAGAGGTTTCTAATCTAGGTGGGAAAATAAGAGAACCACCTTCACACCTGAAAGCATAATCCTAGTTATTCATGAGTCTGAGATCTGAGGATCAAGATTCAGAGCCAACAGATTCTTATCTCCAATTACACACACACACACACACACACACACACACACACACAAGTAAACAAGCCAGAAAGTAGCCTGGACAGAGGCATATGGGTAGCAAACTACCCCACCTCTCATCCTGGAGCTGCCACTCAGACATAACTGAGAAACAACGTGGAGAGAAAGGCGCAATGACACTACAGCATGCACATGAAGAACGAGGATTTCATGAAGAGCTTGCACACTTCCATGAGGAAGTGACAGGAAATGAGCGGGATGAAAGTGGGCGGTAGTAATTACAGGGCTCATTGGAGCAGATGTCACCTAGCATGTGCACAGGCGATCTGTGAGCCAGGATTGGGCTCCAGCTTAGGGGTGTGGGGTCAGGGATGGAGAGCGGAATGAAGGTGCTTGCAGAGGTAAAACGGGGAGTCTTTGCAGCAGTTCCCATGAGCAGAGAAACCAACCAAGGCCTACGTTTCACAGCCGTCAATGTGCAGCCCTTGCATTGGGGGCAAGGTTGGCCATGGAAAGATTCGGGGCTCAGGGCATCTTTACTTCTGAGAAATGGTCCCCTGCATGTCCGTAAGGGTCCTGAATTTGGACGGTGCACCCCTGCAGCCCTAGGTCATTTTCCTCATTTAAGGTGGTCAACCCAACAGGAGCCACGATGGCTCAGAGAATCTTCCTAGTAGAAGCGTCAGAGGCCCCTCCACACACTCAGCTCACCTTGAGCCTCCCAGATGACAGGAGCCAGAGGTGGGGGTACAATGTAGTCACCAAAGTGCAAACTCTGAAGTCTTTCCTGTCTACTGTGTGCTTTCTTAGCTCACAAGCAATATACCTCCCGTCCCAGGACTCATGTGTTGAGCAACACCAAACATGAACATGTAGTGGAGATATAAACTGTATGTTCATCCACAACGTGTGTGTGTGTGTGTGTGTGTGTGTGTGTGTGTGTGTGTGTCCTGGGGCTTGAACTCATCACCTGGGGGCTGTCCCTGGGCTTTTGTGTTCAGGGGTGCTCTCGCTGCTATTCTAGCTGTGTGGAGGATCAAGCCCCAGTACCTGCACAGAAAACAAAAAGAAAAGAAAAAAGGAAGAAAGAAAAAGTGTGAAACCCCCTTCATGCTCGTTCTAAGAGCTGCGTTTGTCTTTGTCATTTAGTAAAGCATATCAGCTGGAAGATGTTCAACTACCTGGAGATAAATTCAGGAGAAGAAATGCCGCCATGGGTCTGGGGTCCAAAGCAGGGCTGATTTCATTACAAAACAGCCTTGATTGAAGGTGGGGGCTGGCACCTAAGAACCCCGGCTGTGGGCTTTTCCAGAAGCTCCAGGCTCCATGGAACCCGGCTCTGGGATCCACCTCCCTTCATCACAATGCCTTGAGCCCAGCCCAAGGGAGAAGCTGGGGACAGCGCGACAGGGGTTCGATCCCCAGGACCCATCCGAAGTTTAAAATAGGCAGAAAGGGAAGAGTGAAGAAGAGAAGGGAGGAGGGCCGCAGCTATGCCTGGGCCAGCCTGGGCTCAGAGCCCCACCCCACCGGGGGACCCACCGCCCCCCGCCGTGCCCCCACCATGCCCCCACCATGCCCCTCACTGCTCCCGCCTACACTGCCGCCCACCAACTCCCCACGACCCCCACTATGCCCCTCCTACACCCCCAACCACGACCCCCACTTCTCCCACTGCCCCCCTACGCCGCCCCCCCACTGTCCCTCCTAAATTGACACCCCCAGGCAAGTCTACCATAACCAGCGCAGGCTCTTGACCTAGGCTGCCCTCCCGCTGGGCCAGAATCCTCCACCGCCGCTAATGGGATCCAGGCCACACAAGGCCTGGGTTGGGCCAAGGGAGACCCCTTGCCCCTCCTGGGGTTCCCACTGCCCCAGCCCCGCCGGCTCCTGAGGCCTCTGCAGGCCTGGGTGACAGCGCCCCGGTGACAGCTTCCAGGGGGCGCCTGGCCCAGCGCCCAGCCAGGCAGCGCCCCCACTGGGCACAGCGCCGGGCAGCACCCCTTCCCGGCAGTGCCCCGGCCCGGCAGCACTCCCTCTGGGCTGAGCACAGCGCCCCGCCCGGCCTCCCCACAGGTACTAGATGCCCTCCTCGCTGGAGGCTCTGAGATGAGGGTGAAGTTGATCTAGACTGGTCCAGACTGCCTCCAACTGAGACCCCATGGCCTCTGCTTCTGGGACCGCAGGGACTGCGGGGTGGTGGGCATGGAGCACGGTCAGAGTGGGGGCCAAGGCCGGCCTGGGCCTGCCGACCCCCGGCCCACTGGACCTGCCGACCCCACGACCCCAGCCCGCGCAGGGCAGCGGGTGACCCCAAGCTCCGTGCTCTGCTCCCAGGAGAGCCTCGGAAGGGCGGTCCGGAGCACCAGGCAACGTTCACACCCAGCACCGAGGACGACAGAATGACTCACACTCACACCACACACACACCAAGCACACACAATCACACACACCACACACGCTCACACTCACACCACACACGCTCACACTCACACTCAATCACACACACCACACCTGCTCACACTCAATCACTCACAATCACACCACACACCACACACACACCACACATAATCACACCACACACCACCCAGGCTCACACACACATCCTCCACACACAATCATAAACACCACACATAATCACACCACACACACCACATACTACCCACACATCACCCACGTTTATACTCACAAAACCCCCGGTCTCTCTCCTGGAAGTGTAAGACGTTAATGGAACAAAAGCACAGAATGCAAAGGCTGACATGGCAAACACATGCTCAGTCACCTATAAACCTGATACAAGTCGATCTATAGATAACTTTGAAGCTCTTGAGTGCAACCATTGTAAAACAAAAACCAGTAGGCAACAGAGGAACCTGGAGCAGCCGACTGACAGCAAGTCCAGGTGCCGGTGGTGTCCGGCCAGAAGGCTTCCACGGAGGCCGGCCCTCCAGCTAGACTCGACCCCTCCCCGCCGGCCTCCGCAGAGCCTGGGCCTCCCGCTGGACCTCCTCTACACCCACTCCAGCCCAAGCCCAGCTGGCCACCACACCCACCACTGTCTCCTCTCCTCCCTCTGCACAAGGGTGAGAAGGGGGGAGGGCAGGAGGAGGGCAAGGAGGAGGGCTGGGTGGTGGGCAGGGGGGCAGGGAAGGGCCAGGGGGGATGGGGAGGGCAGAGGAGGGCGGAGGGATGGGGAGGGCAGGGCAAAGGGCCAGGGGGACCAGAGGGGAGGGTGGGGGGCACAGGGAAGGCAGCGGGAGGGGCAAGGGGAAGAGGCAATCAGCCTGGAATCCACACATCTGGCTCCTATCACACCCAGTCACCCAGCTCCAGAAGCCGTTGAACACATTTGGCCATCCCCCCCATCTAAAAGTAGCTCTTTATGTCCCACTCAGCACTCAGCACCCAGCCCCGACATGAGCTCCACATGGCGTTAGACATGCAGGAAGATGGGGCTTTTATGGAGGAGTGCTGCTGACTTGACAGGCTGGGGCCATGGCTCAGGTCACAGAACACTGGCCATGAGTGCACAAGACAGGCCCCGAGTTCAAGCCTGTCCGGGTACAGGGTAAAAAAGTCATCATTATATACATATATATATATATATATATATAATTACATATGATAATTACTTATTATACAGAAATAAATATATGTGTTGTTTTCCTTCAGAAGTTTGTAATGAGTATAATAATACAATACTACTCCAATGTTTAGTTAGGATGTGACTTAGAAGAATTTTATATGCAATTTATGCCATTATCTTATTTCCTTTTTAAGCACAAATATATTATCTGAATAATGTACTTACACGTAAATAAGCTGGGCATAAGAGTGCACATCTAAAAACCCAGCACTGGTGGGACTGAGGAAGGAGGATCATGTTTGAAATCAGTCTGATAGCAACCTTGCCGGCAGATAGATAGGCAGATAAATGGGTAGGTAGTGGATAGATGATAGACAGACAGGCAGATAGATAGACAGACAGGTGATAGATGATGGGTCAAAATTCTCTTCTTGAAGTTGGGCATGTGAAAACTGATATCAGTTCTTCTGACAGACAAGAGAACCAATTCTGACAAGTTTTGAGGCTCCATTACACACACACACACACACACACACACACACACACACACACACACACACACACACACACACACATTCTTTTCAATATGGTAAAAATACTGAGTTGAAGGAAGTGAAAGCACTTTCAGAACCTTGTAGCCAAAGGTTCCACTTGAGGAAGGAGGAGAATGGACGTCCACCAGACTGCTCAGAAACCATCAGTCTCATCCTCGAGATAAGCTTGCATCTGGGAGCCTGTAGTTCATGTCTGTAATCAAAGCTACTCCAGAGACTGAGATAGGAGGATCATGGTTCAAAGCCAGGGCAGGCAGGAAAGCCCATGAGATTCTTATCTCTGGTTAGCCACCAAAAAGCCAGAAATGGAGCTATGGCTCAAGTGTTAGGGCACCCAGACCCTGAGTTCAAGCCTCAGGATGACACTAAAATGAATAAATAAGCTTAAAAGAAAAAGTTACAGCTGGGCGTCTGTGGCTCACACCTGTAATCCTAGCTACTCAGGAGGCTGAAATCTGAGGATCCTGTTTCAAAGCCAGCCCAGGCAAGAAAGTCTGTGAAACTCTTATCTCCAATAAATCACCAGATTTATTGGTAGAGCTCAAGTCGTAGAGCACTAGCCTTGAGCTGAAGAGCTGAGGGACAGTGTCCAGGCTGAGAGTTCAAGACCCACGACACAAAAAAAAAAGAAAAAAAGAAAAAGTTACAGAGAAAAATAAAACCCATTAAATAGTTTGAAATGGATAGTATCAAAAGGAATTTGAGGCATTTGTTCAAAGAGCACTGTATATGCCTATGAAATCAGCACAGTGAGACCCCTTGTATTCCTGTGCAACCATGAAAAGTGGAGAAAGGACAATTTCCAATGTGTCCACTTACCCCTGAGTCTGCAGCAGTATCTCAGAGCCCCTAAATATTTGTGAAATAGCTGCATTAAGTGTTTCACACCAAGGAAGCTCAAATCACAATTCTTAGGTAGTACCAGATGTTTATAAAACATTTACATATATTACATATATGTAATATTTATACACACACACACAAACACACACACACACACACACACACATATATATATATATATATATATATATGTGTGTGTGTGTGTGTGTGTGTGTGTTTCACTTCAAAGCTTCTGAAATGTCAGCTCCTGTCTCATTAGGTATCCCAGGCTGGTCTGGTTATTCACAATAGACCCGCCTGGGTCTCTTCAGTGCTAAGATTACCAGCTGCACCAGCGTGCACACTTGGTATGAGTGAAAAGTAAGTGATAGAAAACATCTATGATATTTCTGAATTTGATCCTCAATTCTTTTAAATGGAAAACTTGTGTTCACTTTATTCATGTGTGCTATTTAGGATTTTTGTGGAGATTTTGCTGACTTACTTGATTGCTTGCTGTCTTAAGTAGCTTTTATAATCCTAAAACCCCCAGTATAGTTTGCAAGGTTGCAGGGTGCACTGTGTCCACCAGATGGCAGAACAGCTCCATGGGTAACTTTCCCCATTTTGGTTCTCTTTTTCTGTTTGCGATGGGCAAAAATCCCCAGTTGATCCCACAAATAAATCTTATTTTTCTTTACTTTTAGGGATCCTCCTTTTACACTCCCACCTCCGTGAATGAATATTTTCAGCAAAGGTTTGGACTCTGTAGGAACAGAGACACGGAGAGTGGATCCTGGAAGGATAATGGATGCTGACAATAAAAGGATGCTCAGAAAGGATGCGTCCCCCAGGGAAAGCAGGGGGACTGCACTGCCCCCTAGTGGCCACAGCCATTTGTTTCTGGGCTTAATTAAGCTGGCCAGGGTTTCATGTAAGCTTCTCCACCCTCTCAGAGGCTATTATTTTGCATAATTCCAATGTTTCTGAGCAGGAAACACCCCAGCATCCAGACCCAACCAAGTGGTCAGTCTACTCATAGAGCTCAGTCCTGCGGCCTGTCTGGAGGCATATCCTCTAGACACCATCTGGCAACTCGAGTTAATATCATGCAGACCATCAGGAAGCAAAGAATTACCCTATGACCTCACTATTATTTGGCTAAAAGATTTATAATAATTTTATTAAATCAATGTTGTACAAATTCTATTAAGAAAACCTGAGCAGATCTATGATTCTCCAGCAAATGTTTTTATCCTTTTGTTCTGGTTATTTTTTGTATTTGTTTTTTGTTTTAATTTTGGTTTTTGTTTTGTTTTCCAGTCCTGGAGCTTTAACTCTGGGCCTGGGCACTGTCCCTGAGCTTCTTTTGCTCAAGGCTAGCACTCGACCACTTAAGCCACACTTCTGGCTTTTTCTATTTATGTGGTACTGAGGAATGGAACCCAGGGCTTCATGCATGCTAGGCAACTATATTGCTAAGCCACATTCCCAACCCTCTGTTTTTTGTTTTGTAATTAATATGTACTGATTGTAGGACAGGGCTTTCACTGTGATGTTTCCATACATGCTTATGAGGAATCAAAACCTCACCCCTTCTTCCTTCTCCCTTTGTCTCCTTTGTTGTTCTTCCTTTGGGTTTTGGTTTGTTTGTTCTTTGTGCCCAAACTGGGGCTTGAAGTAATGGCCTGGGCACTGACCCTATACTTTATCACTCGTGATCGGTCCTCTACAAAAAGTCACACATCCATTTCTGGCCTTTTAGTGATTAGTTTTAGATTACTTTCACAGATTTCCTGCCTGTGCTGGCTTTGTATCTCCATCTTCACATCTCAGCATCTTGAGTAGCTCAGATTACAGGCATGAGATAGGGACACCAGCCTGGGTGTATGTCTGTCTGGAATACAAATTAAATTTGCTAAGAGGGAAAAGGGTGGTCAATGGATGCTGGATAGGAAAAGAAGGATCAGCAGCAGAGGAACCGGGAGGAAGTGTGGTGGAAGCCATTCCTTTCCCCAGTCCCTGAGTGCTGTGTATGTGTGTGCTCATGAGATAGTTAAACTATTGGTGAGTAAGGAAGAAAGTGCTGCAGCCCATCGGCTGCATGGGGCCAGTCCTGCAGGGAGGGGACAGAAGCAGCCATTATGGGGTATGGGTTGGTTGGGGCTGTGGGAGGAAATCTCAGGGATAATCAGCTGGGAATATATCCTTCCCCTGACAAAATGCAAGCATTCTAAAACTCCTCTCACTGAACAGCCAGGCTCTGCAGGCTTAAACAGGAAGCCCTGACAAACTTATTTGCATGTAAAAAGAGTGGAAGGTCAGAAGCAGCTCAGAAAATGTGAACCCAGGTGGTGAACTTGAAAATGAAGCCATTCCTAGATGAATCACCAAGAAGCTGTGCCACTAGGACTCATGTCAGATAATGTGAGCTGAGTTCTAACCCCACTCATGGATGACAACCAGAAAATGACTGCAAAAAATGGGGGATGGGTGAGGTGCATGGTCTCTGCCCACACCAGCAACTCATATCTGCAATCCCAGCAACTCTGGAGCCTGAGATACTAAGGCAGCCTGGGAAGACTGTGTGGAAAAAGGAGGAAGGAGAAAGAGGAGGAAGAGAAAGAGGAGGAAGGGGAGAAAAGAAGGTGGGAGACGCCAGTGGGAGGGTCCAGAGATCCACTTTCCCGTGGAGGACACACACACCGCTCCACAAAAGCCAGCAACACAACTGTAAGGCTTTCCCGCCAGGTGAGCTCTATGGAGACACTCCCCAGGTGCTTGCTTGTACACTTGAGGACAAAAGCAAAATTCCCTGTCCTCTTGCTTTCCTGAACTTCAACATGGAGAAGGAGAGAATCGAGATTCCCAAAGCTGATGACACTGAACTTCCCCTTTCCTGCCCAGATGGGAGCAAAGCGGGGAGCAGCAGGCTCAGAAGTGGGGCTCTGTTGGGTCTTCCCATTGTCACCTCTGGGCCTCTCTTTCCTCCCCTCCCCACCCAGTTCACTCCTCCTCATCCAGTGAACTAATGTGCTCAGACCCAGGAGCACACCATACACATACATACACACACCCCACACAGGGTTATTATTGCCGAGAACAGCCAGGCCCAGAAGAGATGGTTCAGCAAAGACATTGCATTAAATACCACATTAATTTCTCGTGCCAGGAAAAGCTCAGTAAAACTGAAAAGCTTCCTACCGGCAAACACCTGTGCAGCCTGGTGGCAGACTGGGCTCTGGGTTAGGGAGGCAGCAAGGGAGCTGGAATGCAACCAGCAATGGCTTCCATGAAGGTGTTGGATGTAATTGGGTGTTAATTGTGTAGCAGGTAGAGGGTGGAGGGAGCCACAGAGTGAGGAGAACAGAAGCGGACTGCAGTAGCCTAATTTGAAACAGAGTGGAAGTTTCGTTCTCCTCTCTTCAGTCACAAGAAAAATGAGCCACACACGGCCGCTCTGTGTGCCCAGCCCTGTGTGCGCACTTCTGTGGGGCATCAGGAAGCAAAGAATTACCCTATGACCTCACTATTATTTGGCTAAAAGATTTATAATAATTTTATTAAATCAATGTTGTACAAATTCTATTAAGAAAACCTGAGCAGATCTATGATTCTCCAGCAAATGTTTAGGATCTTGCTTTTTAAGAACACAAAAACCTGGATGCTGGTTTCTCATGTCTGTCATCCCAGCTACTCAGGAGGCTGAGAGCTGAGAATCGCAGATCAAAGCCAGCTTAGGCAGACAACTCTGGGAGACATATCCTCGGGCGAACCACCAAAAAGCAGGAAGCTCTGGCTCAAGTGGTTGTGTGAAAAAGCTAGAGGACAGCACTCCAGCCTTAGTTCAAGCCTCAATACCAACACCAAAAAAAGAAATAGAGAAAAGCTTGTGCAGGACTGGGTTATAGCTCAGTGGCAAAGCAGTGCCTAGCATGTGCCAGGCCCTGGGTTCTATTCCCAGTGACACACAGACACACAATCATAAACCAGTATTTTCATGACATATGATAAAAACGGACTTACTTGAAAAAACCAACTTTCTTTCCCACAAAATACAGTGGAACAGGATAGCTACAGAACATATGAGTCACTTTCAGTGGAGGTGGACGTGGTGTTGACAGCCAAACACAATTGAAAAACACCCTGTGCATGCCATCTGCGATTCTCTTCGTTCCTCTGTGCATCTTGGGAAAGGGGCCTGGCCCCATTGGAGCTGGAGTTTGGCAGATTTATTCGATCAGAGACTATGATTCTCACAAAATAAGAAGTCACTAAATTGTGTGGGTGTCAGGTGCATCACATAATGGTGTGTTAGGCCTACTCGAGGAGTCTTTCGATTAACCCAAGACGTCAGTCTCAGTCTCAGCAACCTCTAAGAGTCCGTCTTATGCAGCTCTGAGGACAGCATACTCCTGCTGGGACTATAGAGATGAAGGGTGAGATGCTGTCACTCAGAGGGTAACATGTGTGAACAAAATGGCATTGGACAAAGCTGCCTTAAAAGAATTTAAAAGGGGTTGGGAAGGGGGCTCTGTGGTAGAGTGCTTGCCTTGCATGCATGAGGCCCGGGGTTTGATTCCTTAGCACCATATAAGCAGAAAAGGGCAGAAGTGGTACTGTGGATCAATTGGTAGAACGCTAGCCCTGAGCTGAAGAGCTGACGGACAGCACCCAGGCCCAGAGTTCAGGCCCCACAATCAACAACAACAACATCAACATAAGGAATAAAAGATGCTGTGTGGTGGGTAGTTCACACCTGTCATCCAAGTTACTCAGGAAGCTGAGATCTGAGGATCACAATTCAAAGCCAGGCCAGGCAAAAAAGTCTGTGAGATTCATCTCCAATTAACCAGCAAAAAGCCAGAAGTACAGCTATGGCTCAAATAGTATAGTACCAGCCTTGGGGGGGGGGAAGTTAAGAGACAGCATCCAGCCTCCAAGTTCAATCCTCAGTACCAGAATACACAAAAACATCACACACATGATTGAGCTCATTTTTATCCAGGGACGCAAGGATGGTTAAATATATGCAGATCAACACACATAATATAGCACATAATCAGAATAAAAGACAAACACACATAATTATCTCAATAAATGAAGAAAAATCCTATGACAAAATTCAACATCTCTTCATAAGAAAAGCACTGAAAAGACCAGGAATGGAAGGGTAAAACTATAGCCAGCATCATACACAATGGGGAAAATCTGAAAATGTTCTGTACTTAAAAAGCTCTATGCTGGATGCTGGTGGCTCACACTTGTAATCCTAGCTACTCAAGAGGCTGAGATCTGAGAATCATAGTTCAAAGCCAGCCCAGGCAGGAAAGTTTGTGATACTCTTATCTCCAATACACCACCAGAAAGCTGGAAGTGGCACTTTGGCTCAAGTGGCAGAGCACTAGCCTTGAGCTAAAGAGCTGAGTGACAGCGCCCAGGCCCAGAGTTCAAGCCTCAGTACTGACACAAGCACACACACACACACACACACACACACACACACACACACACACACACACACACACACACACACACACACACACACACACACACACACAAAATCCCAATGCTGTTCTTCACAAGCTCATCTTCGTCAGTGTGGAAACTGACATACAAAGCTGGAAGTTACTTAGCCAAGGGAACACAGGCAGGGATAGAATTCAGTCACTTCTATCTATACTGATGGCCACTTAGCCTAACCACATGCAACATAGGTATCTATGGTACTGATAATCATCCATAACCGTAGGGATGGCCATGGTGATGATGGTAATAGTGGTAGTGCTGATGGTGATGATAGTTCTGACAATGGTGTTGATAGCAATGATAACAGTGATGCTGGTGATGGTGATGATGATGGTGGTGGATTGATGATGATAGTGGTGGATTGATGATGATGGTGGATTGATGATGATGATGATGATGGCAGTGATGATGATGGTGCTGGTGATCATGGTGGATTGATGATGGTGGATTGATGATGATGATTATGATGGCAGTGGTGATGATGATGGTGATGATGATGATGATGATGATGATGATGATGATGATGATGATGATGATGATAATGGTGGTGGATTGATGATGGTGGTGGATTGATGATGGTGATGGATTGATGATGATGGTGGTGGATTGATGATGGTGGTGGATTGATGATGATGGTGGATTTATGATGATGATGGCAGTGGTGATGGTGATGATGGTGGTGATGATGATGGTGGATTGATGATGGTGGATTGATGATGATGATGATGATGGCAGTGGTGATGATGATGATGATGGTGGTGGTGGTAGTGGATTGATGATGATGATGGCAGTGATGATGATGATAATGGTGGTGATGATGATGGTGGATTGATGATGATAGTGGTGGATTGATGATGATGGTGGATTGATTATGATGATGATGGCTGTGGTGATGATGATGATGATGATGATGATGTTGGTGGTGATGATGATGATAATGGTGGATTGATGATGGTGGTAGATTGATCATGATGATGATGGCAGAGGTGATGATGATGATGGTGGTGGTGGTGATGATGATCACGGTGGATTGATGATGATAGTGGTGATGAATTGATCATGATGATGATGATGGTGATTCATCATCAATGATTGCAGTGATGATGATGATGGTGGTGGTGATGATCATGGCAGTGGTGATAATGAAGGTGGCGGTAATGATGATGATGGTAGTGGTGAAGGACAGGAAGAGGAGGACATGGATTAAAGTATGTTAGTAACTCAGTTACTGAATTCAGTCCTCCTGTTCTGGGAACAGAAACAGGACAATGTTAACAACGAACACAAGAGGGACCTGTCACACCAGCCTAGAGGAACAAAGAGATGATTTCCAGGGAGCCACCGACTCCTGAGTCCCAGGAGAGAGACAGGCCTGCGGAAGAGGCACCACTCCCAAACAACCCTGTAAATTTTAATCAAGTGTTCTCACAGCCGACGATAAGGTACTGCTCACGATTATATGAGTCTGTTAATAAGGAATTAAGATACAGACTTCTATTGTCTTCAAGAAAACAATGCTTGTTTAATCAGCCACAATTTTATATTTTTATTTAGACTTTTTTAGATTAAGTACAGACACTTAATTTTCATGAAAAAAAAATCAAGTAAACCATCCAGGACACCCTCTATGAGTGGAAACAAGGGGCTTCTGCCCTCCCAGCCAGCTCCCCACTTCCCTAATGCCAAGGTGGCCAAAGGTGGCCACTGCATTCCCAGAGAAGCCAGAGGTCCTGGGTGGGAGCGTGGAAGGAAATCAGGCTTCCCAGAGGAGTCAAATGAGAAACAGATGGGCTCCATTTTCTAAACCAGAAACTTTTTGTTCCTCATGGGGTTGGTTGTTTACTGGCTGTAATCTGACCCAAAAACAGGAGGCAGAGTCCAAAGGGCTGGAAGCCAGGCCTGGACATCAGGGACTAGAAACGAGTCCGGTGACCCCCACCAGCCTGGGCAGAGAGTGGGAGGCACTGGGCCATGTTCCACCCCACTTGGCCCTGGTTCAGGATGACCAGCAGTGCCTTCCAGCTACGGGCTTGTTTCTGGCTGTCTGAATCTCTGGCTCAGAGAATCAGCCATGGCTGGGACTCCATGTGGGGCCTTCTGAGCCATGCTCTGTGGGGCTGAGTGCAAAGGCTACGGATGTGGAATGTAGCCAGAGTGGGACTTGGGTTCTGAAGGCAAGAATCCACATCTTCCAAGTTCCAGTGCCCGGTGTATGTGGTGTGTGTATGTTTATGCACGTGCACATGCACACAAGAACATATGCACTCTACCACTTGAGCCGGCGCAGTTCCACTTCTGGCTTTCTGGTGGTTAATTAGAGATAAAAGCCTTAATAGACTTTCCTGCCTGGGCTGGCTTTGAACCATGATCCACCAATCTCAACCTCCTTAGTAGCTAGGATGGGAGGCATGAGCCACCGGCGCCCTGCTCATGGGGTCAAGAGACTCCCAAGTAACATGGCAGCTCCTAGATAAGTCTTTCAATATGGGCGTTCTAGAAAACACTAGATCCAAAAACAAAATCACAATACCTTTGCCAGACCTTAAAAATGAATCAATATTCCATCAGTGTTTAAATTGACAGAGGACTTGTGTTTGTTTTGGCTACTAACATATAAAGCTTGGTCTTCAGAACAATGCCTAGCACACCTTGCTGCTGGATGAAGGAAAGAACACATGGAACTTATATAACAGAACAATTCCTCCTCCTCCTCCTTCTGTTCCTCCTGTTCCTCCTCTTCCTCGCCCTCTTCATCATCATTTCTTCTTCTTGTCCCTCCTCCTCCCCCTCCTTCTGGTTTGCTGGAGATAACGGCTGAATCTGGGGAGGGCAAGAGGGATCCAGCCTCCAGCCTTTGCTCCAGCCTCCCTCCTCACCTCCCATCTGGCCTCACCTGTGCAGCCAGCTTGCTGGGGTGGAAGAGCAGCAGGCACTCTGTAAGTGGTGGGCATTGGTGGGCATTGGTGCATACTCAAATGAAGAGCTCTTCCTCTCTTCAGTCTTCATGTCATGCCGCACATGTCTGAGTGCACAAGCGAGAGTCTTTGCACTGAAGGAAGCCATTGTGGAGGCCCCACTCCCTCATGCCCCTTCCTGTGACTTTCACCCTCTCCCTCCAGGCCTCTGTCCCCCCCTGCCCTCTGGAGCCTGGGAGCCCTCCTAACCCCTTCACAAAGAGCGAGGGACAGCTGTGGGGGACTTTGAGCTGGCTTTATCCTCTGTGATGGGCCCAGGAGTTTGGAAGTTTCCAGGCATTTCAGGACAGCCACTATGTTTGCTCCTTAGGTGCATGCACACATGGTAGAGGTGGGGGCTGCTAGGTACCTTATCATAGGAGGTTCCCAATTTCCTTATCTGGGGAAGGATGTGGGTAAGACCCAGGGCTGATCCCTGCCTGTTCTGTTCCCCATTCTCTTCTGCACATATTAACATGAGAGTGAAGAAATGCATGAGTGAACAAATGAATGTGATGGTGAGCTAGCCAGCTGCCAGTGGCTCACACCTGTGAACCTTGAGCCACACACCCAGCCCAATGTTTATTTTTTTCAGAATAGAATATCCACAGTCTCTCTCTCTCTCTCTCTCTCTCTCTCTCTCTCTCTCTCTCTCTCTCTCTCTCTCTCTCTCTCTCTCTCTCTCTCTCTCTCTCTCTCTCTCTCTCTCTCTCTCTCTATCTCTGCCGGTCATGGGGCCTGAACTCTGTGCTTGGATGCTGTCCTACAACTCTTGAGCTCAAGGCTAGTGCTCTTCCACTTGAACCACATAACCACTTGTGGCTTTTTTCTGCTTATGTGGTGCTGAGTTATTGAACCAGGGACTCATGCATAGAAGGCAAGCACTCTACCACTGAGCCACCTTCCTTGGCTCACAGTATCTCTTTTAAATAAATAAATTGGTAACATCTTAGAATGGACCGCTTTCAGATGCACTGAGGATGCAATTTTGGTCCCATAAGGACTGCGAAAGCATCTGGGACACAGTTGACAGGTGCTTTAAGAGATACTCTCCACTCTCTTTTCAAACAGATGCAGACACGTACTGTGTGGGCCTCCTTCGTGTGTGGCTCCAAATGGCTCCCTTTACTTCTGAATAGACTAAACAAAGATCATCTTGACATCAGCATACAACCCCGGTCATGGGGAGGAGGTGACCAGATGTGTGCTGGTGAAAGAAGGAAGCGAGCAAGTGGAAGACTGCCGAGCCATCACCTGTCCAGGCATGATGGGATATAAATTATTGAAGATAGTATGTCCTAGTGGGAAGCTGTCTGATGAAGTGAAACCATTCCTGTACATCACCTGAGGTACATTCTGCAACGGGTAATCCTCGGAGTCCTCTTGCCATCCAGACCACGTTCCAAGTCCATCCAGGAGACAGGGCAATAAAGTAAAAGGCAGAATCGATATCCTGAGTTAATATGCCGGCATGCAGACCTCAAAATCAATGCTGGCCTCAGTGGGCCAGTCCATCTGTGAAACTAATTGGGACACTTTGTCTGACTATGTTGTGTTGCCCAGGTTGACATTAGAATGCTCCTCTCTGCCCTGAAGAAGCAGGAAATGCAATCAGCAGCCTGTTACTTGGCCTAAAGAAGAGAACATGGGACAGCCAGAGCTCTGGTTCCTAGTGTCCGGTCAGACCTCCAATCAAGGGCCCCCTAGCTTCCCACACTGCTTCAAACTCAGAGGAACATGTGTGGTCAACTTGACCACCAGCTGCGGCCTGGCTCTGAGGAAGAGTGTGAGTTAGTCTGGAAGAAAGGGATATACCTGAAAACAAAGGCTAGTGGAACAGAATTGCAAATACTGATAGCACGTTCTTCTCTATGGAGAGGTTTAAAACTAGTTGCTTGAGGGGCGCTGGTGGCTCACACCTGTAAACTAGCTACTGAGATCTGAGGGTGGAGGCTCAAAGCCAGCCTGGGCAGAGAAGTCCAACAGACACTTACCTCTAATTATCCAGCAAAATCCCAGCATGTCCCCCCAAGCACACGTGCACAGGCGCATATGCATGCACATACGTGGGCACAAATACACGCGCGCGCGCACACACACACACACACACACACACACACACGACCTCTATTCCTGGTTTAAGTCTGCCCCCCCCCCCAGCCAGCCTCCAGCTAGCATTGCTCCCTTTCCAGTGCATGCCCTTCAGGCAAACCTCACAGGACTGGCTTCAGGGAAAATTACTTACTTTAGATTTAAACCATCAGAGGCATGAGTGTGGCTGGGAAGGGAGCCTATCCACTCTCCAGGGAAAGTGAGAGAGGGAGAAGAGACTTTCTGGTCAGGGCTCTGAGCCAGTCCAGCTTAGATGGGGAGAGGGTTGGGACAGCCAGGCTCTTGTGGTTCATGCTACTTGGGAGGTTGGACACGGGAGGATTGTGGTTTGAGAGAAAATGACAAACACCTGAGAAGAATCCAGCTGTCCCTGTGCTATCAAGAACTTCACACACATAGGACACAGCTACAGTAGAAGCTCGCAGTGCCTTGGAAGTCGGTGAAAGGCCTGCCTCCACGTAGCTAACCACCGGGACAAGGACCAGGTGGGCTTAGATTCCACATGTGCCATGTGTTAAGAGAAAACATAAATGTTCCTCTGGCTGGGCCCTGAGAATTTACTGAAAAGCTCCCCCTGTCCCCGCCCCGACTTTGCCTCTGTGCTTTTGATCTGAGAGGATTTCTGCTATAGTCACCATTGCAATCACCATGGGCTCCAAGAAAGAGCAGATTCACAGGCATCCATCTCATGTGGAAGAGACACGGCCCCTCAAACAAGCAAAGTCTGCTTCTTATCATTTTAAAGAAAACAGCCAAAGACTTAGAAGATCGCCTTGCTCCTGATCTGTTCCAGTAACAGAGTAATAACAATATCTCCAGAATTCCTCCAGGACAAAGACTGGGCTAACTGCCCACCAGGCCATACCTGAAGCCGGGGCTGTGTGAACTCTGCAGACCTTTCTCATCCCCTGCCCCCAATTCTCCCTATTTAACCTGAGGCCAATGTCTGCACCCCCAAAGACTGCTGAGGATGTACTTAAGTGCTGTCTTCCTAAGGCTGCTGGGAAATAATTCTCTTTTCAGCCCTTTACTATGTCTCTTCTTTATTTGCCATAAGAGGACAAGTGGTTGGTGCTACTGGGGGACTCCTGGACTTCGGGCCTGGGTGTAAGATCTCAGTTTCATGAGCAAGGAAAATAATGGAGCCAGGCCTGGCCTTTAAAAGGAGCAAGAAGGAAGGGGTCTGGGCAGAAGGAGCTGCATGAATGCTGAGTGGCCTTTTCCAAAGAGAAACAGGCAAACATAATTCCTCACTCACTTCCTGCCTCACCCTGTCATCCATCTCCTCCTCTTAAGCCCAGTCTTGAAGTTGAGCACATTTCTCCTGGATTTGTTTTTTTAGGTCATGAGGCTTGAACTCTGGGCCTGGGTACTGTCCCTCAGCTCTTCAGCTCAAGGTGAGTGCTCTACAAATGGAGCCACAGCTCTACTTCTGGTTTTCTAGTGGTTCATTAGAGATAAGAGTCTCACAGACTTTCCTGCCTGGGTTGGCCTTGAACCATGATCCTCAGATCTAAGCCTCCAGAGTAGGTAGGATTATAGGTGTGAGCCACTGGCACCCAGGTTCTCCTGGATCTTGAAGTCTATACAGCCTCAAGTCAACTAAGGAATATTAATGGAATGGGCTGAATATCGCATCCTTTCTCCTCAGGTGACAGGTCCCAATCTCTCGACTCTCTAAATTTACTTGGTAGGGAAAAATGGATTTTACAAGATGCAATGAAACTAAGGGTCCCTAGGTAGAAAAACAAATCTTGATCATCTGAGCAGATCTTAAATGCAGTCACAAGTATCCATATAAGGAAAAGACAAAGGGAGATTCTAGATAGACATCCCAGAGTGAAGACAGAATAGAAAGGTACAATCTTAAGAGTGAAGAGATGTGGCCACAAGCCAGGGCAAGGTGGTCACCACCAGAAGCTAGAAGAGGCAAGGAACAGATTTTCCCCAGGGACCTGCAGAGGGAGAAAGCACTGCCTTCCCATGGTGAGGGCTCTGGTGTGCAGATCCAGGGCAGCATAGACTATCATCCTTTGCCTCTCTCCATTTGTGGTCATTGGTTACAGCAGCTTCAGGAAACTAATGCAATCACATTCCTCCCTGCATCAATATCTCTTTGCCTCCCGGTCTTTTAGAAAGAAGAAGAGAAGGGAGAAAACAGGATGATTTGTTCCTTGCTTTCTTAATTTTGCTTGTTTAGTTTTCAATAGTTTAGTGCCTCATCCCCAGAGGAGAGGAAGTTGGCTGACACAGGCAGTTCCATCCTAAAGAGCCACAGGGGACAAGATTTGCCCTGCCCTTTTGACAATGGGTAGGTTGCCTCTCCACATATGTATTTGAATAAGGCTGCATTATCACATCTCCCTCCAGGAAATTCCATGGTCCCAGTTAGCTGGGAGCTGGCTTTGACTACCTCTATCCTATGACAGGTAACTAGAGGTTCAGTGAATGTATAAAACCTTGTAAAACTTTAGAGCAAACTGGCTAGGCCACAGCACCAGTCTCAATTCTACTAAAGGAAAATGGTTACATAATTTTTCACATAGAAGTTGAAATTAGGCCAGGCACTGGTGGCTCATGCCTGTAAGTCTAGCTCAGGAGGCTGAGACCTGAGGATTGCAGTTCCAAGCCAGCCTGGGCAAAAACATCTGCAAGAATTTTATCATCAGTGAATCATCAAAAAGCCAGAAGGGGAGCTTTGTCTCAAGTAGCAGAGCACCAGCCTGGTCAGAAAAAGCTCAGTGAGAGTTCAAGCCCCCAAATGGGCATTAAAAAAAAAGTAAATAAACTTCCTCTTAGGTTGCCTCTGCGTGTCCCTTTGTATATGGAACAAGAAGTTAGCAAAGGAGCCCACTCCACATTTTAGCTAATGCAGTTTAGTTCATATCACATTCATTGTTCTTCCATGAATCCGGGACA
The DNA here is from genome assembly GCF_024711535.1 of Dipodomys merriami. Classification (NCBI taxonomy): domain Eukaryota; kingdom Metazoa; phylum Chordata; class Mammalia; order Rodentia; family Heteromyidae; genus Dipodomys; species Dipodomys merriami. The sequence continues at coordinate 1,738,241 of NW_027206546.1, read as the reverse complement.
GAGCCCTTTGGACAGTGGCTCTGGGAGGAAGGCCTTCCTAAGGAAGGATAAGGACCAGGAGAGGCTCCACCAGGGATGAGGCCAGATAGGGATTTTTTCAGACAGCCCCCCTCCCCAGCCGCTTGCTCATGCTTTCACTTGCCCTTTTCTACCGCAGGGCAAGGCAGGCACACACTAAACGAATGGCAGCATCATCAACCATGCCCATCCCCAGCTGCCTGGGGGTTATAGGGGAGCTATCCTCAGAAAGTGACTGGGACCTGTGGCTTGTTTGTTTGTTAGTAAAATAAAACTAAGCTTGGCCTTGGGATCCACTAATGTCATCCAGGGTCATGGAGTTCCGACCTTGACACCACTGAGGAGAGTGGAAGCCGGAGCCCATTGCAGTGACATTGGATACACACCCCAGGAGCTGACTGGGGCAGGGCATCAGCACATGAGGGCCATCCACAGGGTCTGGGCATCACTGGCCCTTTAAGAGAGGAGCTGGACCAGGGCCTGCATGGCAAGCCCTGCCCACAGGTGCAGAGCCCAGATGGACCAATGGCAGGCCATGGTAGCTGGTAGCAGTGGGACCAAAAAGAATCCCAGCTGTAAAAGCTGAGTTCTGCTCTTGCCCTGAAAGAACCTGGGAATGGTGCTGCTGATACCAGGCCCTGCCCTTGTCCAGCTGTGGGATGGAGTCAGCATGCTGCCATTCTGGTTTCCTCAGTAACAAGATAGGGGATGTTCTGGGCTGGCTACATTAATAACCAGGCTGTATCACTGACTTGATATGCAACTTCTATCTCTCCGCTCCCCTGCTAATTGCTCAGCTGGGGTGAGGAAACGTGTTTCCAGAGCTGACTTGAGCACCAGAGGTATAAACATGAACCTCCTTACACAGGTTCTAGTCTATCAAGTCTATCTAGTCTATCTAGTCTATCTCCTCATTCTGGAGCTGGGAAGGTGGCTCAGTGGTAGAGTGCTTGCCTTGCATGCACGAGGCCCTGGGTTTGATTCCTCAGCACACATAAAAGCAGAAAAAGCTGGAAGTGCTGTTGTGGCTCAAGTGGTAAGAATGCTAGCCTTGAGCTGGAGACCTGAGGGACAGTGCCCAGGCCCAGAGTTCAGGCCCACAACCAACAAAAACAAAAAATATCTCAAAAAATCCTCATTCCATCTCTAAGCTGCCGAAAGCCTACGTTAGGACTACAGACAACACAACTCCATTCCCAGTAATTTTACATGGCTGCATAGTTCTCCTAAACATTTATAATCAAGGCCTTTAAGGTCTCTTTCTTGAGGTTGCTGGTGGACAGATGAACTTGGAGAAGAACTCAGGAACAAGGGTGGGCGTGTCCAGAAAAAGAGAGGGGAACCCAGAATTTCGAGTTCCCACTCCTCCTGTCTCTAGCCATAAAACACATGGCTTGGGTTTCTTCCTATAGCCATCTTTCATAGTTCCCATCTTTCATACAGGAATAATCATAGGTAAAAGTGCTCTGCGGACTGGAAAATGTAAGTGGGTTGTAAGTGACCAATTTCCTGCCCCCATTTTTAGTATGTGGTGAGAAATGTCCAACGACCTGGTTTGAGAATATACTTTATGTGTCTGGAGAGCCAACTCACACTCTTGCTCAAACAAAATTCAAATCACACCCCTTCCCCATTTCCTAATCTGTGGATGACTAATGGATTCCTAAAACAGCTGTGCCGGGTTTTCTTTGCTAGGAACTAATTACTTACTCTATGAGAGCCATTGGTCCTTGCTGGTCTGACCTTTGCTGAAAAAATAATGCAATAAACCACCCTGTTATTTTAACAGTGAGCACAGGGCTGGGCAGGAGGAACTTCTACCCACACTTGCCCTGAACCAGAAATCGGTTTGCTATCGATGTGAAAACAAGATAAGAAGACAAGTCAATTAACAGCCCTGGGCCTCCCCTACCACTGTACTACTTGATTTCTGGGTATTCCAGACAGACAGGGAACTGTCAGCTATGAATTTTACCCAGGGTGCTGGTCTGGTACTACACCAGTTATAGCCCCAGGAGGCCTAGGCAGCAAGCAGCTCAGAAGTACATGCAAACACATCTATACACACACACACACACACACACACACAGAGACACACACACACACACACACACACACACAAACACACACTGACCTGATGCCCTGTTGAAAACCTCACTAAGGCTTACCTTCTGCCTCTTTAGACATGAGATAGTAAAATCTACTGAAGCTGAATGGAACCAGAATCTCAAATATGTCTAATTAGTAAGCTGCCAGCAGCAGTTTTGTAAGTAGACCTAAGTGAACGCTTCCTTCTGGCATGACTGAGATGCAGGAGTCAATGCAAAAGTTCTGTGAGCAGGTCTTTTCTGTCTCTTCTGTGCACCATTGGACTTGCATGGAATCAGGTAGTGCACTAAGGTTCTAGAAACTATACCCAAGCACTCAAGATGCCCATGATTCATGAAACACGACATGCACACATATTTGTAAGTCATGAACAAAGAAAATAAATTACTAAGTCTCACACGTGTGTGCGCGCTCTCACATGTGTGTGCAAGGTTTGGCTCATTCTTGAAATGCAGGGTTTCATTGCACAAATGGGTAAGGTAGAAATAAACGGACCTCTGAGTACCAGGATGGATCAGAGGCCCAGCCTGGGCCAGACCTTCAACCTTGCAGCCCGATGAGCTCATAGCCCCACAGAATAGAGACTATGACCTCACCCTGTGGTCTGTGAGTTTCTCCTCAGATCTCAGCAAACGGGAGCTGGGATCTGAACCCCGGAGCATTGCGGGTTTGTGCCTCATGGCAGGCACCAAGGAACAGACTCAACATGCAGCACAGCTCTGCAAACACCTCCCTGCGCAGCGCTCCCTAAACACAGGAAACAGCAGCTGGGGCACGTTGCCAGAAATATTTATTTGCCAGTCAGGGTGTGACAGCTCCATGCTTGAGTTTAAAGCTGTGATCCAGGAAGGAAAATAAACCAGCACAGCAAAAATCCAAGGCGCCTGAACCAGAGGTTTCATGAAAAGGCTTCAGGGTGGGAGAAACTGAAGTTAGAAAACAGCTCTGCCCTCATTCCCAGTGCCCTGGTGCCAACCCCTTCCAGTCCCCATTCCTCCTCACTGGCAAGGCTGTCCAGGTTTGCAGCTAGGAAGAGCAAGGTTTGGCAGGTGCCAGCCCATTTAGTGGTGCATAAAGATGACAAAATGGGCGGGGAAAGTAGCCAGGTGGGAACGCGTGTGCTTATATAACACACACAACAAACAAGGCTGGGTTCATTATCAATGCTATGTATGCACATACCTGCACTCACACATGTGCATGCATGTATGTGTGTGTGTGTGTGTGTGTGTGTGTGTGTGTGTGTGTGTGTGTGTGTGTTCTCGAGCCAGTACTGGGGCTTGAACTCAGAGCCTTGGTGCTGTCCCTTAGCTTTTTCATTCAAGGTTAGCATTCTTCCACTTGAACCATGTCTCTATTTCTGGATTTTTGATGGTTAACTAGAGATAAGAATCTCACAAACTTCCCTGCCAGGCTTCCTCTGAACCATGATCCTCAGACCTCAGTCTCCCCGGAAGTGCCTAGACTTCCAAGGACCTAATGTGAATTTGTTTACAACCCGTTAGCTGCATGGGCCATTCAAATAAGGGAAATCTTGGGTAGGAAGGTTATAGTCAGAGGAGGTCCCAACTAGAAGCATTTCAGTTCTAGGCCAACCTGGGCAGAAGTTTACAAGATACCTTCCTGTCAGAAGACTGGCCTGGGTGGCCTGCACCTGACATCCTGGCTACCTCAAGAAACCTATCTTAGGTAGATATTGCCCATGAGCTTCTCTGGGGAGGAAGCAGAGACCCTGGCTCAAATATAAGCATTAAAAGACAGGACTAGGGGCATGGCTCAGCAGTACGAGCACCTGTCTGGCCCAGAGTTCAAACCCCAGTACCATCCATACAGAACCATTTCCACACTGAAACTGCTTCTCCACACCCCTGACCCAGCCACCTACACAGAGTAGCCTCCATTTACTGGGGTCCCCAGAGTCACCCACGGGGGACTGCACGGCTCATGCACAACACAGGCTGTGCGGCCTGAGCTGTTCCTCAGGTGTCTGACACCGTCACTGCCTCCTCCATCAAACAGAGCTAGCTGTTCCAGATCACAGGACGGCCTGGCCTGGGGCCTCTGTCCCTGACGGATGGATGCAGCCATGCAGGACTGAAGTGTCCAGGTGGACATGGCAGGGGTCACAGCTGTCTCTCGGCCTTCCACGGGTGAGTCTGTGACCTTATATCTGGAACAAGAACATGGGACAATCTCCCTAATGATGCACCTGAACTCCTTCAGGGCTGAGGCTGGAGGTCTGGGGTATTCATCTTGATGAGTCAGTTTTTCTAGACCAGTCTGCCCACTGGCTGACACAGGGCCCCCACCTCCTCTGCTGTGGCAATCAAACCCAAAGCCTTCTGCATGCAAGACAAATGGCCCATCACTGAGCCATATCCCCCATCATCTTGAAAGGCTTGCCTGGAAATGTGCCATTCTTCCCTTCCCAGCCTCCCAAGTGCTGGGATTACAAGCATGCATCCACCACCACTCTTGGCTTATAAAGGTACTGGGCTTTGAACTCAGGCCTCTCTCTTGCTAAGCAGATGCTCTACCACTTAAGCCCTCTGTCAACCCTCCATGGATTTGTGCTGATAAAAGATATCAGCTCTGAGCCCAGTAGAGGACAAGCAGAAGGCGAGGTACTGAGTGGCAAAGCTGATAACACTGTGGGCTGGAAGAGGGCTATCTGCGTTCTTAAACCAGCCCCCTCTCCCCAGAGTGAAGTCACACTGATTGATAGGCACTACCTAAACTGTCCCCTTAGGGAGCTTCAACAGGTTGAGGAGGAGATCTAGAAATACTTGGAACAAATACACGACTTACTATCTTATGCCTAGAGAGTTGTGGTGCCCTTGCCTGTAATCCCAGCACTTGAAAGGCCCAGGCAGGAGGATCTCAAGTCCAAAGCCCATCTCTGCTATTTAGACTTACATCTACAATCCACTTGTGAGATTACTGGGTGACCCGTTTCAGATAGAGATAAGACTGTCCCCTGTATCCTACGTTTATTGGGTACATAGATCCAGACTCTCCACTGTCCTCTTCCTATCATTATCTCACCAAATCGCAGCAAAGCATCCTGGAGGAGGCCTTCTTCACCTTCACTGAACAGGTGAGGTGAACCAGGACTGGCAGCTTGTGACTATAATATCCTAGCTACTCAGGAGGCTGAGATCTAGAGGATCATGGTTTGAAGCTAGCCTAGACCAAAAAAAGTCTACAAAACTCCATTTCCTAAACAACCAGCAAAATGCTGGCAAAGGAAAGGATGAAGGAAGAAAGAAGGAAGGAAGAGAGGGAGGGAGGGGGAGGATCTCACACCTGGTTCAAAGGGACATAGGAATGTGAAGGTGCACTGGCTTTGGCATTCATATTGACTCCACTGCCTATTGAGAACACATTGCAGGCTGTTGCCCAAATAACCCGGCACCTTTGGGGGATAAGAATTTGGGGGTTAGAAGAAGCTATAGAAATAATCTGATCCAAATGAATCACTTTGCAGGTGTAAAACCCAAGACTTAAGAAATTAAGCATTGATTCTAAAAATCAAAGAGAGCAAAATTGGTGCAGATAGGAATTTCATACCCTTTGCATTTACAAGCAAAACACAAGCCAAAGGTTTTTAGGAAATGAAAGGGAAAGTTCAAGAGGAACAAAGTGAGCATTTGGGCTACCACCGTGAGATCAGGCCCTTATTTGTTGTGACCATTCCAAAAAAGTAATGGTCAGTAGAACATGAGTGGCTCATGCCTGTAATCCCAGCTACTCAGGAGGCTAAGATCTAAGAATTGTGGTTGGAAAAGACCAGAAGTGCTGCTGTGGCTTAAGTGGTAGACCTTGAGCAAAAGAAACTTGAGGACAATGCCCTGAGTTCAATCTCCATGACAGGCATAAAATCCCCATAAAACAAAAAAACCTCATCCTGGATGTTGTCATGCTTGGGCCAACAGAAAAGATTTCTCAGTCGGTGGAGTGTCTTACATGGAGAAGTTTAGATACAACAGATGTTCGTTGAGATTTAGGTGACCCAGAAAGCCCTGCGAAATACTACTAATAATATGCTTTTACATAGGAAAAGAGAAAACTATTTTTTTCCCCATATAAAACAGCTGATAGGATTTTCCCCCTTCTAAATGGGCAAAATAATACCTTGAGAAGGAGCAGGAAGTGGGCCTGTTATAATTCTCCAAGGAAGTAATACTTGTGGGAGAATACTTATGCCAGTGGCTCAGGCCTGTCATCCTAGCTACCCTGGAGGCTGAGATCTGAGGATCGTGGTTCAAAGCCAGCTTGGGTTGGAAAATCCATGAGACTCTTATGAGCAATTCATCACTAAAAAAAAGCCAAATGTGGAGCTGTGGCTCAAGTGGTAGAGCACCATCCTGGAGTGGAAACAGCTTAAGAGACAATGCCAATGCCAGGAGTTCAAGCCCTAGTACCAGCATACACACACACACACACACACACACACACACACACACACACACACACACACACACACACACACACACACACACACACACACACCAGCCAGGAAGAAGGATAGACTGGAATCAAGGTGTTCATTGCAGTGGGCTATTTCTAATGAGAAAGAAGATGGCTCTCAGTCCCACTGCTCCTTGGGGAGACCCATCTCTGATTCCCAGGCTGAGGACTTTTTAAGGAGGACCCTAGGGCTTCTCTATCAGCAGGTGACCTCCACTCTTTAGACTCTTTTGATGACTCCTTGCTAGAGGACTTCGTGCATATTATCTCATCTCATCCTTTGTTGTTCTGGTTCTGGGGCTTGAACTCAACACCTAGGTGCTGTCCCTTAGCTTTTCACTCAAACTAATATTCTACCACTTGAAAAGTTCCATTCTGGCTATTTGGTGGCTAATTGGAGATTAAAAAAAATCTCATGGACTTTCTTGCCTGGGTTGGCTTCAAACTTATAACTTTGAGATTTCTATGCCCAGCTGGCAAATTATTTCCAAAGCAAAATAGGCTAGTGGTTTATGCCTGTAATCCTAGTTATTCAGGAGGGTGATATTAAGAGAATAAGGGTATGGAGCCAGTCCAGGCAGCCAAATCCTTGAGATGTTTATCTCTAATTAACCAGCAGATAAGCTGGAAGTGGAGGCGTGTCTCAAGTGGTTGAGCACTAGCTTATAAAGTAAAAGCCAAGCAAGAATACAAAGCCCTGAGCTCAAGCCCCAGTATTAACACAGAAAAAAGGAACGGAAGGAAGGAAGTAAAGGAGAAAGGAAGGAAGGAAGGAACTAAGGAAAGAAGAAGGGAGAAAGAAAGACAGAGAGAGAAAGAAAGAGAGAAATAAAGTAGGAAGGAGCCAGGGAGGGAGAAGGAAGGAAAATAAGGAGAAAGAAATGGAAAAGAGCAAGGAAAAAAGAAAGAAGAGAAAGAAAGGAAGGAAGAGAAAGAAAGGGAGAAAGAGAAAAAGGAAAGACAAAATGTAAAAAGAAAAAGAAAAGGAGACAGGCAGACAGGCAGGCAAGCAAAGTCATAGTATTGAATACAATTCTGGCCTTGCTATTATCTTTTTATATAATCCTTATCATATAATTGAGCCTCACACACACAAAATGATGTGACCTAATCAAATTATTTCTCTTTCTAACTCTATTCCTATATAGTCAATGGCATGGTTAAAGTCACTGCAGTCTCTCTTAGCAGGGTCAGAAACTGCCTGGTAGATCAATGACTTTGATTGAAGTCATGTTCCATGCTCTTTCTCTCTCTCTCTCTCTCTCTCTCTCTCTCTCTCTCTCTCTCTCTCTCTCTCTCTCTCTCTCTCTCTCTCTCTCTCTCTCTCTCTCTCTCTCTCTCCATTTCCATTCTTTATGGCTAGCCCTTGAGAAGCAAGCAACTGCTACCAAACACCATCAAATCACACCTTCCCATCCCCTGATATACATAGTGCTCCCAGTAGTCCTTCTGAGATTATTACCATCTTTCATTCCCCCCTCCCCTCTCCACCTCCCTGTCAAAAAAAAAACAGGTATCCAAGACCCAGCAAAGACCTCCTGATCCTAGCTCAGAGCCCCATCCTAGGAACTATGATTTTCTGACCATGCTGAGCAATTCTTCTTCTCTACATGCAGCTGTGGGAATCCCCCAGGCTGCTAAGCTTCCCATCAGGGAATTTATGTTGCTCTCTGAAGCTTAGCCCACCAATGTCAATGCCCACTTATGTCAATGCCAATGTCCATGCCAGTTTGGTCATGTAGCAACAGCCTCGGAGGGGAACATCTTTGGCTTATTCAGCCTTACTTCCAGATGCAAGCAACACCTGCCACACTTCATTCTTCTCCCTTCCTGGCCAGGAAGGCTTTCACAAGGTGCTTGCCCCTGGTTGCAGATGCTCCTGTGGCCATATAGAAATATTATCTGCATAATTTATCACTCCCCATACAGTCCTCTTCTCCCAACTAATGGAGAATCAGAGAGATTTTTTTAAGTACCAGTGGTGTGTGTGTGTGTGTGTGTGTGTGTGTGTGTGTGTGTGTGTGTGTGTGTGTGTGTGTGTGTGTGTGTGTGTGCATGAATATATGCTGCTTGCTAGCCACCCAGTGGAGGAACATATTGCTTTTATGATTCTGTGTCGTTCTTCAAGCTAGTTCCTTTATAAGGGTGCTTTATGTGGCATGAATTCATTCCTCCTTCTAGACCATCTCCTGTTTCTTTTTTATAGTATTTATGTGTATATGAGTGTGTATGTGGGGGTGAGTGTCTGTGAATGAGTGTGTGTGTATGAATATGTGTGCTTCTCCTGGGGCTTGAATTCAGGGTCCGGGCACAGCTCTTGAGCTTTTACCACTTAAGACTGATACTCTAGTCCTTGAAGCACAGCTCCACATATGGATTTTTTGCTGGTAAATGAGAGAGAAAGTTGTTACAGACTTTTCTGCCAGTTTTCAGATCTCAGCCTCCTGATTAGCTAGGATTAATGGTGTGAGCCACCGGCAACCCAACCTACTCTTGGTATCTAGAATGGTTACCAGATCCATGCTCAGCCAAGTCAGAATCTCCCCAGTTATAGCCATACAATATGTAGATTTCCCAAGCAACAAGCTTGGGGATTAGCATTGTGAAGGGAGTCTCTTTCCACTAACAGGCCATAATTGCAGAGAATAACCCTTCTCTGCATTACTTCCTCTGTGCCACATGGTGAGATCCGATAAAGCCAATAGAGGGGAACAGGGAATGGAGAAGCAAATATTCTTGATGACATTATTTATTTTTTAAAAGTGGTCTTTAATTCGTTGTACAAAGGAATTTATATACTGATGGGCTTTTTGTTGTTGCTGTTGTTGCCAGTCCTGGGGCTTCAACTCAGGGCCTGGGCACTCTCCCTGAGCTCTTTCACTCAAGGCTAGCACTCTACTTCCAGTTTTTGGTGGTTAATTGGAGATAAGAGTCTCACAGGTTTTCCTGCCCATGCTGGCTTTGAACCACAAACTTCAGATCTCAGCTTCCTGAGTTGCTAGGACGACAGGCATGAGCCACCTTCAAATAATCACCAGAAGTGGAGGTGTGTTTCAAGTTGTAGAGTGCTAACCATGAGAAATATAAAGCCCAGTGAGTATGCAGGCCCTCAGTTCCAGCGGGAGTACTAGCACAAATTAAGAGACAATAAAGAAAAGGAAGAAAAAAGGAAGATAGAAAAGGAGGGGAAGGAAAAGAAGAAGGGGAAAGAGAAAAAAGAGAACAGAATTGAGAAGAGAGAAGATGTGAATGCCAAGTACTAGTGACTCATGTTGTAATCCTAGCTCCTCAGGAGGTTGAGATCTGAGGATCCTGAATGGAAGCCAGCCTGGGGAGTCTATGAGACTCTTATCTTCAAATAACCACCAAAAGTGGTGGTATGGATCAAGTAGTATGGCAACAGCCTTGTGTGACAAAACTAAGCAAAAGTCCAAAGGCCTGAATTCAAACTCCAGTCCATGCATGTATGCACAAGCACAATCACACACACACACACACACAACACACACACACACACACACACACACACACAAGTTGATGTGGCTGTTGGCAGGAGGCCTTAATCACTCAGCTCCAGGGCCTCTCTGCAGAACTGCTTGAGCATCCTTACAACATGGCCTCTGGATTTCCTCAGAGGAGGACAAGATACCCTAGGCCATAGCATGTGTTATTTTATGGTTTAATGGCAGTCATCCTATAGTTTAAGGAGGAATGATTAGCATCTCCACACCTCACCTTGAAGGAAAGGGTATCTAGACAATTGTCCATTACATTGCATAGTTTCTCCTCTGAGCCATAGCAAAATGTCTTCTCATTTCACCACAAAGAATCCTCACCATTTTTTTTTTTGTCAGACACGGGGCTTGAACTCAGGGCCCAGGTACTATCCTTGAGCTCCTTTTGCTAAAGGCTAGTGCTCTATTAGTTGAGCCACAGCTTCACTTCTGGTTTTCTGGTGGTTCATTGGAGATAAGAATCTCATGGACTTTCTTGTTGGGGCTAGTTTTGAACTCTGATTCTCCTATCTCAGCCTCCTCACTAGCTAGGATTACAGGTGTGAGTCACCAAGGCCCGGCTTCCTCACCCTTCCTATAAGGAGTTTGTTTTGATCTCCTTTGTGCTACAAATTGGGGAATAACTGACATTGTTTTACTCTATGGTCTTCAGAAACAAAGACTTATAGCCCATGTCCATGAACAATAAAATATTTCACTTCAAATATTTTACACACTAACATCATCTCTAAATTTTCCTGATCTCCTTTCTAACTTGTTTTTGCCTTGTTTTTTCCCCATTTATTTTGCAGTGCTCTCTAAGCTTTGCATTTTAATGAGCTGCCTTAAATCCTTTTCAGGACAAGGCAAGATATAAATAAATAAGTAAAGCATATGAATGTACACATATGTACCTAAAATATCTCTCTTGATTTACAGCCATGGATCCTGCGTGTCAGAGCCCCAAATCATTTGAGCAAATTCAGATCATTGTATCTGACAGATGCTGTGGTAAGGAGACTATCAGCAGCACAGAACCTTCCAGAATCCATTTCCTATTCATGTTGCATGTCAGGCCCTAACTCGACCCTCCTTCACCCTCACAACTGCCCCCAGAAGTAGGCACTGTCATGGTCCCTATGCTACCAATTAGGCTTAAAGGGGTGATACAACTTTTCCCAAGATTACATTTGACAGCCAAGTACTGATCGCTCATGCCTGTAATCCTAGCTACTCAAGAGGCTGAGGTCTGAGGATCACAGTTCAAAGCTAGCCTGAGCAGGAAAATCCCTGAGACTCTTATCTCTTAATGAACCACCAGAAAACTGGAAGTGGAACTGTGACTCCAAGTGGTAGAGTGCTACCCTTGAGCAAAAAAGCTCAAGGACATGACCCAGGACCTGAGTTCAAACCCCATGACTGACAACAAAAAAAAAAGATCACATTTATAGAAAGTAGCAGAGCCACAACACAAACATAAGATGGTTGAGTGCTGGAGTTGAAGTTCTATAATATTTTGGGGAATATTGTAAGATGTTATTAATAAGAAGATAAAAACCCCACGGAGATAAACCAAAAATAATCAAGTAGTTGCTTTCCATTCTTGGGTCAACTGCAGCTTTGCCATGGGTGGTGTGCAGTTCCCCAGAAAAGGAGAAAACAATACACCATAGAGGATTGCACAGCACAAACAAGAAGCTATGGCTGGCATATGTGAAGCATGGAGAGTAGAATTTCCATGACTTGAGACAGACAGGACACAGGATACATACTACAGGTGCTCAAAGAAGTCCCAAACTTCATTCCCTAGGAAGTTTCTAGGAGGCGATGAGATTTGAGCTGCACCTTCAAAGACAGACTACAACTGAGTATAATGAGAATACTAAAACCAGGCACAAGTGGCTCACTCCTATAATACTAGCTACTCAAGAACTCAGATCCAAGGATCAAGGTTCAAAACCAGCCTGAACAGGAAAGCCTATGAGATTCTTATCTCCAATAAACAACTAAATAAAAAAGCCAGAAGTGGAGCTCAAGTGGTAGAGCACTAGCCTTGCCCACAAAAGCTCGAGAATAGCACCATGGCCCTAAGTTTAAGCCCCAGGATTGGTACAATAAAAAAGGAAGAGGAGGAGGAGGAGAAAGAGAAGATTCTAGCAGCCTGGAAGGATATACAAAGTTGAAATTTTCCAGGTATCCACACTGTATAATTAATTGGCCCTTCAAAAACTTAGATTAGCCAGCTAAGACTCAGCAGGTGGCAGGTGGGCAGTCACAGCAAACGCACATGTGTAGACCCTGGAAGAGAAAAGCAGAGATGCTATACCCTGGACTCTCAGAAAAGAGAAAACTCAGAAAGAACCTGGAATCTACTCATCCTCCACCTCTGTAGTGACAAGATGAATGAAAAACCTGGAAAAGATGTGTGTGGGACCGTGACTATTCACCACTGCTTTGTTGTGGGCAGAGAAGGTAGGATTCTTGAAGTTTGAACACTCATCCACAAAATTGGGCTAAATGTAATTCCTCCCTAGGGAGATCAAATTAAATAATCCACTTAGAAAGTATTCTAGCCTATAAAAGAGAATAATATGAACATTCCCAGGACCGGACAACCTCCTTCTATACAAGTGTATGCATTCTATTTGGGACAAACCTAAATTAAGCTAAAAGCTGTTTCTTGATCCTTGCACTGATCTTTTTTTTTTATTGTGACTATATGCATGTGTGTGTGTGCATGCACGCACACACAGACACACACAGATAAGCACATACCGCACAGGTCTGGACAGTGTCCCTTACCTTTTAATTTTTTTTAATTTTTTCTCAATGATTGTGCTCAACCACTTGAGCCACAGCTGTATTCCTGCTTTTTGTCGGTTAATTGGAGATGAGTTTCACAGACTTTCCTACCTGGGCTGGCTACAATCCACTCCCTTCAGATCTCAGCTTCCTGAGTAGCTGGGATTATAGGTGTCAGCCTCTAGTTCCCAATTTTGCACTGGCTCTGGTTTTATCTTCTCAGCTGCACATAAAAGTATCTATTCTATTTTCATATCTTAGTTCTCCAAGTATTTACAGCCAATAATTACCACCATTGCCCTTCTACCAAGCAAAGTTCTGGACTATTCAAAACAATTCTTTGCCAGTGGCCAGTGGCTCACAACTGTCACCCTAGCTACTCAGGAGGATCAGTAGTAGAAGGATTGTGGTTCAAAGTCAGCCCAAGCAGGAAAGCCTCTGAGATTCTCATCTCCAATTAACTACCAAGAAAAAAAGGCAGAAATGGAGCTGTGGCTCAAGTGGTAGAGTGCCAGCCTTGAGAAAAAAAGCTCAGGTACTGCATCCAGGCCCAGAGTTCAACCCCCAGGTTTGTTCACATATGTGTACATGTGTGCATGCACACGCGTGCACATGCACACACACACACACACACACACACACACACACACACACACACACACGTATCCCATCTCCTTATGAGGCTCTTCAGGGTTTTACACAAAGACAGTGTACCACCTTCTGTCTGACACTTTCTAGACTTTTCCATATGATGACCAATAAGAAATACAAGTTCTAAATGTAGTTTTACCCAAAAGCTGGTTGATCTTAGGATAATTTGCCATCCTCCTACCATCTATGCTTCTGAATTACCTTACTTTCCTTCTGTAGCCAATCTAATTCTTGCTGGCTTGCTCAACATTCAGCCCACATCCTTGAATAAATGACTGCGCACTCCCAGCAAGTATACCACCCCCCCCCACATATCCATCCAAGTAAGTACTGAAGACACTAGAGCCGTGTTTCCCAGTGGTGTGCGAGACAAGAAGAACATCTCTTATTTCCTACTTGGGTCTTATTTATCTCCTGGACCTGAATCCAAGCCAACAACAACAGCAAAAGAAACAGAAGAGAAAATGTGTCAGTGTTTATATTTTATGTTTATGTTTAAATGTATCTCTGTTTATATTTTCGACCTCTAAAAAGAGTGTGTGCTTTCCAACTCTAAAAGAAGGTGCCTGTTACATAGTTAATTAATTAACTCAGCTGATGAACGGATGACAGACTGCCCTAGACAGAGAAGACTGGGGAAGGGGGGGGTGGAAGAACATATAATTAACAATTAACAAGAGAATGAGAGCTCGAAGAATGCCCCTAAGGGGGGAAAAACAGGGGTGTCTCCCAGCTTTCTCTCTCCTATTCACCCCTTCTCTTTCACCTCCAGCTGTGCTTGGTCTGTTTGGTTCCTCCTGCCTGCTACCCAGCTAAACTGTATTAGCAGGTACATTCAAGAGTCAGCCCTTGAGTACGGCTTGCTTTTTTTTGTCTGCTGAGCCCATGACAGGATACAAGATTGGTCAGCTGTCATTTCACCACCATTGAAACATTTAAAGTTCTATAAAGGATATGGCACAAACCATCCCGGTCAGAATTGTTCATGGGGAAAAGGATCTCTGCTTCAGAGAAGCTCAAAGGCTTGTCTAAGTTTCAGAGTATAAATGGGAAGAGGTGGAGTAAAGAAGTTGTGGAGAACGGAGCAGGGGTCAGTCTTGAGTGCATGAGGGGGTTCAGGCTGTGGGAAAAACTATCAAGTTCTAGTGAGATTTTTAAACTATTTTTTTCTTTTCTCTTTTGGCACTGGGTATGGAACCCAGGACATTGTACTTGCTAGGCAAGCATTTTGCCAATGAGCTAAATCTTACCTATTGGGGGAGAGAGGTGCAAGAGATTTATCTCTCCTTCACAGATTGTCTGTGCCAGTACATGTCCTAAACTCGCAACCTGGGTACTGTCCTTTAGCTTTTTTCACTCAAAGCTCACACTCTACTGCATGAGCCACAGCTCCACCTCTGATTTTGGGTGGCTGATTGGAGATAAGAATCTTCTTAGACTTTCCTACCCTGGCTGGTTTCAAAGCTTGATTTTCAGATTTCAGCCTCACAGGAACTAGGATTACAGGCATGAGCTACTGGCGTCTGACTTGAGATACTCTTCAAAGAGAGAGTATTTGTTAAAGGGTGTGATCAGGAACCGAGGTTCCAGATGAAGTTCTTGTATTCCTGGCTTTGCCATTTGTTAGGTTTATCTTAGAAAAAGCCATATGTATATGTATATATATATATATATATATATATATATATATATATATATATTTAATTTATTGCAGTCGTACAGCTTGACCTCTGGTCTGGGCACTGTCCCCATGCTCCTTTTGTTCAAGGTTAGGGCTCTACCACTTTGAGTCACAGATCCCCTTCGGGTTTTCTGTTGTTATTTGGTGATAAGAGTCTCACAGAATTTCATTACCAGGACCCTGGCTTTGAACCAGGATACTCAAATCTCAGCCTCTTGAGTAGCAAAGATTACAGGTGTGAGCCACCAATGCCTGGCAAAGCCCTATATGTTGATGGTCCTGATTTTCAATGTATATCCAGAGAAAGGCAAGAAGGGTAGTTTGTGTGGCTTCTATCTATTCCCAACTATACAGACTCAACAGTGAGTCTCTGGAACCCCTTATTGAAGAATTCTGAGATCCTATATGTGGTTCCAGAGCAGAGTTCTGCTATCAGCTAGTCATGTCTGCCATGGAGCATAAAAAGAGAAGGTAGGTTAGGCCAGGCATTACCGTGGATGGCTGATCAGAAGCAAAGACAGCTCTGCAAACACTCTTCTGCTATCAATGCCTCTCCCCCATACACACACACACACACACACACACACACACACACACACACACACACACACACACACACACACACACACACACACACACACACTATGCTTTTCTTCTTCCCAGAACCGCCCTCTTCCCTTCCTGCCATTCCTGGATTCAGAGCTTAGAATTCTACCACTCTAGAGTTCAAAGGATCCAAGAGGAGCCTGCAGCCTGGTGTTTCATGTTTCTTCCAGCTGCCAATTGGAAATCCAACTCCTGCTCACTCCCTACCCACCTGGTCAGCGCTGGACAAACAGACAAGCATGAGGAACCTTCTCAATGAGCTAAGTGAGGAAGCCACTTCATGCTGAATGATCCCATTGCTAGCTATAGTGACAACTCTGCCCTCCCCACCCTCCCCTCCCACCCTCTATTCCGAACTGGTTTGGCTGTGTGAAGCTGGAATGTCTCAAATTTGAACCTGGCTTCAGGTTTTCCAGGGGGAGGGGCAACTACATCAGCAATTCTGTACGTAATTCACCAAGGGCAAGTGACTTTCTCTAGGGCATCTTTTGCCTCTAGCAAATTACAGCTGTGCAGAGAGAAAGTAGGATAAGGAGGGGAATTCACATGCTGAGGAGTACAGGAAAAAAGGAAAGGATGAAGGCCATACTGTGGCCTCTTCTCTCACCTATCAGTCTCCTCCTCCACCGCAGGACTTTTGCACCTGCTGTCCTTTCCCACTTGATACATGGTGTACGTCCTCCATATGGCTAACTGGTGCTGGTGGTTCACACCTATCATCATCCTAGCAACTCAGGAGGTTGAGATCTGAGGATTACAGTTGAAAGCTGGCCCCATTAGCAAAGTTCATGAGACTCTTACCTCTAATGAACTACCAGAAAACCGGAAGTGGTGTTGTGGCTCAAGTGGTAGAGGCACTTGATTTGAGCAAAAGAGCTCAGAGACAGTGCCCAGGCCCTGAGTTGAAGCCCCACAACCAACCAAAAAAGTTAACTCATGGATCGCCACTTCCAGGAAGCCATCTGAACCTGAGTAAGGGCTTTTTAATTTATACCCATCATAGCATTATTGGCACTAATGTTTGAATGAGCTTTTTACTCCTCCGCTTCTCACTAATAAATCACCTATGGGGTGTTGAATGAATTTCCATCTCTGTCTCGACATAGCTATGTCACTTGTAAGAACCACAATTCCCCAAGGGAGTGTTCTCATTTTACAAGTGGTGAAATTGGCTTGTTTGAGGTTCAAGGGCTTGCCCAAGATCACTCAGGACATAGATGCAGCAAGCAGCAAAAGAGAGGGTGTGTTTAGAATTTAGATTCCTATTACCACTTTTGCCACATTCACTGTACAGGCTCTGCTCTTCAGGTCAGACATGCAGTATAACCATGCGCTGGTGTCTCTGTACTGAGTGACCAGACAGTAAGTACTGATAAGCATCTAAGGTCTGTTTGAAAAAACTTCTGAGTCGATGTAGAAAAAGAAGGAAAAGTATTACTATATTTTTAGAAAGACAAATGTGCAGAGGGCCAGTTCCCAACCTCCCTGCCTCCTTCCCTCCCTCCCTGCCTCCCTCCCTCCCTCCCTCCCTTCCTTCCTTCCTTCCTTCCTTCCTTCCTTCCTTCCTTCCTTCCTTCCTTCCTTCCTTCCTTCCTTCCTCCTTCCTTTCCTCCTTCCCTCAACCTCCTCCCTCATTACCTCCCTCTCTTCCCCTCTCTCTCTCTCTTTCTCTCTCTCTCTCATTCTTTCTTGTCCTGGGCCTAGAACTCAAAGCCTGGGCACTGTCGCTGACCTTTTATATGCTAGCATACTACCACTTGAGCCACAGCTCCACTTCTGTTTTTTCTGGTGTTTCCTTGTAGATAAAAATCTCAAAGTCATTCCTACACAGGCTGACTTCAAACCACAGTCCTCAGACTTCAGCCTCCTGGGTAGCTAGGATGAAATGTGTGATCATTGGTGCCCAGCCACAACTTTTCTTCTTCTTCTTCTTCTTCTTCTTCTTCTTCTTCTTCTTCTTCTTCTTCTTCTTCTTCTTCTTCTTCTTCTTCTTCTTCTTCTTCTTCTTTTCTTCTTCTTCTTTTCTTCTTCTTCTTCTTCTTCTTCTTCTTCTTCTTCTTCTTCTTCTTCTTCTTCTTCTTCTTCTTCTTTCTTCCTCTTCTTCCTCTTCTTCCTCTTCTTCCTCTTCTTCCTCTTCTTCCTCTTCTTCTTCTTCTTCTTCTTCTTCTTCTTCTTCTTCTTCTTCTTCTTCTTCTTCTTCTTCTTCTTCTTCTTCTTCTTCTTCTTCTTCTATTATTATTATTATCTTGAAGTAGTTGCACAAGGAAGTTTCATTCAGCTTGTCAATATATGAGCCCTTCCATCCTTCTCCCCCATTTCTTCCCACCCCAATTCTCCCCTCAACTTACCTGGTCAAGTATGGATAATTGAATTTAAAAAAATTCCACTGAATCCAAGGGATCTAAACTGT